>NC_056692.1:15096418-15402668 GCF_018350215.1 Panthera leo | reverse complement strand
GTCTCACCATATAAACACCTACAACTCAATTCTGCCCACTCTAGATTTCTCAGCCTTTGGGGACCTGGGTAAAGTGAATTACCCTGGGCCCGCCTGCCCTGTCAGACTCTAGTAAAGTCCAAGGAGATGGCATCACGGCTCCGCTCAGTTCGGAAGCTCTCTCCTGGGGCCGCCTGTCCATCATAGGTCAAGGCCAGCCTCGCAGGCAGGACGAGTTGATTCCTGAGTGCTGGTCTGGGAGTCACAGCAAAGCTAGGAGAGTCTGTCTGCCCGGATCTCCATACAGGACAACAAGACCAGGCCTCTCCTGCCTCACTTGCCTCTGGGTCCCCCTGGGGCTCAGGTAGACCTGGCAGCCCATCCCCCACACCCAGGCTCTGAGCGCAGACCCCATGTCCCTGAGCTTCTGCTCAGGTGAGGGAACCAGAAGGACAAACCCAGAAGCTGAGAAGGCTGGAGCCTGAGAGAATGGGACTGAGAGGCCTGGGGAGAGAGAAGGGGTGGGGGGGGGAGAGAGAGAGAGAGAGAGAGATGCAGACCCAGAGACAGACAGACAAAGATGCTGAGAGATGAGACTGGAGAGAGAGAAACTGACAAAAACAGAAAAAGGAAACGAGAGAAAACCCCAGGAAGACCCAGAACACAAAGACATACGACACAGACAAGACGGGGAAAGAAAGATAAGGGGAGCAAAGGCAGACAGAGATTTTTTTAAAACATCGGCAAAAAGGAGGCACAAAGAGACAAAGTAAAGACAAAGGCCCAGAGATCCACAGAGACAGAAGGAGAGAGAGAGCTGTGGTCAGGGACAGAGCAAAGCCGTACTTTGCATCCCATCAAAGGCAGGAGATATGCACTCACTTTGTTTCTTCTCTGCCGTAAATCAGCAACAATAACCTGCCGCAGAGAAACAGTGCGGACCTCGTGCCCTAGGTGCCTGAGCCTGGAGCCTTTCTTTGAGCCAGCGGGGCTGTCCAGGCCCCAGAGAAGCCCACCACTTGGCCTTTGCCCTGCCCGTGGGACACACCAGCCCTAGCATTTCTGTCTAAGTTGTGCCCATTTTTAAGTGCCACCTCTTCCGAGATGCCCTCCCTGACTTCCCTTCTCCCTGAACACTGTCTGCCTCCCCTAGAGAGTATCATGTTCTCGCTGGAGGAAGCTGTCCTTATCATCCATCCATCTCCTGTTCTACCTGGAGCTCCTCCAGCAAGGGCAGGACTACAGGATTTCGGTGCTGGCGACCACATCACTATCGATTTGAAGACTCGTCTTCATTATCCAGTGCCTCCTGTCTGTCTGTGAGTCCAAAGGAGGGAGTTAATTAAAATCAATGGCGAATGAATAAAGAAGCACAGGAAACCCTCCACTCCCCAGTGGTCAATTCCCAGCCTGGTTTGGGCCGTCCCTGCTGATGTCCCTGGTGGCAGCTCGGAAAGGAGACCAAGGAAGGAAGGAAGCCCCCGGGGGGCCGCACACTCACCCCGCCCTCTGAGGTTGTCCTGTGATATCCCCACCTCACAGATGAGGAAATGAAGCTCGGGGTGGTCAGGTCACCGAGATCTCCTGGACTCTGGGGTCCAGGAGGGAGGGAGGCAGGCTCTATACCTCTGTGACTTCACAGGACCCATTCCTATGAGGACAGGCTCCCCAGCCTTGAGGCTCCCTTTCTCCTTGTCCAGGCTCTGACTCTCTGGAGTCCTAGAGGGAGTTTTCCAAACAAAGGAAGAACCTGTTCCTGTGGCCTGGCCTTGGATTTGAAAGAAGAACAGAGTCTGTGTGAACAGGGCATCCCACCCCCCACCCCCACCCCCACCCAGGCCCCCGCTCACCCCTTGCCCATGACAACCAGCCTCCGACAGCTCCTCCCCTCATTAGTCTGTCCCTGGCTCCGGCTGAGGCCGCCAGCAGCCTAGCTTGTCCCACTTGAGTGTCCTTCAAGGGGGAGGAGGCTGTGAGGAGGCACCTGCTCTCGGGAAAGTGCTCCCCTTCTGGAGCCGGAGTTGGCTCGCCACCACCTTGCTGACCACCGGTTGGTTCTGCAGTCTCTGTACGGTGCTGTACCCTCTCCTGGGGGGGTGTTTTCAGAAAGCACTCAGCTACTCACTTTGTGCCTGCTTGACTCAAAGCTCAGTGTTGGGGGCTGAGGGAAGGAGCCAGATGCAGATTAAGACGTGGCCCCACCCTCAAGTGTTTCCTGGTACAGGTGGGGAAATCAAGGCAGGCACTTGTAGGAAAAGAAATGCAATGCCAGGCGGGGTCCGAGAGGGGCCAGAAGAGCCGCGCCAGCCGTGGTGGGGAGAGTGAGCAAAGGCCTGTATTCCATCTCTCCTTCTCCGGGGCTGGAAAGACTTTTCCGGTAGAGGCACAATTTAGATGAGTTCCTGGAGGATGAAGTGGAATCTAATTTTTAAAAATATGTATGGTCTCGAATGGCTTTTTTTTTTTAATATTTATTTTTGAGAGAGAAAGAAACAGAGGGCAAGTGGGGGAGGGGTAGAGAGAGAGGAAGACACAGAATCTGAAGCAGGCTCCAGGCTCCGAGCTGTCAGCACAGAGCCCGACGCGGGGCTCATACCCGTGAACCGTGAGATCATGACCTGAGCCGAAGTCAGACGCTTAACCGACTGAGCCACCCAGGCACGTGTATAGCTCTTTAAACTTACAATGCCTTTTGTCCTCCTTGATCTTTTTTTGGGAGTTATTATTGTCTCCATTTTACAAATGAGAAGATTGGGGTTCAGAGGGATGAAGGTCATTGCCCAGGAGTGTCCAAGGCAGGGCCAAAACTCAACCCTAGATGTCAGGAGTGAACTAGAAGTCTCTCACATTACAGCGGGCATGTTGGGGAGATAAGGGGAGACCTGGCCTGCCTGGAGGGCAGGACTCCTGAGGGAGCAGAGCCCTTAGGGTGAGGCCAGACTGTGGGGTGCCCTGCCTGCAGGGTGGGGAGGAAAGAACAGAGATCTCAGCAGTAGGTAGGCCTGGGCTCAAATCCCAGCTTGGCCTGCAAAGGGCCCCTGAAGGCGTCTAGTGTTCCCAGTGACCTGTACATCACAACCTAGGAAGCTCAGCCCCTTGGAAGAGGCCAGGCCACCCCTGTGAGGTTGGCCGGGGCACCAAATACGGTGACCCTGGAGGCCAGCCCTGCACCAGGTGGTGCGGGCCATGAGTTCAGGATGACCCCCTCAAATAAAAGCTCCTACCATGTTCCAGGCACTGCCTGTGTTACTTTGCTAATGCTCACAGCTCAGAAAAGGACCCATCGGAGCCCATCAGAGTGCGTCTCCACCAGCCCGTACCTTCCTCCTGGTACCACCAAACAGAGCCCCAGACTTGGTGGGGTGGGGGGGGCATCTCAGGGGGATTTCAGCAGCCTGGCCTTGTTTGCAGGTGAGGCAGCCCTCGCCTGTCCCAGGAGGGACAGTTCTGCGACCGCCCTCTGCAGCCTGGTAGGCTGGGTAAGGCTAATTGGGGATGTCTGTGCATTCCCCAGGGCCTTAGCATCTTTCCTTTACGTTAAAAAAAATTATTGTGTTTTTAGTAGGCAAAATTTTCCACCATCTGCTTTGCCTTGGCAGAATGTTTGCTGAAAATATCTCTCTTCCTCTCTAATTCCCCGTAGTTTCTGGGGGCTTTGGGAGCCTCCAATAGAGCAGCAGCTCACAAGTGCCTCCCAAGCTCACGGGCTGTCCTTGTGCCAGGCAGGCGGGTGTTGTGGCCCAGAAGTCCCATCTCCCCACCTCTCAACCAGAGAGGGACCCTGGGGTCTCTCCCCTGATGATACAGAGCTGATCTGAAGTTGAATCCTAGGATTCAGACCCAGTAGCTGCCTGGGTTGGTCTCTGTGTGATGAAGTCCTGAGAGATGCCCACAGTCACAAGGAAAGGTGGTGGCAGAGAAGAGCCAGGAGCCAGGTGCCCCCACCCAATGCAGTGCTGTGAGGTCAAGCGGCCAGCATCCTGCCTGTGCCCTGGACCATCCCGGGCAGGATGGCTTCACAGGACGGCAGCTGCCACACATGTCCTTTGAGGCAATCAGGAAAGACTTTCCAAAAGGGAAGACTTCCCCCACCTCCATGTACCCAAACTCTAAGTTTCCATGGTGACAGTCAAATTGCAAATCCATCTAAGAGTGAGCCAGGAAAAAAAAAAAAAAAAAAAAAAAAAAAAAAAGCTGGCCTATCCCCAGAGAAGTGGGCATGGCTGGCGCTGGGGCTAGCCGCTGCTGAGGATGAGAGCCGAGCAGAGTGGGACACCCTTCTGGGGCATGCTGGGAAAATCTCAGGGATGCCAGTTCCCCGAGCAAGTGGTCCGGGGTCTCAGGCCACCGTGGGGCAGGAGGCCCTCCCTCCTCCCTGCCTCCTGGCAGAGCCCAAGTGAATCCATTTGGCGACTCCTCCTCCTTGGGAGACTAGCGGGACAGTCTTCTCTCTGGTGTTTTCCCATCTTCAATCTGAAAAACGAGGCGTAGGCTGAATACAAGCACTCATCGCCAAGCCATCCTAGACTGTCTTTGGGGAATTCGAAGGGAAAAAAATCAGCCTTCAGACACAGTGTTTTGTTGAGGATGGAAGAGCGAGGGCCAAAAGATTTATGAGCCTAAAAGCGTCGTTAATAGACCTGGAAGATTTACGATCACAGCTGCTACGCAGCGAGAAGGGTGGCAACGGCAATCGAATGGCAAATTAGCCAAGGTTTGGGTTTTATGGTGACAGTCGGAGAGGGAGGAAGAAGAAAAACTTCATCCCTTGCTGCTGGAGGAATATTTGGGCAAATGGCGTTTGCGTTGGACCCTGTCCAGGGACATTCTCAGCAGTGTCCTTTTGGTGTGTTTCTTTCCTACTGACAGGAAATGCCAAGGCCAGGCGTGGACGCTGCTGGCTTCTTTTGGTTTCTTTCTTTCAAGTAAAGTTTATTACAGTGGATTAGAATGGGATCGGGTTTGCACTGCAGAGACCTCTTCTAAGCTGAGGCCTGGCCCCGGCTCAAAATCCCAGATGCAATGAGCAAAGATGCGCCAGCCAAGGGAGACACAGCCTGAGGGAAGGAGTCTTGTCAGCTGGCCGGTTCTCTGCTCTGTGACACCTTCGTAAATTCACCTGTCATCTGGAACCATTCCCCCCTTTCCATGGCTGTGGGCATCGGGGGTCCATAAAAGGAGACGAAGAACAAGTCAACGGACTAACTTGGGAAACATTTAGTATTTTCTAAACCCTGCACAGCACAGGCACATGGGAACTGCGTAGCATGGTGCCTCCCGAACTCTGCCTCCAAAGATTGGATGCTTTGGACAAGACATACCCCTCCCCACAAAAGCTGCTCTCTCAATGTACCACGGCATAGTCCTTCTTACAGTTCAGGCTCACTCCGGGACTCATGTGACCCAACACTGTGCACGTATGACAGACGACACACCAGGGAGGAGGGTAAAGAAGTGGGATAAAGAGCTCACCACCATACATGATCTTGCGATTCATGGGTTCGAGCCCCACATCGGGCTCTGTGCTGACAGCTCAGAACCTGGAGCCTGCTTCGGACTCTGTGTCTCCTTCTCTCTCTGCTCCTCCCCCGCTCACGCTCTGCCTCTCTCTGCCTCTCAAAAATGAATAAACATTTTTTTTTTAATTAAAAAAACAAAAAACTCACCACCATAACCTGAGTCCTGGACACCCTTTCCCATCGTCTCCTTTGGAGCTCTCGGTATTTTGTGCCCTTTGTCATCTGTGCATTGGATTGAGGCACTGTTTCAAGATCAGGGAGCCACAAGTCCCCCAGGCCCCCGCTGCCCCAGCCCCATGCCCCCTCCCTGCTGGCCCAGAATTATGAAGATCGTGCATATGAAACATCAGAGAGATGGAACGTTCCAGGTCAAGAAGAATGAGATTACCCATAAGCATCTCTGCCAGAGACTTGGGGAAGCCAATGTGGAGATCAGTCCCCGCTCCCCTCAGGGACTTCCTCTCTGCTCAACAGGCTGCCAGACCCCCTGCCACGGAGGGGCAGAATCCTCCCTGATTCCTTTGCAGCTGCCCCAGGGGAGACAGGGAGACACAGGGGGCTGCTGGCTGCTTCCTGCCCACTTCCCACTCCCTTTGTCTGGAGACCCGCAGGGTTGGTGTTTAGTCACTTTAGTCAGGCTGACTGAGTCAAAAATACGTCAATGCTTATAAATCCAACGCCCATGAGGTTCGGTCAGTGGAGTCGTGATCAGAGAAACCCAGTCCGGGACCTGCAAAGCAATGGCAAACTCAATTAGGCCGTTGCATTTCTCAAATACTATGAAGGGGCATATGGACCACAACCCCTCTGAGTTCCCAGCTCCTTTTGAGTCTACGTCACAAAAGCCCAAAGAGCCAAGGCAGAACTCTTTCTTGAAGGCCAGGAGGGAAAGAGAGCAGAAAAAGGAAACTCCTTGAGCAGATAAAGGAAGGAAAAGCTGGGAACTGCCACGTTGACGTCACTCTCGCCCCACCCACACGGGTCAGGCTGTGCAGGAGAAGTTCACCAGCCTCAATCAGGGGTGCACTTTGGCCCCTGCCCTCCAGGAGCCTGGGGGTCCGCTGGGGGAAAGACACACGCACACCGAAAGCCGAGAGTGGCTATACCAAAATGCGTCAGGTATTCAGCCAGTCAGGCGCGGGTGATTGGGGGAGATGGTGTCCAAAAGGAGCCGGGAGAGGGGTGTCCGGCTGGCGCAGTCAGTAGAACATGTGAGTCTTGATCTCGAGATTGTGAGTTCGAGCCCCACATTGGGGGTAGAGATTACTAACTAAATAAACAAAAAGGAGCCAGGAGAAGAGCCATGGGCAGGGCGTTCTGGGCAGCGGGAAGTGAGTAACCACAGGAGGTACCAACTGGCAGTTTGGTAGGAACTCTGAGCAGTGTGGAGAAGCCTGGGCAAGAGAGCAGATTGTGCAGGATGCAGCTAGAGAAGTAGACAAAGATCAGGAGCATGGGCTTGCGGGTTACAGGGAACGCCTAAAGACGGACGAGCTAGGATCTGTGTGTTAGCTGGAGCGTTCCCCTCTGCGCAGACGGACGTGCCTGAAGGAGGGGCCCGGGTGGGAAGTTATTGAGGGAGACCAGACCGGAGACCCTGAGGCCCTGAGCTAGGCAGGGGCCGTGACCGATGGCGAGAAGGCCACTGATTGGAGAACCATTTAGGAGGTGAAACTGGCAGAATGTGGCGATGAGGGGGAGAGAAGAGCTCTGCTATGGAAGCTGCAGGGTTGAGAATCTCTTGATTATGGTTGGCCAGCTCCATCCCTCTGGTTGCCGAATTCTGTGGACCCGTGACTCCCTTTGCTGAAAGGTGACCCAGGCTGAAGGCACAGAGGCTTTCCAGAAGGCCTGAGATCTGGCTAGAAGCTACATGGCTTAGGTCCTGCCGCTGCTGCCCCGCCCCTGTGCCCGCTCTGGGTTTCCCTGCGTGACCAGGCTGGTCTTCCTGCGGGCTCTTGGTGCCACCTCAGGATCCCCCTCTGCAAGTTGCTCCTCAAGCAGCCCAGCTGGTCAGACGCAACCTATGAGCCACCGCTGGCATAGACTGGTTTTATTTCCAGTCCCGTGTCCCGCCAGACAAGTCCCAATGGCACGGGGCTGATGGGCGGATAATGCTGTCTAGGCACCTGGCATAGTGCCGGGCAGAGGACGCCCAGCCCCTCCAACCCTCCCTCTGGAACCAGGTATCTTGTACTCTCTGGCCAGGCACACTGACTCTTTAATGTTTATTTATTTTTGACCGGGGCGGGGGGAGAGGGGGGAGGGGCAGAGACAGGGAGACACAGAATCCGAAGCAGGCTCCAGGCTCTGAGCTGTCAGCACAGAGCCCGACCCTGGGCTCGAACTCTGCACGGCAAGATCATGACCTGAGCCGAAGTCGGACGTTCAACCGACTGAGCCACCCAGGCGCCCCAAGGCACACTGACTCTTACCCCATCCACAGAGTCAGTCACCTGTGAGAGCTACTTACCTGTGATCCCAAACCTTTCTGTGCTGTTGTACTTGGTATTAGAATTACATCATTTAATTAAATGTTACATAAACTGATGAAAAGAGCCAGAAAAGACAGTCATTTCATTAAAACCAGGACTTTGGAAAGTCTTGATAGAAACTACTTGCTTAAAAAAGCTATTGAATCAGGTGTGGGCAGGACGACTGTAAAAGGCAGGAGAAAGAAATGGAAAAAACAGAGACGGATTCTGCACTCCTCCTGCTTTGCCAGTGTCTTTAAGCTGTGCTCCAGTTTAAAGAAACTGAACCCGGGGATCACAGTGCAGTATGGATGCAGCTTAGACATGGAAGATTGTGTGGGCCCATCTCAAAGAAGCACCCACCCCTACATCAAAACATTGGCGGATGGACGTACGTTTCTGTGCTTAAAATGAAAATGGAGGGGTGCCTGGGTGGCTCAGTCGCTTAGGCGTCTGACTCTTGATTTCGGCTCAGGTCACGATCTGGCAGTTCGCGGGATCGAGTCCTGCATCAGGCTCTACACTGGCAGCGCATAGCCTGCTTGGGATTCTCGCTCTCTCCTCTCTTTCTACCCTGTGTGCATGTGCACACGCTCTCTCAAAATCAACTTTAAAAAAATTAAAATAGAATGTTCAGCCTCTGAATGTATCCTGTATTATGACTCCCACTGTTGATTAACCAGCCAAATATGGTCCCATTTAGTCCAGAAAAGATTTCTGGACACAGTAGGTGTCCGCCATGAGAGCTCCCTCTCCTCCCCTCTCCTGGGACTCCAATCCCATCAGCCTGGCTCCCTTCTGCACTCACAGGGCCCCAGTGCGAGTTACTGGATGAACTGGGATGAGAGCCGAGGCCTGCTGACTTCCAGTTCATTTCTTCCAGTAAAATCAGAGTGGTCACAAACACAGGGTGTGGAGCCAGCCTGCTAGGGAACTAATCCCAGCTCTCCCACTTACTGCCTTGAGCGAGGGCCTCGGTTTCCTCACGTGTGAAACGAAGGTAACCCTGTCTTCCAGGGGTTGTTGTGAAGCATCCGTGAGTTAGCATATGTGAAAGTGCTGGCAGAGGGGAGGCCTGCCCTGGCCCCTCCAACCTGCATGCCTGCTGGTAGTGACCAGTATTGGTAACTTCCTATGCTGCTGTCTGTTCTTTCCAGTGGTTTCCAGTGACAGTGACAGTGACTCGGATCTCAGCTCCTCCAGCCTGGAGGACAGACTCCTTGCGACTGGGGCAAGGGCCCCCAAAGGTGACAAACCCCAGAGGGAATCAGGTAAGCATAGCCAGTACACTGCTCCTTTCCAAGGCCCCGGGTGCAAGTGCCTTCGCTGCTTCCTCAGGCTATGGCTCCCCAGCAGGTGTCTATGGAGTTGTTCTAGATCAGGGAGGAGAAGTGGGCCTGGGGCTGGGATGCTTCAAGCTGAAGCGCTAGCACCACTGCAGAGCAGGAGGAAAAAGAGCCCCAGGTGTATGTGCAGGGGCGGGGCAAGGAGGGCGGATCTAGCCAACCTGCCTGCACACCCAGAATTTCTCCCCAAGCTCACTGCAAGCTTTCCCAAGATGAGACTGTGCCTTGTGAGTGATGACGGTTGCAAAAATCAGGTACGAAGTTCTTTGGGCTCAGCTCTGCCGTGAAACTACAGTGGGGCCCTAAGCACATACCTTGACCTTTTGGGCCTGTGTTTCCTTCTTTTTATTTTTTTCTTGAAGTTTATTTATTCTGAGAGAGAGAGCACAGGGGTGGGGGGAGGGGAGGGGGGAGGGGGGAGGGAGAGAATCCCAAACAGGCTCCACCCTGTCAGCTCAGAGCCAGATGCAGGGCTCAAACTCACAAACCATGAGATCATGACCTGACCCAAAGTCAAGAGTCGGCCTCTTAACTGACTGAGCCATCCAGGTGCCCCCTCTGTTTCCATCTATTTAGCAGGTCGTCCCCAAAATTTCTTCTGAGTTTAACATCTTGGAGCTCTCCTCTGTGACCTTGTCATGTGAAAGAGCCTTAACGGCGTCTTGAGGCTGGTGCAGAGAAGGCCTCGGGCATATTTTTCTTTCCTTTAAACACATAAAAGGCCTTCTGGGGACCAACGTCATTCAGAGTTACTCCAGAGGTTAGAAGTGGGATATTTGAAAGACATTTCAGGAAGGCTGGTTTTAGGGCATAAGCAAAGAGCTTTATAATAACTGCCCCAAACTGGAATGACATGCCTCCGGTGCTGTCCTGGGGCCAAGGCTGGGTGATCTGCCAGGGCTGATAGGGAAGGAACTCCCGGTGGGGACAGCAGTTCAAGCTAGATCAGAGATGGCAGGTGCCTGGCACATGCACTTCTACTCCCACGCCTGTGCCCATGGCAGACATTACTAGTGGATCATGATACTCTTTCCCACAGAGCCTGACATGGCGTCAGAATCCTCCTTGGCACAGTTATCCAAGTGTTCAGTATCAGTAGGTAGAGGCAGCACAGGAGACAACCGGTGCTGGACTGGATGATCTCTTAGGCCCCTCAGGCTAAAGATTCTATCTTTTAAAAGTGTGAAGGAGGGGCGCCTGGGTGACTCAGTCGGTTAAGTCGGTCGAGCATGCAACTCTTGATCTCCAGGTCGTGAGTTCAAGCCCCACATTGGGTGTAGAGATTACTGAAATAGATACATAAACTTAAAAATAATAACCCCATCGGGTTAACGGAGGTATACGCCCTTCCCCCTCCTCATTCTATGAAGTCAGGAAGGACTCCTCCTTGTTGCCAGTTTTCATGTGGGTGGCTTGTTCCTTACTGAGCTGACCTAAGGGCCCATGCAGTGGCCTTTATATATCCTGGACCATTCAGCACTGGCCAGAGGTGGGGTCACGCCAGAACGTGACAGGCACGTGGGGGCGGCAGGTAAGGGGCTCCGGGCAGACAATCCCATAGATACCCATCACAGTTTCAAATGAGAAGCTTTTACGTCAGCTCCTTATCAGGCTGACATCATCCCGGTCTCAGTTCAAGGTCCAAAGAGCCCACCCGTGGTCTCTTCCAGGTGGCAGCACAGGGTCCCCCAAGATGAGACCCACCTGCCAGCCCAGCCACCTCTCGGAGAGCCAGAGAAACCTGGCCAGTGAGACCGGGACTGGTTCTGCAGACCCGCAGCTGGGCACCCCACCCTGGCCAGACCCCAAGGGCCCCGGTGAGTACCAAGCCGCTCCTTCTAACCCAGCCTCCTCCTCTCCCTCTTCCGCTCCCCGTGGTCCTCCTCCCTGACTCAACCTGCCCAAACTGGAGAGTACTACACGACATTTGCAATTCTGTGTTTATTGAGCACCATGCCAGGCACTGGGGGGAACAGAGGTGAGCCAGACCCCACACCTGCCTGCAATGAACAGAGAGGGACCCAAAATAAGGACAACCACCCCCTCCCTTCTTAGTAATCATAACAATGGTTGTTACCATCCACTGCTTTGTACATGTAATCTTTCAAAGCATTTCCCCATCTCCACAGAGGCCTTAGTAACTCCCATTTCAAGAGCACCTACTGTGTGCCAGGCACCCCAGTCCTCACCAAGCCCAATTGTGTGCCCAGTGTGGGCAGATGGGAGACAGTCCTTGACCTCCAGAAACCTAGCATGTGGCTGAGGAAGCTGAATCAACTCACCCAAATCAGTCCAGACCTAAATCAGAGGGAGAATTCAGGACCCCTGGAGCTGGTGGCATAGAGCCTAGCCTGCCCTTGCACCCCTAAGGTCCCCTTGCATTATTTTTTGGTTTTTTTTTTTTTTGTTTTTTTTTTTTTTTTTGCACAAGAGCCAGGGAGGGGCAAAGGGAGAGAGAGAAAATCTTAAGCAGGGTCCATGCTCAGTGTGGACCCCAACACGTGCCTCAATCCCGCAAACCTGAACTGAAATCAAGAGGCAGACGCTCAGTTGACTGAGACATCCAGATGCCCCTAAGATCCCCTTGCATTCTACTGGAGTAGTGGATGGCAGGCTTATTACCCCCATTTGATAGGTGTGGAAACCAAGGGTAAGAACCCAAGCTCCACCCTGCCGTGCCCACTGTCCCTGTCTGACCAACTAGGGATCACCATGCAATGGGGGGGGTGGGGGGGCACGTGGTGAGAGTCCTCAGTTCTGCCCCCGCACCCAGGGTTGCCTGGCTGGCTCAGTCAGTGGAACATGTGACTCTGTCTCGGGGTTGTAAGTTCGAGCCCCATGTTGGATATAGAGATTACTTAAAAAATAAAAATCTTGGGGTGCCTGGGTGACTCAGTTGGTTAAGTGTCCGGCTTTGGCTCAGGTCCTGATCTTACAGTTTGTGGGTTCGAGCCTCAC
The DNA here is from genome assembly GCF_018350215.1 of Panthera leo. NCBI lineage: Eukaryota > Metazoa > Chordata > Mammalia > Carnivora > Felidae > Panthera > Panthera leo. Next base: position 15,390,392 of record NC_056692.1, on the reverse strand, counting down.
ATCCGGCTCTGTGCTGACAGCTTGGAGCCTGGAGCCTGCTTGGGATTCTGTGTCTCCCTTTCTCCTGCCCCTCCCCTGCTTACGCTCTCTCTCAAAAAGAAATAAACATTAAAAAAAAAATTTTTTTTTAAGTAAAATCTTTTTAAAAAGGAAAGAAAGAAGCCCCAGCCAGACCTGGCACCTCTGGATCAGCAGACCTGTGGGCACGCAGTGCGTGTGTGGGTCTGCGGTCCGCGGTTAGCTCCATGCAGGAGTCTGCATTTAGGGGTGCGGGAGCCCATGTGTGCTGACAGCCACCCTCCAGGAAACCTCGTGGAAGCTCCCACCCACTCCCTGTCTCCCCTCCTCCCCTTTCTCCTGCCTTGATGGTGCCAGGAAGCTACAGGGCAGGGCATGTAAGAGAGGTGGCGGGTGGGCGGGTCTCTGGGAGAGGGAGGCCCTGTGGCCGTGGCTGTGGAGTGGACCCTCTCCCCTCCTTCCCGCCTCCTGAAACCCTCCACAGAGGACAGTTTGGAATCAGCCATATTTTAGTCCTAGCCCTGCCGCTCCCAGACATGTGAACTTGGCCAGACCATAAAATTCAACCATATGAAATTGCATTTTTATAGATGAGAAAGAGCCAGATATCGGCAATCATGTGACTCAACCTAATATTTGATCTCTCTGTGCCCAATTCCATTATTGCTACGGGGGGGGGGGGGGGGACCCCCTGTGCTCCTCATGGGGTTGCAGGGAGGGTGAAATGCAGTGTCCGTGTGGAGTGCCTGCCCTAAGTAGGTCTTTGACACAAACCTAGCAATGGAGGAGGCCATGTGGCCCAGAGCGTAGAGAGCCTCCAGGGCTTATGCTACAACCCAAAGAGGATTGGTCTACAGGGAAGTTTTGGGGTTTTTTGTTTTTTTGAGAGAGCACAATCGGGGGAGGGGCAGAGAGAAGGGGACAGAGGATCTGATGTGGGCTCTGCGCTGACAGCTGTGAGCCCGATGTGGAGCTTAAACTCACGAACTGCGAGATCATGACCTGAGCCAAAGTCGGATGCTCAACCGACTAAACCACCCCAGACGCCCCGACAGAGAAGCTTTATATTGCCATGCCCATTTGCTCTTTCTGGCATCTAAGATCACCTGTGTTGATTACCCTGGGTGTCGATGGACACACTGAAGCACAGGGAGTAGATGATTTGCCAGCAACGATGCAATGAAACGGAGCAAAGCTCTGGCCGGGGCACCAGCCCCCAGTCCTCCCTGGCAGATCCCTGTTTAGTTTCAGAAAGGGAAGCTGCTTCAGGTGTGGGGTCACTCCAGCAAGGAGCCTGTCTTCCCTGCGGTCACCTCCATCTCATTCCCAAAGGTCAAGCTGTCACTGGGGACGGACTCCGCCTCCACTTACCCTAGAGCGGCCTTTTTTTTTCCTCTCCCCTAAAGGCAAAAGGCACACCTGGGCGAGTCCCCGCTGCTGACATGACCTCTGAAGTTCCTCTCTGTCTGCCCTGGCAGAGGCGTGATTGGTGCGTGGAGCAGATTTTCCAGTGGAAGAGTTTGAGAGCGAGAGAAAGCTGGAAGGGTCCCCAGACCCCTCCCGGCTCCTTCCTGACCGGTCTCGGAGCCCTCAGCTGGCCAGCCCTGTTGGATATGACCTCTGACTCAACAAACCAGTGTTTGTGGGGCTGGGTCTGCTTCCCCCCTCACTCAGTGCCTTTCTGCACCCTTCTCTCCTGGGAGCCCTCCTCACCCACCCCCACCCCCCAGCCATTCCGCTCACCATGACCTTTATTTATTGTCCTTTGCCTGCACCCTCCCTCGGCCTACCTCCATGTTCATTTTAAGTTTGTTCTTGTCTTGTGTTGGGGTGCAAGGGCCTTCAGGCCCTCCCACGTGCACTGTGGCTTTGGAGGGCACTGGGCTGGGCTTTCTCCATATTTGTATTAATGGAAGCAGAGCCCAACGTTGCCCTTCAGAGCTGAGCTTGGCCCCTAGAGACGAGCAGTGGGTCCAGAGAGTGTGGGATGAGAGGCTTGCCCACCCTCCCTTTGCCTGTGACTCTGGAAGGTGGGAGCAACATCCTCCCTTCATTCGGGGCTGGCCCAGACACTATGGTTAAAACCTGGTTCTTGCTTAGGTTTCCTGGAACCCTCTGTTGGCCTCCCCAAGTCTTGCTCAGCCTCTCTCCAGCTGGTGGAGCTGGGAAGGGTTCCGGTGGATACTGTGAATTCACTCATTGAAGACCAGCCTTCAGTGGAGTCCCCAGCTGGGGTGCGAGGCTCCCCTGAGCCTTTAATTCACTTCTCTTCAGTAGGTTCAGTTTGGCATGAAAAATAAGTAATTCAGAGTGTGAGCAACTGCTTCTGGAAAACCCTTCCCTGAAGACAGAAGGAGATTGAGAGAGAGAGAGAGAGAGAGAGTGCGTGTGTGTGTGTGTGTGTGTGCGTGTGCGTGCGTGCGTCCACTTCTCTCATCCTTCCTGCCACTCTCCCACTGGCCCCCATACCTGGTTCTGGAAGGGCCTTCTCTCTGGGCTCTCAGGCCCCCACCGTTAGCTTTTTTGCCCTTGCTGCTGGCAGACATAAAAAGACTGTTTCTGTGTGACAAATCATGCTTCAGAATTCAATAAAGATTAGAATTTGCATTGAGCCAGTGTGTTGATCAACAGAGCACAGTCGTTTATGTTTCTGAGATGCATTGATCGAGAAATGGATGGAAAGGAACATAGTATGTTGGTCACTGGAGCACTCCCTAAGCCACAGTAAAAGGAATGAGCTAGATCTATGTGTGTTAGGAGAGCTCACAAACCTCATGTTGAATGGAAAAACAAGGCCATTGATGTTTAAAAAAAAAATTAAGTATACATATAATCAAAATGAGCTGTGTAAACTTTTTTTAATTTTTATTTTTATTTCTGAGAGAGAGACAGAGTGTGAGTGGAGGAAGAATGGAGAGAGAGGGAGACACAGAATCCAAAGCAGGTTCCAGGCTCTGAGCTGTCAGCACAGAGCCTGATGTGGGGCTCCAACCTATGAATCACAAGATCATGACCTGCGCCGAAGTCGGCCGCTCAACTGACTGAGCCACCCAGGCGCCCTGACTTGTACAAATTTATATGCACATATGTAAAATGGACAAGGACTTGTGGTTAAATACAGTGGACCGAACACATTTGTATTTCCTCTGCCCCCAAAACTCCACCAAAATGACCTAAAGGACTAAAAATGGCATAGATTGCAAAGCCAAAAAGGAGAGGAGAGGGATGGCAGCAGGTGAGAGGTCTGCAGACTTTGGAAGATGGAAGAGGGTGACTGTCGAGTGCCAGCTTCCCAGCTCCCCCAGATGTCTACAAGGGAGAAAGCCAACCATGAATAAGCCCCATTTGCTTTGCAGAGTCCCCCAGGTGCTCAGAACTTGGAGGGACCAGGTGTCCCTCAGGTGGAAGTTGGGATGCATATGAGAATAGTATTGGTTGGAAGAAGCTAGACCGCCAGGTTCCTTCTCCCAGCCTATGTGGCCCTTCCCTGACCCTGGCAGAAGACGGGTTTACTGCGGGCCAAGATTGAACTAGAAAGATTTGGGACCAGGGGCCCAAGCCCAGCCAAAGGCTGGAGTGAGACAGCAATGAATGGAGAGATCCACAGTCCCCTTCCCTAACTAACAGCTGGTTTTTTCTCCATCCACCCACCCTGAAGGCAAGATGTGATTGAATTCATCACTGGGAAAGTCACTAAAGAGAAAGGATGGACAGATCCTAATGTTGGCGATCTCCCATCCTCTTCCCAGTCACCACCGGGAGGCCCCTGTCCACAAGCACCACCCACACGTACGGTTTCCTAGTAGTTTGGCTGTGTCACACTCAGCTGGAACCGCCAAAGGCACCAACAGTTGACCAAAACCAACAACCGAAAATACAGAGACTCCAATACATAGGAGAAAGGGGACAGGGACTAACCCTCTGAAGATATTCACCCATGAAACAGGGAAAGAATGTTATTTTTTAAAAAGGAAGTGTTAAAGCTCTTGAAAATTAAAAATATAGGGGCGCCTGGGTGGCTCAGTCGGTTGAGCGTCCGACTTCAGCTCAGGTCACGATCTCGCGGTCCGTGAGTTCGAGCCCCGCGTCAGGCTCTGGGCTGATGGCTCAGAGCCTGGAGCCTGCTTCCAATTCTGTGTCTCCCTCTCTCTCTATCTCTCTGCCCTTCCCCTGCTCATGCTCTGTTTCTCTGTCTCTCAAAAACAAATGTTAAAAAAAAAATTTTTAATATAATAGAATTTAAAAATGTGGGGTGCCTGAGTGGCTCAGTTGGTTAAACGTCTGACTTCCGCTCAGGTCATGATCTCACAGTTCGTGGGTTCCAGCCCTGCATGCAGCTCTGTGCTGACAGCTCAGCTGGAGCCTGCTTTGGATTCTGTGTCTCCCTCTCTCTCTCTGCCCTTCCCCTGCTTGCTGTCTCTCTCTCTCAAAAATAAATGTACATTCAAAAAATTTTGTAAAGAATTTAAAAATGCATTAGAAGGGACAGAAGATGAGAGGAAAATCTCCCAGGAAGTAAAACACAAAAAAAGACATGTAAAAGTATAGGGGAAAAGTCAAGAACATTGGACAACCCAAAGTAAGATCCATGCGGGAGGTCCAACTTCCAACTGATAGGAATTTCAAAGCAAGAAACAAAGGGGAGAGAACTGTTGAAATTCTGTCCACCCCCTGAGGTCTCGCTAAAACAGGTTCTCGTTCACCCAGCCTGGGTCGGGCGCTGAGAGCGTACATAGAGCGATCTCCCGGCTGGAGGACCACGCTCTGAGTAGCGCTGGTGTAGGGCGTTGTTGGTCACCACTGGCTGAACTCATTGGAATTACCTGCGGAGTTTTAGAAGCACATCACACTGGACCGGCCCCCACCCCGGGAGATTTCGTCAGCTTGGGGCACAGCCTCGACGTTATGATTTTGGAAACCTCCCCCACGTGACTCCAAGGTGCTGGCAGAACGGAGAACCCTTTCCATACAGACGCTCTTCCCAGTGGGCTCCAGGAGACGTGTACAGAATGTTTAGAGCTGTACCTTTTTATCAGCCAAAAATTGGAAGCGCCCCAAATAACATCAACAGACAAATAGATACAGAAGCTGGGATACGGTGGAGTCAATGGCATATCGTGCAATAGTGAAAGCCAGCACTCTGAGCACAGATGACTCTCATGAACAACCTGAGCAAAGAAGCAGATGGCAGGAAAATGTGTACGTTACGACACCATCTATATATAGATTGTAAAACATGGAGAAATGACATATATTAACATATATTTTATGCAGCAGAAGAATAAAGAAATGCACAGGAAGGATAAACAACAGATCTCAAGGTACGTCTCAAGAAGAAGGGGCTAGCTAAGGAAGGGTTTCAACATATTGGTAATGTTGTTGTTGTTGTTGTTTAATTTATTTATTTTGAGAGAGACAGTGTGAGCGGGGCAATGGCAGAGAGAGAGGGAGAGAGAGAGAATCCCAAGCAGGCTCCGCACTGACAGCACAGAGCCCGACGCAGGGCTCAATCTCACGAACTATGAGATCGTGATCTGAACCAAAATCGAGAGTCAACCGCTTAACCTACTGAGCCACCCAGGCACCCCTATTGATAATATTTTAATGTCCCTGATGAATAGACAGGTTTGCAATATTTATATCATAATATTTCATTAGATATTATATTTTCATTGTTTTTATACATCTTAAATCTTTCAAAATAAAACAATTTAAGGAACTATAGCAAGCGTTCTTATCATGAAGTTTCAGGACATCAGGATTAAAAATCCTAAATAAAAAACATCCTCGGGGCGCCTGGGTGGCGCAGTCGGTTAAGCGTCCGACTTCAGCTCAGGTCACGATCTCGCGGTCCGTGAGTTCGAGCCCCGCGTCGGGCTCTGGGCTGACGGCTCAGAGCCTGGAGCCTGCTCCCGATTCTGTGTCTCCCTCTCTCTCTGCCCCTCCCCCGTTCATGCTCTGTGTCTCTCTGTCTCAAAAATAAATAAACGTTAAAAAAAATTTTTTTTTTTTTTTAAATCCTCAAACTTTCCAAAGAGGGAAAAGAAAAAAGTCACATACTAAGGAGCAGGAATTTTAGATGGCATTGAAATTCTCAAAGCAGATTTTGAAGGAACATCTTTCTGAATTCTGATAGGCAATGATTTCTTTAATGTTTATTTCTTTATTTTGAGAGCGAGCGTGCACACATGAGCAGGGGAGGAGCATGAGAGAGAGGGAGAGACAATCCCAAGCAGGCTCCACTCTGCCAAGCGCAGAGCCCAACTCAGGGCTCAATCTCAAGAACTGTGAGAGCACGACCTGAGCCGGAATCAGGAGTTGGACGCTTGACCAACAGAGCCACCCAAGCCCCCCAGAAATGGTTTCTAATCTAGATGTGTACCCAGCCAAATCTCAATGATAGTAGAATGAAGATATTTTCAGACATTGTGAGTTTTGAAAAAACTGACCTCCCATACATTCTTTCTCAGGCAGCTGCTAGAAGATGTGCTCCAACCAAACAAGGGAGAAAAGCAGACTGCCGGGGACACAGGAAACTGGAGAGCCGGCACGGGAAAGGGGCAAAGAGAGTCCCTAGGACAATGGCGGTGGCTGTGTGGCTGGGCTAGAGGCCAAGGCCAGCCAGCCCAGATTGGAGCATGAGCACAGAGGAGGTATACAAGGATATGCAAAAAGATAAGGAGCTGGAGCACCTGGGTGGCTCAGTCGGTTAAGCGTCCAACTTCGGCTCAGGTCACGATCTCGCGGTCCGTGAGTTCGAGCCCCACGTCGGGCTCTGTGCTGACAGCTCAGAGCCTAGAGCCTCCTTCGGGTTCTGTGTCTCCCTCTCTTTCTGCCCCTCCCCACTCTCTCTCTCTCTCTCTCTCAAGAACACATAAACATTGAAAAAGAAAAAGAGAAAGAACGACTGATGTAGTGGAACCAGTTTACCCGCATTTCCTTGGACTTCCATCCCTAGACTGACCCAGGCTGGGAAGCCACAATGAGGACGGGGCTGGCAGAAAAAACACAGCCCCCCACAGGCCGAGGAGACAAACCTCAGACAGAATCCTGCTGCCACATCAGCTCCTGGACAGATGCGCCTCTTTAGCCCTGGAGGCAAAAGCATCCACGGCCCAGCAGGTGAGAGCCAATGCACAACAAAGTGGAGACCGGATCTTTCCCAAATGAGAAAACACCCACTTCCTGGCCTTGCATCTCAAGGCTCCCAGAAGCCTGTGTCTGTCTCTGCCTGTTTCTCCTTCTCCCGTGGACCATCTCTGTGTTCTGCCTGAGTGCAGGGTGCTGCAAGCCTGGGACAGGGAAGCGGCAGGGCAGACTCAGGCTCTGGAGAGAGGCCCAGCAAGGACCCTCTCGCTTCCCTCACTGACCCCGCCTCCTCACACCATTTTGTTTGCTGACAACAAGCAGAGCCCCCAGTTCCACTGAGCCCCGACCAGGGAGAAAGGAAGCATTTTGCTGCATAATAACCATCGTGGATACCATTTCTTGAGTCAATCACCTGCTATCAGCTTTAGGGATCTTCACCCACCTATGAGGCAGATACTTCTATTGTGCCCATTTTACAGAAGAGGAAACTAAGACCCAGAAGGGTCAAAAGAGCCCATATTTGAATGTGGGGCCATTGGATGCAGGGTGGGGGTTTGCTGGTGAATCAGGGTGCCGAGGGTCAAGCGATCCAGACACAGGTAGAAGGGCAGCCAGGCTATGTCAGCAGCACAGATCCAAACTTCTAGATGAATAGGGTAAAGCCAGCCCCTTGTCCCTCTGGGGCTTTCCCCCACTGCTAATGTAATAAATGAGAGCAAATCTCAGTCACTGCCCGGAGATTTTGCCCCCATGTTGGACACTGTCTCGTGCCCACGGTCCAGGGTGGTTGAGAACTCCGGGTGCTTTCATGGATCTTCCCTCACAGGGACACCCAGGGTGGGTTCGGTGAGGTGGCTGTCTTTTCAGGCCACAAGATATAGGCAATGGCAGGGGTGGGTTTGGCTTAGAAGGTTTCCAAGAGCTCCTACTTATCAATCAAGTAGCCTCTCAGGGCCTTTGGAACCAGGGCCTGGCTCTGGGCTGACCTGCAGCTCCTCCAAGGGCTTTGGGAGCTAACCCTGAACTTGGCCCCTGACCTCCGGAAGGGGAGGCTGCCATTCCGCAGCCCCCAGCACATCTCACCACCCCTACAACTGTCTTGTCTTCCCATGCCACCTGCCTTCCCTTCCTTTTTTTCTTTGTTTTTTCTTATCGTGGCAAAATACACAGAAGTTTACCATTTTAGCCATTTTTTAAATTTAATTTATTTTTTTTTAATTTACATCCAAGTTAGTTAGCATATAGTGCAACAGTGATTTCAGGAGTAGAATCCTTAATGCTCCTTACCCATTTAGCCCATCCCCCTTCCCACAACCCCTCCAGTAACCCTCTGTTTGTTCTCCATATTGAAGAGTCTCTTATGTTTTTGTCCCCCTCCCCGTTTTTATATTATTTTTGCTTCCCTTCCCTTATGTTCATCTGTTTTGTCTCTTAAAGTCCTCATATGATTTTTGTCTTTCTCTGACTAATTTCACTTAGCATAATGCCCTCCAGTTCCATCCACGTAGTTGCAAATGGCAAGATTTCATTCTTTTTGATTGCTGAGTAATACTCCATTGTATATATATACCACATCTTTATCCATTCATCCACTGATGGACATTTGGGCTCTTTCCATACTTTAGCTATTGTTGATGGTGCTGCTATAAACATGGGGGTGCATGTGTCCCTTCGAAACAGCACACCTGTATCCCTTGGATAAATGCCTAGTAGTGCAATGGCTGGGTCATAGGGTAATTCTATTTTTAATTTTTTGAGGCACCTCCATACTGTTTTCCAGAGTGGCATTCCCACCACTCTGCATTCCCACCAGCAGTGCAAAAGAGATCCTCTTTCCACATCCTGGCCAACATCTGTTGTTGCCTGAGTTGTTAATGTGAGCCATTCTGATAGGTGTAAGGTGGTATCTCATTGTGGTTTTGATTTGGATTTCCCTGATGATGAGTGATGTTGAGCATCATTTCATGTGTCAGTTGGGCATCTGGATGTCTTCTTTGTAGAAGTGTCTATTCATGTCTTTTGCCCATTTCTTCACTGGGTTATTTATTTTGGGGGTGTTGAGTTTGATACGTTCTTTATAGATTTTGGATACTAACCCTTTATGTGATACGTTGTTTGCAAATATCTTCTCCCATTCCGTCAGTTGCCTTTTAGTTTTGCTGATTGTTTCCTTTGCTGTTCAGGAGCTTTTTATTTTATTAAGGTCCCAATACTTCATTTTTGCTTTTGCTTCCCTTGCCTCTGGAGATGTGTTGAGTAAGAAGTTGCTGCGGCCATGGGGCGCCTGGGTGGCGCAGTCGGTTAAGCGTCCGACTTCAGCCAGGTCACGATCTTGCGGTCCGTGAGTTCGAGCCCCGCGTCGGGCTCTGGGCTGATGGCTCGGAGCCTGGAGCCTATTTCCGATTCTGTGTCTCCCTCTCTCTCTGCCCCTCCCCCGTTCATGCTCTGTCTCTCTCTGTCCCAAAAATAAAAATAAAAAAAAAAACGTTGAAAAAAAAAAAAAAAAAAAAAAAAAAGAAGTTGCTGCGGCCAAGGTCAAAGCAGTTTTTGCCTGCTTTCTCCTCGAAGATTTTGATGGCTTCCTGTCTTAAATTTAGGTCCTTCATCCATTTTGAACTTATTTTCTGTGTATGGTGTAAGAAAGTGGCCCAGGTTCATTCTCCTGCATGTCACTGTCCCGTTTTCCCAGCACCACTTGCTGAAGAGACTGTCTGTATTCCATTGGATGTTCTTTCCTGCTCTGTCAAAGATCAGTTGGCCATATGTTTGTGGGTCCATTTCTGGGTTCTCTATTCTGTTCCATTGATCTGAGTGTCTGTTTTTGTGCCATTACCATACTGTCTTGATGATTACAGCATTGTAGTATAGCTTGAAGTCCAGGATTGTGATGCCTCCTGCTTTGGTTTTCTTTTTCAAGATTGCTTTGGCTATTCGGGGTCTTTTCTGGTTCCATACAAATTTTAGGATTGTTTGTTCTAGCTCTGTGACCATTTTAGCCATTTTGAAGTGCACAGTTTAGCAACGCTAACTACCTTCACACTGTTGTACAACCATCACCACCATCCATCTCCAGACTTTTTCATCTTTCCAAATTGAACTGTATACCCATTAAACACCTGTTCCCCATTCCCCTCCCCCAGGCCCCGCTAGCCAGCATTCTCCCCTCTGTCTTTATGAACTTAACTGTTCCAGGTACCTCATATAAAGGGAATTATACGGTATTTATTCTTTTGCATCTGGCTCATTTTACTTAATGTAATGTTGTCAAGGTCCATCCACGTTGTAGCATATGTCAGAATATCCTTCCATTTTTGTGGCTGAATAAATAATTCCAATTATACAATAAGTCCATTGTATAGCTGTATCACATGGCTTATCCATTTATCTGGGGAAGGACACTTGGGTTATTTCCACCTTGTGGCTATTGTGAATGATGCTGCTAGGAACATTGGTGGCCAGGTGTGTGTTCGAGACCCTGTTTTAATTGTTCGGGGCATGCTCCCAGAAGTGGCATTGCCAGAGTACGTGGTGGTCCTCTGTGTAGGTCTTTGAGGAACCACCCGTCTGTTTTCCACAGCAGCTGCACCGTTTTCCGTTCCCACCAGGGGAACACGAGGGGCTGCCTTTCCTTCGAAGGCAGTATGCTCTCCTCCAGCATCTCTCTGCCCCCTCTGGCTCCTGGCATGGGGAATGGCAGTCACCCAGAGACCCCGGCTGCTCCCGAAGGGCACGGTGCTGGCCTCACGACCGTGGTCACACGACCTGCATGGTCACACAGAGCCCCACGCTCAGTGTAATACGCTGCTGTCACTGTCTTCAAATTCAAAGTAATTTTGAACAATGGGGCGCCTGGGTGATTCCGTTGGTTAAGTGTCTAAGTTCGGCTCAAGTCATGATGTCTCAGTTCATGGCTTCCAGCCTCATGTCGGGCTCTGTGCTGACAGCTCAGAGCCTGGAGCCTGCTTCAGATTCTGTGTCTGTCTGTCTGTCTGTCTCTCTCTCTCTCTCTCGTTCTCTCTCTCTCTCTCTCTCTCTGCCACTCCCCCGCTCACTCTCTCTCTCTCTCTCTCTCTCTCAAAAGTAAACATTCTTTAAACAAATTTAAAAAAATAATTTTGAACAAGGGACCACACTCTCATTCTTTTTTTTTTTTTTAACTTTTTTTAATGTTTATTTATTTTTGAGAGAGAGAGAGACAGAGCACAAATGGGGAGGGGCAGAGAGAGAGGGAGACACAGAATCCAAAGCAGGCCCCAGGCTCTCAGCTGTCAGCACAGAGCCCGACACAGGGCTTGATCTCAGGAACCGTGGGACCATGACCTGAGCCAAAGTCAGACACTTAACCGACCGAGGCACCCCACCCCCACATTCTCATTCTGCACTGGGCCCTGCAAATTATGTAGCTGGTCCTGACTGGCCTGGCTCTTCTTTCTGGGTGCAGACCATAAGTATAGCCAGGTCCTCAGTCAAGGCCTGATGAAGCGAATACTTAGACTCTCCACCTGGGCTGGAGGCCAGAGCCCCTGACTGGGAATGTGGGACACAGGTCTTCATCCTGTCCCTGCTGCCAGCCTTCTGCCTTTGTCACTCCCCGTCTACGAGATAGGAGAACTGAATAGTTTTCTTTTTTTAATCAAAAAAATTTTTTTAGCATTTATTCATTTTTGAGAGACACAGAAAGACAGAGTATGAGTGGGGGAGGGGCAGAGAGAGAGGGAGACACAGAATCCCAAGCAGGCTCCAGGCTCTGAGCTATCAGCACAGAGCCCGACGCAGGGCTCAAGCTCATAGACCGTGCGATCATGACCTGAGCTGAAGACAGACGTTTAACCAACTGAGCCCACCCAGGTGCCCTAAATAGAGTTTTCTAACGGTGCTCCCCAGACCAGCCTGGGGTGGGGGTGGGAGCTGGGGCATAGGAAGTCCCAGGGGGCAGTTTGGGACCCATGCCCACCCCTACTGCCAACATAGGGACTCCCCTCTTACCTGTTCTCTCTGCTTGGTTCCACAGCAGAAAGGAATGAGGGTCGGCTAGAAAGTGACCTGTCTGGATCGCCCACCCCAGGCTGCCCACGCTCGCACTCTGCCCCTGGGGAGGAAGGAGAAGCCTCCAGCATAAGGCTGCCAGGTGGAGGGCCCAGCTGTGGGAGGGGTGCCCCAGGTACCAGCCAGAAACACTTACCAGGGAAGATAGACACCAAACATCATGAATACACACACACACACACACACACACACACACACACACACACACGTGCGTACACACATGGAAAAATTCAATTGTTTACAAACTGACCAGTTGTTTCAAATTGCTCATCCTAAGCACCACCAAAGGCTCTTCTGCACAGGGGAGGGATGAGACCAAAGGAAAACCCAGCACTGGCCTTGCCAAGACCGTTTGGGGACAAGGACCCCGCCAGGCAGGCGTTGGCAGAGCCCCTGGCAAGGCTGTTCCCTGCAGAGAAGGGCCCCGATGCAACTGGCTCGAGGCTCTGCAGACTGTGGGCCTCTGACCTGCTCGCACCAGCCCCGCCCCCAGGCCACCTGTGCAGAGTCAAGGAGCCTGCGGACCCATCAGTACCCAGGCCCAGGAGAGGGGGAGGAGGGAGGGTGGGCCGGTGGGAGGGGAGAACCCCAGGAGGCCCCGACAAGCTGCCCCTTTCGTCTTCACCCAGGCAGGCGAGTGTGAGAGCAGACCCCAGGATGTCTGCAGCTCCTTCAGTGCCAATTACTGCAGAAATAATTCAGCGTGCTCACCCCCTGCCTCTCAGCACACACTCTTTGGGGACATTTTAAGTCTGACTGTACCTGCTGAGCAGCTGACAAATGAAGCCTCTCGCTCGCTCTGCCTCCCTCCTTCCCGACTGCTGTCCCTCCACCCCTCTGCCCAGGCTCATTGCTGGCGGGGAAACGGAGGGCTGGGTGTTCTCATCCTGCGCCCCTCCTCCCCGTGCAGGGCCTGCTCAGACCGGTGCCCTGTGCCCGCTGCCTGGGCTCTGCTGCCAGATGAGGGGTGGCAGGGCTGGGTTCCCTGGAGTCCGTCCTTACAGGCAGGAGCTGTGGCTTATTCAGCTTTGGTTAGCTGTCAGGAAATATTGCCGGATTGCTGGATGGGTAGCCGGGCAGGTGGATGAGTGGGCAGACGGGTGGAGGGAGGGAGGGATGGAGAGAGGAATGGAACAGATCCCAAACGTGGCCTTTCCCAATGCTTAGGGCTTTCCAAGTCTAAACAGATGACCCAACACAGTTCCCTGTGAGGCACAGCTGCTATTATCTGAACGGTCGGCCCCACAATTCCTCTTGGGAAAAAACTGTTTCGGTTTCGGAAAATACTTTTAAAGGATGACTGCGGATGATCCCAAGAATACACTCCACCAGGGGACCAAGGCCACAAAAGAGATATCGGAAGTGAACAGGTATTGGGACGCCTGGGTGGCTCCGTCGGTTAAGCGGCCGACTTCGGCTCAGGTCATGATCTCGCGGTCCGTGAGTTCAAGCCCCGCCGTCGGACTCTGCGCTGACAGCTCAGAGCCTGGAGCCTGTTTCAGATTCTGTGTCTCCCTCTCTCTCTGCCCCTCCCCTGCTTGTGTGTGCTTGCTCGCTCTCTCTCGCTCTCTCTCTCTCTGTCAAAAATAAATAAATAAACACTAAAAATAAAGAGAAGAAGCAAACAGGTATTTCGAGTAGGGAGAGAGGTCAGAGACTGAAACCAGAGCAGTGGGGTGAGGCGGGGAGGGGGGATGCCTGGGTACAGCTCCCCCTGCCCCCCACTCGGCCACATGACCCCACCCACAGGGGTGGCTGAATCACTAGTGTGCATGTTCCGTTCGATGCTGTTGGTGCCACAGGGATAAAAGCCACTCCTCACCTCACCCTGAACGTCCCCCGTGTCACCTGCATGCCCAGATGCTTATGGAGATGGATTTGGGTGAAGAAGGGCCTGAATTTCACATCGGAATCTCCGTGGTTCAGAATCCTGAATATGGAAACTTAAGGCCGCCCCGCAACGGGGCGTTGACTCAGCCAAAGCAAGACCTCAGAGCCAGAGGGATACCGACGCTCAGGATTTTGCGTCGGTGCCGCTAAGGTACCAAAGTGGGCTCCGGGGGCTCCTGTCCGGGATCTGAGGAGTGTAGAGGCTACGGGCCAGCGTGACCACCCGTCCCAGTCTCCCCACAACTAAGGGGTTTCCCAGGACGCAAGATGAAAATGCCAAAACCAGCAAAGTTCCCAGGCAAGTTGGGAAGAGCCCATCTCTGTAAACAGCTGACATGTGGCTCACATGAGCCACGGCTGGCTGCTAGACGGCTCTTCACACCGTTCCCTCCATTAGTCCTGACAACACTGGGAGAGAGACATCATTCCTCCCACTTGACAGAGGAGGAGACCGAGGCTGGGAGAGCTTAAGTGGTTTACACAAGATAACACAGCCAGCAAGTGGCTGAGCGAGGATGTGAACCCATGGCCCCTGCTCTTAAGCTGTGTGCTCATGTCCATGGTCTCCTGAGGATGCTCGACTTGTGGCAAATGGAAATCAGCATCTTCAAGCAGCCTCAAGCCGCCTCACCCCATGCTGTGGTCCAGGGCCTGGGTCTCCTCTGGAACGATCCCCATTCCTGCCAGTGGCTTTGCCTTCCTCGGGCCCCTAGCTGTGGATCCCAGCAGCCCTCTGCCACCCCCAGCCATCAGCCCAGCAGGGCCCCGTGGAGCTCCAACACACTCACACCTATGGAGTCAGAAGCAACAAGAATGCCCCCTGCTTCCTGGCTTGGCTTTTATCCCTAGCCCTGTCCCCACTGTATTCCATGCCCTGTCCCCTAGCTGACGGCAGAACCCCTCTCTCCTCCACTCCCAAAGTGGGAAGCAGCATTTCCCGTCCCCCCCCCCCCACGCCCCGCCCAGCCCAGGGATTTCCAAGCTAGGAATTCAAACAGCTCAGCAAGGAATAGGCTCAAACAGAGTCTGCTAATGGAAATAACAAGATGATAAATTATTCCAGGGAAAGAGCGATTTTCCTTCTACTCTGCTTGACTCAGAAAACACTATGATCACAGTAGAAATTGGAGGTGTCAGAGCTGGCATCTGGGGAAAGAGAAATGAAAACATTCTGCTTTCTGCTGTCAGTGCAGCCCCAGGGGTGAGAAAGAATGCGAGGTCAATCCCAGGCCCGGCACACGGCTGCCCTGAGCAGGCGCGGTCTCCGTTGAAGCCCCAGGCAGCAGAACCTGGCCACCAGCTGGCTGAAGAGGCTGGGGAGTTCAGGGCAGAAAGCCCAGGCCCCGGAGTTAGACAACGCTGTGTTCTCTTCTTAGCTCTGGCACTAGCTGGCTGTGTGACCTTAGGCAAATAGCTTAACCTCTCTGAGACTGTCTCCTGGAGATAACAACAGGATTACATGAAATAATGCACGGTGCGTGCTTCAAACGTTGCCTGGTTCGTGGTAAGAGCAGCAAATGCCCTGGCTTAGCCACTCTTTCAGGTTATGCCCACTCCCAAGATCAGAGGGGGCACAGAATAGCTACCAGGCTCTGGGTGCAAGATCCAGCAGGGGAGGACACAGAGTGCAATTGGACCCATGACCCTGGGGTACCAGGCCCACCCCAAGGGCCAGCTCG
Source organism: Panthera leo (assembly GCF_018350215.1). NCBI lineage: Eukaryota > Metazoa > Chordata > Mammalia > Carnivora > Felidae > Panthera > Panthera leo. Next base: position 15,374,670 of record NC_056692.1, on the reverse strand, counting down.
CAGAGGGAAACTCGTGCCCATGCCCGACACCGATAATTCGAGGGGGAGGGGGCTGCCCAGACTGACCCTCCACCTCCTGCCAGCCAAGGCCTTCATGCTGTGAATGCCACTCTCTTAAGCTTCCGGATAACTGAAGTTCATCCGGTCCCCTAGCTGTTGGGGTTTTGTTTTGGTTTTATGATTGCTTTTTAGCCACTTTTATGGCAATCTTCCTGCAATGTATTAGGAACGCCCTTTTTCTCCAGATCAGCATGTAAGTGCCCTGTCAATTTTGCTGGACTAGAGACATAAGACCTCTTCGTCCCCACACTGAATGGCCCTGGGTCACTGGGACGGCTGCCTTCCCCCTAAATGTTCTTGTTAACAGGTCAGCCCTGCGCCCCCAACCCCTGACAGTCGACAGCCGGAATCTGCTGCCTGCTGCCCCCTCCAGGGATGGTGCACGGGAGATAAACAAGCTTTACCAAGTCATTGTTCTTAATTTGCAGTAAGGCCAAAGCTTGGGCTCCCAACTGAACTCTGTTCTAAAGGCAGGTTTTTTTTGTTGGTTGTTTTTTTTTTTTTTTTTTTTACTGTTCAGAGGCCTTTGATTCTTTCTCTTCCCCAGAACTGGCTGAGTTCCCAGGGTTGAAGTTGCCTTGAAGTCTGACTGCTGAAGGAGAAAGGGAGTTTCTGTCCATTTTGTTGTCAACTCAATCCAGAGTCTGAGCTGGTGGCATAAAGATTTCAAACATCCTGGATAGGATTTCCTCAACTAGATTGTTTTTGTAAATACAAACATGAAACTGGGGAGGACAGCTACCGAAGAAGTCCCGATTCCAGGCTCGAGGTGTGTCGAATGGTGGGCACCCAGAAGAGGCCCAAACTTTAGGGGGGCCACAAACCAGAAACATCTCCCCTGGATTTGGGGGCTGGTGTGCAGTTACCCACATTTTTATTTTGCCAAGTAAGAATATAAAATCTGGGGCACCTGGGTGGCTTACTCAGTTGAGGGTCCGACTTTGGATCAGATCATGATCTAATGGTTTGCGAGTTCGAGCCCCACATCAGGCTCTGTGTTGACAGAGCTTGGAGCCTGTTTTGGATTCTGTGTCTCCCTCTCTCTCTGCCCCTCCCCCACTCATTCTCTGTCTCTGTCTCTCTCAAAAATAAATAAACATTTAAAATTTTTTTTAAAAAATCAGAACCACCAGGGACAGCTCAATGGCTCAGTAGGTTAAGTGTCCGACTTCTGCTCAGGTCATGAGTTTGAGCCTCGCGTTGGGCTCTGTGCTTACAGCTCAGAGCCTGGAGCCTGTTTCTGATTCTGTGTCTCCCTCTCTCTCTGCCCCTCCCCTGCTCTCTCTCTCTCTCTCTCTCTCACTCTCTATCATTTTTTAAACATTAAAAAAAATCTTTTTTTAAATCAGAACCACCATATAAGACCATTCTCATTTCAGAAAAAAGATCACAAAAAAGGCCATCTTTTTCCAATTAAGTGGATTTAACTTTGTATAAAACTCACCGTGTTGTCCTCTGCTTTTCCTATTCTGCCATGGCTGGGTAAAGGCTTCGTCACGAACCTGTCAGCTTACCAGCCCGTGTAAAGCACCAGCCAGGATCCAGACTCAGGAGCTAGATGTCAGAACTCCTGGGTTCAGGTTCGGGTTTGGAGCAGCTGCTGTTGCATGGGATGGGGCTGGGGATCCCCGGGCCAGCTGGGGCAGAGACACAGCCTGGCTTTGCATCCAGAGCCCGCCTCTCACTAGTTGTAGGGTCCTGCAGAAGGCCCACGTGCCTCAGTCTCTCCCACCTAAAATGGCAGGGACCACCACACGCACCCCTCGTGGGTCTGTCATGAGGACGTGTACCCGGCACCCAGAGCTTGCTCACTCAGTGAGCAAACTGGCTCCCCACCGTTCCTTGCAGGTCTGTGTATGTTCAAATAAGTCCGGGGCCAGGAATGACCTTGGGGACGGGAAGCATCCAGGCCGGGGAGCAGAGACATAGTGGACGGGACTCCTGGCAGCGCAAGGTCGGGCTGACCCTACGGCTCCAGCAGCCCAGCGAAGTCCCCAGAAATCATACCCAGCCCGTTTCCCCTGCGCTGAAACCTGACTTAACAAAGGCCCTCAGCCGGCACCTGGACAGAAGAGAGGAGTGTGGGTAGGGGTGGGGGGGCTAAAACCCCTCCCCCCGCACACACACACTGACATTCTCTGTCCTCTGAGCAACAAAGGACCTCTGAACACTGACTCCGGTCCTTTGAGCATGCGTGCACTGCACACGAGGGCACAAACATGAATGTGTGCACCTGCACAGGTGTGTGCAGATGTGTGTACACGCGTGTGCGTGCGTGTGGTCACGGGTGCAAGTGTGGCTGCGCATGCACAGGTGCTGGTATAGAAGTGTGTTTGTGGAGACCTGCATGAGCACAAAAGAACTTAAAAGTTGGTTCTGACCTGTCTCTCTCTCTCTCTCTCTCCCTTTCCACTCATTCTTCCCTTCCTTTTTTTCCCCTTCTCCCTTTGCTGGAATAAAAAAAGAAAAGCCACAGAGGGGACTAGAAGAGGGCCGGGGGACCTGGGGGTCACACAGACCTGGGACTGAATCCCAGCTCCGCCATTTCCCATCCCAGGGACACCAAGCCTCAGTGTCCCATCACGGGATACGGGTGTTTGCCTGACACCGCGCGCCACAGGCAGATTCGTGCATTCAGGTGGTGGGACCGAAGCATCGCAGGCTCTGGGGTCAGGAGGCCGGGTTCGCAGCGCATTCTGTAAGTTTCTAGCAAGGTGACCTCGGGTGGTTTCTCACCCTCTCTGTGCCCAGTGTCATTGTCTCTAAGAGAGCTCAACTTATGCAGGGGCTATGAGGGTTAAGTGAGCCGTGCGTGTACGGAATGCTGTCAGAACAGCGCTAGGCACGCAGTAGGAGCTTTGTGACGGCAGTTCTTAAAATGTGTATCGAGAAGCATTTAGAGAAAAAGAGAAAACAAAAAAAAACACTTAGACTTTTTAGGAGGCACGGAACTGTTCTAAAATTGGATTGTGCTGATGGTTGCACAACCCTGTAAATTTACTCAAAATCATTAAATCGTACACTTACCATGGTCGTTTTAGAGTGTATAAATTATACCTCAATAAAGCTGTTTTTTTAATAAAGCATTTAGAGCCAAGTTGCAGAATAATACATGCCGTATTGGTGCCATTTATAAAAGTTTTAAACTCTATAAAACAATACTTCTTGAATATAAATATGCATAATAAAAATATCAAAGGCAGCCCCAGGCAGACCCACATCAGCTGCATAATTAAGCTTGCCCCTGGGGCGCTCATGGGACCCAGGAAGGGGAAGTTATATCTGTGATATTTTACAGTGTTGATATTTTTATTTATTTTACTTTTTATCTTATTTTGGAGAGAGAGAGTGCAGGCTGGGGAGAATGGCAGAGGGGGAGAGAGAGAGAGAGAGAGAGAGAGAGAGAGAGAGAGACTCAAGCTGGCTGCCTGCTCAGTGCAGAACCGGACTGGGGGCTCCGTCCCGCAACCCTGGGATCACGACCTGAGCTGAAACCAAGTGTCAACACTTTAACGGACTGAGCCACCCAGGTGGCCCTTATAGTTCACTTTAAGTTAAAAACCCTCTCCAAAAAAAAAAAAAAAAAAAAAGAAAAGAAAAGTTCATTTTGTTGAGGATGGTTTTGGGGTTTGTTATGTTAATCTCTACACTCTTATGTATTGAAATTCTAAATACTGAGGGTTGTATAAGTAATTAGGCTGGGGGTGGTCAACACACTGAAGCATGCAGGAGGGGGGCAGGGCATGGAGCATCCCTTGGTCCTCTCTCCTCAACCAGGGAGGTCCTGTGGTTGTCTTGGCTGTCCTCAGTCCCCATGGGGGCAGCTGGGACGAAGGGGCCCCTCAGCCTGTCCCCCAGGCTCCCAGACGCCCTGGGTGCTGGCAGACAGTTGGCAAAAGGGCCTCAGACAGCCTCCCTGATTTACCAGGCTCTCCACGTCTCCCTGCTGATGGATGACCTGTGCTTTTCCTCTCTCCTCTCTCTAAATGCTGCTGTCTCCAAGGCTGCCTGCCCAGAGTGGGAGGGCACGCAGGCAGGGAGGAGCTGGGCCGGCTGGCTGGCGGGGCCTCTGCTGGTCTTCCTGCCTCCTTCCGCTCAGCTGCCCTGCCTGGAACCCCAAGGTGTCACCCACAGGCGGATCTGGGCCCGTTCGGCCAGGGCCACCTATGTGCTCAGACCCCTCCCTTCAGCCACTGCGAACTCCACCAGCCAGGGGCCAGGCACAGTGCTAGGTGCCTGCCTACAAGGAGCTCCCTGACAATAAACAACAGGACCGGACCACAGAGGCTTTGGTAGAGGCTCTCTAGGAGACCGTCTTGAGCCGAGATCTAAAAGGTGAGAATGAGCCCCCCCCGCCCCCATGAAGTGATTTGGTGCAAGGATATTTTGGAAGAGGAACTGGCTTAAACCCAAATCACGCGATGTGTGATAAGCCCGGTAACATGTCACAGGCACGGCCACAAGGGGGTATCGTGGAAAGAACACCTGCGTCGGCTTCAGGGATGAACAACACCTGAGCAGGGCATTGAAGGCAGCATAGGAGCGTGCCGAGTGATCGGGGAGGGGTGAGGGCAGCGGGCAGAGGCACGGCAGCCCCGCCGATGGGTATGTTTGGGCGCCAGACCGTGCAGCGGGAGAGGCGCTGGGCGAGCCGGAAGAAGCACTTCATTTGTCCCAGACTCTGGCTCTACATACATGTGCCGGGAAGTGCTCCCCACACTTGCCCAGAAGCAGGCGGAACTGGCGGGTCAGCAGCATCCAGGGGCAGTGTGACACTCAGCAGGGCATCCACCCCTGTAGGGCCCCCCTGCACACCCCAAGCTCCAGCCGACTCAACCACAAACAGTTGTGCAAACAGCCACACTCTCCCACAGCGACGACGTTAGTGCAGACCGGGCCTCCTGCGAAGACAAACTTCTGCTTCCTCCACCCCCTTTGCTGAACTCTTTCTCAGCCTTGGGTTTCAGGGACCCAGCAGGTGGGGGCAGGGGAGGCGGGGCGGCCGCTGCCGACCCCACTCCCCCACTCAGACCCTGGGTTCTCTGGGTGAGCCCCAAGGCCTGCCCTACAGTAGTGCGCGCCCCAGGGCAGTTGTCCCACGAAAGGGGAGGATGGACCCAGAGCTGGTAGATACCATATGGAGGATGTGAAACAAACCTCATTCCGACTCGAGACCCCCCCCAACACGTGCAAAGAGCTGGGTTATCTTCAGCTTAAATATGTGTGGCAAATTTGGCCTGTCGATGGGTGTTGTAACTGTCACAGCCCGGGGTGACAGGGCTGAACACATAGGGGCTGGTGATGGTCAAGGGCATGGATTCTGGAGCCAAACCAGCCTGGGCTCAACTGTTGGTCCTGCCTCTTTTTAGCTGTGAGACCTTGGGCAATTGACTTAACCTCATATGCTTAATGAGAAGTATTTTATTGTAGTAATTATATGTTTATTTCGATGCGCAGTAGAGAAATGTAACCAGCACATCAATTTCCATCACAGACACTGTTGTGAGGACAAAGCACGGCTGAATATTTAAAGCACTTTTTAAGCAAATTGATTTTTTTAATGTTTATTTATTTATTTTGAGAGAGAGATCGTGTTCACAAGTATGGGAGGGGTGGGGTGGGGGGGGCGGGGAGAGAGAATCCCAAGCAGGCTCCACGCTGTCATCCTAGAGCCTGACTCAGGGCTCAGTCCCACAACCTGTGAGATCAGGACCTGAGCTGAAACCGAGAGTCGGACTCTTAACTGACTGAGCCACCCAGGTGCCCCGAAGCAAGTTGGTGTTTAAAGAAAAGTGTAAACAACGCAGGCCCCAGCTGAGAAGCTGCCTCACAGGTGACAGAGCTTAGGGAACGCCAGTTTAGGGGACCGCTTGGCTCTGTGTGGGACTCTCACAGGGCACCAAGGGTTTTCAAACTGTTCTTCAGACCCGGAGACCCCAGAAGGCTGGGACAGGTGGAGATGCATGGCCTGTCAGGTGACAGAGTAGTCAGGAGCAGCAGGGGAGCGTGGAGGATGCTACTGTGTCCTGTGAGGACAGGACCAGCGCCCCCGCCTCTGGTGTCTGATCCCTGGGCTGCACGTGTGATTTAGGAACTGACGTGGCCACAGGGCATGGCAGGGCCCAGGGTGTGGCCATGGGGGAGTGTGGCCGAAATGAAGCCACCGGGAAGGTGGTTGGCCGTCGAGGGGTCCAGGACTGGGTCCATTGTGTTGCCAGGCAAGGGCATCAGGAGCCATCAGAATGACGAGGGAGGGCAGTGTGTGTATCAGTGGAGGCTGGGATGCAGCCTGTTGGCAGGAGCCTCAGAAGGATTTGGGGGACTCCACTGCCAAGGGATGGAAGAGGGCGGTGAAATGGTTGGGGAGGCCCGGTCATCCGAAGTCTTGTTTAGAGAAAAGCAAGAATCTTTGAGACACAGGGACAGGGCTGAGAGGGAAGCCAGCAGTGGGAGGGAGCCTGGGGCTAGGGAAGCTCAGAGATGCTTGAGCACCCAGGCCCCAGGCCGATGGGGACAGTCCCGCTGGGGAGTTAGGCGGTACTCAGCCAAGGCCTCAGGAGCCGTGGCCTCTGCCCAGAAGAGCCCCTTCCCCCCACCCCCTGCCCCGGAAGTCACAGTGCCCTCCTGTGGCGAGTCTTGCCTCGGTTGGTCCTGGTGCCAGCTCCAGTCTCCCACTGTCCGGCCATGGAGCCAGGATCAGGATTTGTCTCAGGGGATGGAGACACAGGCAGTGATGTTTTCAATAATTATAATTGGTTTATTGAGGTGTAATTGACATATATTCATGCAGGGGTACAATGTCATGATTTGCTATTTGTATATATTGTGAGATGATCACCACAGGAAATCTAGTTAACATATAGTTAGAATTTTTTTTCAAAAAGAAAAAGGATTTTTTTTCTTGTGATGAGAACTTTTAAGATCTCTCTTAGCATCATTATTTTTTAATGGTGCCATTAAAAAAAAGTTTACATTGTGGGCTTATTTTTTTCCTACGTTTTTTGTTGTGGTAAAATATACGTAACATCACGCTTACCATTTTCACCATTGTTAAGTGTATGATCGGTGGCTTAAGTATATATTCACAATGTTGTAACTATTTCTAGAACTGTTTCGTCTTCCCAAAGAGAAGCTCCATACTCATTAAATAATAACCCCCCGAGCCTCTGGTAACTTCTATCTACTTTCTGTCTCTCTCAATTCACCTATTTCAGGCCGATTTTTTTTTTGGGGGGGGGGGGAATTAGTAATGCATGTAGGTAGCAAAAATGCACAGAGCAGAAAAGTTTCCCTGCCCCCCAGTTCCCTTCCCAGATGAACTATTTTATCAATTTCTTTGCTCTTTCGGGGGTATCTTAGGCATATATGAAAATATACATGTGTTATATATCCTTTTATTTGCATGCTGTTTATGCCTCTTTTTATTTAACCATACTTCTGAGATGTAAAGTTTTCTAGCACATCAGAATATCAATATAGCTCCCATATCAGTGTGCACACAGCTGCCCTGTCCTTCTTGATGGCTGTACATTATCCCACCATATGGGGGACCCATTCTGCATTCAACCTACCCTGCTATTGATGGAAACTGTTCAATTCTGGGGACACCTGCGTGGTTCAGTCAGTTAAGCATCTCTCTTTTTTTAAATTTTTAATATTTATTTAGTTTGAAGGAGAGAGAGAGCATGAGCAGGTAGAGGGGCAGAGAGAGAGGGAGACACAGAATCGGAAACAGGCTCCAGGCTCCGAGCTGTCAGCACAGAGCCCGACGCGGGGCTGGAACTCAAGAGCCACGAGATCGGGACCTGAGCCAGACGGAGTCGGAGGCTTAACGGACGGAGCCACCCAGGCACCCCAAGCATCTGACTCTTGATCTCAGCTCAGGTCACCATCTCACAGTTCGAGCCCCATGTCGGGCTCTGCACAGACAGTGCAGAGCCTGCTTGGAGTCTCTCTCCCTCTCTGCCCTTCCCCCCCCCGTCCCACTCATTCTCTCTCTTTCTCAAAATGCGTGAATAAACTTTTTAAACGTTAAAGAAAAAACTCTTCAATTTTCAATTTGCTCCATTTATCTGTTGACAACACACACCCACCCTTCATAGCAAAGGTTCAACAGTAAAAGCCAGAAGAAGAAATTAAATACAATCAGATGCCCTCTCTCACCAGTCAGACCAACAAAAACTCGAGTCTGGCAACACCGAGTGTTGTTGCGGATGCAGGGGAAGCAGAACTCTCACACACAGCGGGTGGAAACGGAGATGGCCACTTTGTACTACTTGGTCAAGCCAGGGATACGTATGTGCTTCTGCCCAGCAATTCCCTCTCCAGGAAACGGTTAACGACACTGTCACAGGTGGGCCAGGAGACAAGAATAGCCACCATAACAGGTGTAGAGTAATAGCAAAGCATGGGATTCCACCTAAATGTCCAGCAATAGGAAAACAGAGAAACAAGTTGTGGTGTGTTCACAGAGTGGAATATTGCACTGTGATGAAAATTAAGTATAGACAGCCACATGCATCGGCAGGACTAAATCTCACAAACAATGGCACATGATAAAATCAGTTGAATGAGGATACATACCATATGATCCATTTATATGAAGTTTTTAAAATTTTTTTAATGTTTATTTTTGAGAGAGAGCAAGCGGGGGAGGGGCAGAGAGCGAGGTAACACAGAATCCGAAGCAGGCTCCAGGCTCTGAGCTGTCAGCACAGAGCCCGATGCAGGGCTCGAACTCACAGACCGTGAGATCACGACCTGAGCTGAAGTCAGACGCTTAACCGACTGAGCCACCCAGGCGCCCCTGAAGTTTTAAAACATGTAAAACAATACCACGTATTGTTTACGGATGCATATGTCTTTAGTAAAGGTAAAAATGTGTGCATGGGGCGATGATTATCGAATTCCAGATAGTGACTGCCTCTGGAGAGAGCAGCAGGATCGAGGAGGACTATCGGGGCATTTCAAATGCATCTGTAATTTTTTTTTAATGTTCATTTATTTTCGAGGGAGAGAGAGAGACAGAGTGAGGACAAGCAAGGGAAGGGCAGAGAGAGAGGGGAGACACAGAATCCGAAGCAGGCTCCAGGCTCCGAGCTGTCAGCACAGAGCCCGACCCGGGGCTCGAACTCACAGACCTTGAGATCATGACCTGAGCCGAAGTCCGACGCTTAACCAACTGAGCCGTCCGGGTGCCCCTATAATTTTTGTTTTGATTGTGCTAATTCTATTTTAGCTTCTTTGAGGAGCCTGTAATGTTTCGCTTGTAAGCTGGCTGGTAGTTCGGGCAGTCTTTACATTATCCTCCAGGCCTTTTTCGTACAACTGAAATATTTCATACATTTTAAAAGTAGAATGAGTTAAAATTGGAAGCCACCATTTGCACTGTTATTACCTTTTGGATCGCATCATTAATATAAAGCTGTTTGAGGGAACATTTGTGGCTGTTGACCTGGGTTTCAAAATTGCCAGTTAGGGCTCCTGCCCATTTTAACCCACTATAATGCTGAGATAGCCACCCCCCCGTCCTAAAGACATTCAGACAAGACCTTGGGCTCCAGCAACCCCCAGGCCTCTGGGGGCAGGGTGGTGAGGGCACTGCCTTGTCTTCAGGCTATACCCCTTTTCCTTCCGCAGGTCATTTCCGGAGCAACCCCTGAGGATTCAGCGTTATCCTTTGCTGGCATCTGATCTCCTCCCACAGGCAGCATGATCCCAGACTAAGCCCCTCCTGGCAGGTGAGCTCTCACTAGGTCTGGTTGCCATCCGTCCGGTCCCTCCGGCAGCACAGGCCACACCCTGCAGGGAGGGAACGTGTGAGTGTGAGTCCTGGCCCGGCCCCTTGTGACCTTGGACCAGGCCCTCCATTTCCACCAGCCTGTTTGCTCACAAGGGACGCGAAGCGGGCGGGGGAGGGGCTCACAGATCTGTGGTCCGCACACCACTGCACAGGTGTCCCAGAAGGGGAAGACGATGACCGTCTCTGAGCCACTTAGCCCGTCACGACAGCTCCAGGAGCGTTTGACGTCTGCAAAACAACGTCACCAGGTGTCAGCTTTTCCTCACGGTAGACCTAGTCCTAGTAAATGTACTGTGACCAGTGTCATGTGTTTATGAGAATGGGCATAATAAATTATCACGTCAAGTTCGCCCCTCGGCAGCCACGGGCTACAACCGCTAACACTTCCGGTGACTCGTTTCCTCGGACTTCTACCAGGCTTCCTGAGCCGAGGCCACTGTGTGGGGCAAGGAGGAGGCAGCGATGGGCCGGAGTGGATGGCTCCCACGTCCCTTCCCGATCTGCCCTCCATCCCTGGAATCTAAAGAAAAGGGGGGCTTCATTCATCACCAGGCACCCTGCAGCACGTAGCACGGGGCCTGTCACAGAGTGGGTGCTCAATAGATACTTGGTAAACAGTGGATTCTCAGGAGCCCCTGGAAGGCCTCTCCATCAACCAGCCACTGTGCTTAGAAGTCCTCCATCAGCCCCTCCTCTGGGTAAAAAATTCCTATGAATATAGAGAAGGTTCTTTTAGCACAACCTTCTCCTCCTCCAGTAATCAGAGGAGAGTGGCAATTGGGGGTACACGTTAGGCCAGGCCAGGGAGGGCCCTTCCTTCCAGGGCACGTGGATACCAGCCAGAGATGCCAACCAAGGACATGTGGCCGAGTGCCGAGTCATTTCCTCTAAAATGCCCATCGCCTGCTGGAAGGAAAGGCTTTAACTGGTCATTTTCAGCCAGGAAAGAAGCCCCAGTGCCCAAAGTGGTGTGTGTGGGACTTTGCCAAAGCACTCTAGAAATTCCAGCACCCACCCCCGCCTGGGTGTTGCACAGTGAACAGCATGGAGGTAGCAAACCAGGTTGAGAATCACTGTATTAAACCTTAGCACCTTCTCACCCAGCGATTCCCACAAAAATAACTGTGAATAAAAATAATCCAGGGGCGCTGGTTAAGATGCAGCCTGAGTCTTCACGTACATGCGTATCTGAGTCAGGGGGTGTGAGATAGGGGCCTGGAATCTGCGTTATTAAGATGCATCCTGCCGGTACAGATGGCTGGGCCATCCTTCGAGGAACCCGCTTCTACTTCATCGCACAGGGGCCTTTGGGGGGAGAGGGGGTGCTCAGAAGCCTGTTGGGAGAAGCAGGTGGAGAGGAAGCGTGGGCCCAGGATTCCTGAGAGCTGTGACCAAGGGCAGACGGTCCCACTTAACTTTGCTAAGGGCCGGTCCAGCTGCCACCATGGAAGGCAACATGATTGATGGGGCCTGGACATGTCCAGCCGCCTCAAGATCCCCATTCATGCCAGCCAGCAAGTACATTCGCCTCTGCCTGCACTTCCCCCCATAGCCTCACCTGGTCCGGCAGCAGACAGGAAGAGGGCGGCCAACTGCACTTCACTGGCAGAGAAACTGAGGCAGGCACAGGGCATATGGAGATGGTTTGCACCAGGAAGGCAGGGGCAAAAGAATTACGGCGGACTGAGTGCCTGTTGCGTGCCATCCATCCCCATCAGCATTTCTCACACACTTGTTCGTGGCCTCCCCCACTCCACCACTGAGGGGCCTAAGTTAAGCAACTTGACCAAAGTCAGACACAGTTAGGGGCCAGGAGACACTGGCTTTTGAGTCCAAATTTGCCTGACTCCCCAGCCCATACTCTTTGTAGAAAAATGGTCACCTGCCCGGATAACACCAATTCTGTCCCTCCAGGGGGACCCTGCCCCTTCTCGGTGGGGCTCATAGCTGGATGAACTCAGACCATGGAGTGGCTCTCCACTCTGCCACCTGCCAGAGGCTGGTCCCACACACTCCTCCCCTTTCTCCAGCGGGCATCCCGGGGTTCCCCAACTCAGTGCTTTGGAGGCTGGGCTTTCCACCCCACTTCTTCCCAGACTCTCCAAGAGCCAGCACCTGCAGGGCCAAAAGCTGTGAGCTGATCCTCCAAAAAGCCACACCCACAGAAGGTCAAGAGGCCAGAGGGAGAGGTCAGCCCCCTTCTGTCCCCACTCCCAGTGAACACAGGGGTATACCTTTGATGTCAAAAGGGCACAGGGTCAGGGGTCAGGATATCCACTCTCATTCCCAGACCCTTGACTTCCTGAAGCCTCAGTTTTCCCCGGATGTAAACAGGGGACAATACTCTCTTGCTCCTCAAGTGAAGGACTTATGAAATGATGGCTCAGTGTCTGTACTTTAATACCCGTATCATTACATAATCACTTTATGATGCAGCTACCTCTGGCATAGAAGTCACTCTGTGCCTATTTAAGAACTAATCCCCTTAAGCATTCCCAGAAATGAGAAACCCACTGTGTTAGGCTTCCAGGCTTTCCTGGCCTTCCCTTGGCCTCTGATTCTTGGAAGGTTGATTTTTTTCTCCTACCGGGTTCCCAGATCGTCCTTAGGGAGCCCCCAGGCTGGTTCATTCCTATTGTAACCACTGAGGCTTGGCCACCTCTCCCCGCCCCCGCCCCCGTAACTCTGGGAAACGAGGTTTTACCTGTGTTTCCAGCTCTGCTCGGACCCCTCAAGCTTCACAGGGGTGGAGAGGAAGACGCAGAGGAGGGGGTGCGTGGAAGCTTCAAAAAAGTCAGAACACCTGGGTTCTACTCCCAGCTCTGCTACAAGCCAGCAGTCACTGTGGGTAAGTCATTGTGCCTGAGCTTTAATCTCCTCGCCTGAACATGGTAACAGTATGCCCTGTCTACACCATGGGGTAATGTAAGGGATCAAAGCGATGGCAGCTGGAAACGGTCTTGATATAGTCATGCCGACTATCACCACCCAGTGCAGAACTTACCACAAAACAGCGTATGGTTCTCCATCATTTCTCACCAGTGAGTCTTGTCTCTCAAGGGAAGGGAGAAGAGAAAGCCAACCCTGTCGAGCACCTCTGATCTGTCATGTTCTATGCTGGAAGGGGCCTCCCCATAATGCTGTGAGGTTGGAATTAGCCCCATTTCCCAGATGAGGAAACTGAGGTTCAAAAAGTTCAGATGATCCATCAGGATGTAGCAGCTGGATGTGATGAGAAAGAGCCTCCTCTCTCTTCTCTCTGTTCCCCCCACCTCTTTCAGTGGGTTATGGTGGAGGGAGGGACACAGGCTTGGGGCTCTCCTCATTCAGACTCATGGAGGGGACCCAGTCAAGAAGATAAGCATTTCTGATATGTCAGAAGCCAGGCAGTAAACAGGATTCTGCCCAGGCCCAGGGCTCTCTGGAGACACACCTGTATAAGCAGCAGCCATTCCCAACAGAGCTCTGTTCCCGGAAAGTTCTGGGCTGGGCTGCCGAGATTTGTTTGGTTATCTGACCATGTGGGAGGCTTGAGCAGGTGGGCAGGCCACGCCCTGCCTCCCCACTTCTGCCTCATCCATCATCACGGGGCAGGTGTCTTCTGCCCAGGCCATGTCTGCCCTCCCCCCTCGGGACCAGTCTGTGGTCAAGGTTCTCACCCATCCTATCCCCATGGGGAGAGCTGGGCGAGTTCCTCAAACTATTCACTAACCAAGTGAGGGACTGACTCCGGGTTACGGAGAGTGTGTGCTTGTATGTGACCCAAGAGGAATTGTGAACAGCAATGACCTTGGGCCACTGAGGATGTACGTGCCCTACCAGCGTGTGAGCAACACACGTTGCTCACACACATTCCTAGGAGCGTGGCTGTGTGTCCTGCTAGATGGGGGTGGAGGGGGATGCCCCGAGTCCCGTGATCACTTCTCTGGGTGTGTCTGTGTGTGTCCTGTTAGGCAGGTGTGTATCGGGGGGTGAACGGCACCCGCAACCAACTCTGTGTGGGTACATAACGTTTGCGGATGTGTCCTGCAGGTGTGAGCCAGCGGACGCTTCTGCCAAGCGTCTGCACACGCTTCTGTGTGCTTAGAGTGACTTGGCACCCCCGCGTGTGTCCTGTGGGAGGGAACGGAACCCCACAAGGGCTGGGACAAGCGGGAACGTGCGAGTGTGCGTCCTGCGGCTCCCTGCTCAGCCTCCCGGCGGTCCTGCCCGTGTGCGCGAGTGGAAGGCGCCCGGGGCCCGCGGGTGTGCGCGCGCCGGTGCCAGTGCGAGTGAGTGCGGCGCCGTTCGCTCGCTCCGCTCCGCGCCCGCCCGCGCAGCCCGCACACTCACACTGCTTGGTTGCTGCCGGGTGACGCGGGCTGGGCCCGCCCCCCGCCTGCCGGCCCCTGGCACTCACTCGCCGGCCGCCGCCGAGCAGGCAGCAGCCGCGTCAGGGCCGTCCGGGGGGCGCCGCCGGCGATGCCCGCAGCCCTCGCCGCGCCCCGCCGGGCCTGCTGAGCCGCCCCCCACCCCCCGGGCCGGGGCCGCGCCGGGCCGGGCCGGGCCGCGCCCGGGCGGGGCCGCGCTGCCTGCATGACCCTCCGGCGGCGCGGGGAGAAGGCGACCATCAGCATCCAGGAGCATATGGCCATCGACGTGTGCCCCGGCCCCATCCGGCCCATCAAGCAGATCTCCGACTACTTCCCCCGCTTCCCGCGGGGCCTGCCCCCGGACGCCGGGCCCCGCGCCGCTGCGCCCCCGGACGCCCCCGCGCGCCCCGCCGCGGCCAGCGCGGGCCGCCGCAGCCCCTCCGACGGCGCCCGCGACGACGACGAGGATGTCGACCAGCTCTTCGGAGCCTACGGCGCCAGCCCGGGCCCTAGCCCCGGCCCCAGCCCGGCTCGGCCGCCCGCCAAGCCGCCCGAGGACGAGCCGGACGCCGACGGCTACGAATCCGACGACTGCAGTAAGTTTCCAACTCGCCGACTTCCCGCCCCCTCCCCCGGCCCGGCCTCTCGCTCGCTCCCCGACCTCGCGGGTGCCCCGGCCCCCTGCGGTCTCCCCTTTCGCCGGCATCCACCCCCGCCGGTGGCGGCCCCTCGCCCGCTCCGTGCGCTCTCCGCGCGCCCTACAGAGGCAGCCCCGAACCCCTCCCTGACCCGCACTGGAGAGGTGGGAAGTTTGGGGGCGCCCCCTGGGGGTGTCCCATTTCCGGGGCCCGGTTCTCGGAGCCCGCGCCGCGCCCCCTCTCGGCCCGCTGGCGGGGAGCTCCGGCGCGGGCGGCGGCTTTTGTTCCAGGGAAGGGAGGAGCTGCGCCCCGGGGAGACACCAGTTGCTGCCTGCCGCGCGGTCCTCCCCGCTTGGGAACCCGTTGCGGGGCCGGCCCCGCAGCCGAGGGGCCGGGCTGGGGCGGGAGGTGGAGGGGCCCGGGGCCGGGCCGGCCTCCCGAGTGGGCCCGGCGGCCCGCAGAGCGCGGCGGCTTCGCTGGCGCCCGGGCCGAGCACCAAAGGACCGCGGAGCCGCTTGTCCTTTGGAAAAACCTTGGCGGTTCTTCCTCCTGTGTCCGTGGACCCCGCCGCGGAGCTCTCCCGGGCCGCCGACCTTCGCCCACCTGTTACGCCCGCTTTCCACCACCAGGAAGGGTCACCCAGCACGCGCCTCCTCCTCCCGGGGCTGAGCCTCGAGCCCCAGGGAGTGGGCAAGCGCGGGGGTCCCCGGGCCGAGGCCCGGCCGGGGGGAGCTCCTCGCCTTTCCCGTCTCTGACGGTGCCTGCCGCGCCCGACCCGGGACCTTAGGGGAAACCGAGGTGGAAGAGGTCGCCGCCTGGTTCGGAAGGGGTTGGCACGAGACTGGGGTGGGGCTGGGGGGCAGCGCTGCTCGCTAGGGTCCCCAGCCGAGCTGTAGCCCCAGTCGCGTCACTGTGAGACCTGCCACACCAGCCCTGCCAGGGATGTGGACCTTTCCACGCAGGGGTCGCTCGCAGGCTTCGCCAAGGCCCGCTCAGCTGAGTCCCCCCAACAACCGCGTGCTGCGCCCGCGAAGGTGGCTGCGCCTGGTTTGGGCGCTCACAAGGGCCTAGGGCCGGCGGCCTGGAGTTTCCCCAAGCATAAAACGTGCCTCTGGAAGCTGAATGTGGAGGTCGTCAGCACCACTGGGGGAGGTGGCCCACCGCTCATTGTCCTACCTAGGGAGGCCCTGGAGTAGAGAGCTGGAGGAGGCCCCACCTCCATCCTCCAAGGGGAGGAAAGTGCTAGGTACTTTCAGTGGGCCTGGACCGCAGCACTCTGGTCGGAACCTGGTGTATTGAGGCCTTGCTGTGGGGCATGGACGTGGGAAGCAGTCCTCTCCCCCTCCCCTTCCCTGCCAGCTTGGGGAAATTGGGTCGTGGGAGTTGATTGTCCTCAGGGCTGTGCCCTGGATCTTCCCCACCCTCAGCTCCTGGCACCCTGGGCAAATCGCAACCCCTTACTTGCCATGCATCTGGGAAGGACCTAACTGGGACCCAAGTCACCCCTTTGGATGCCATGAATCCAAAGCCACCTCCAGAAGAAGGGTTAGGGAACCTGTTGCCCTTCCAACATCTTTCCTGCTGTGCCAAGGGAGTGAGCTGGCAGGGCAGGGCTTCCCCATGAACTTCAGGGAACCCTCCTGGTGCCACCAAGGGCCCTCTGGATGACAGACTGTTATGAGGTGAGAAATCTTGTCATTTTTTTGGGCTCTCCCTAAGCCCCCAGGCAAGGTGGCCCAAAAGTCCCAAACTCAGGCCAGCTGCCTCATCTCCAGTCCATCAACTCAGCAGCCTGTCACTGAGCACTGTCCCAGCAGCAGAGAGTGGGGCAAAGGGAAACAGGACGGGGTCATGGGAACCAGGGAGCTCACGTGTCCCAGCAGGGGACAGACTCAGTTGAGGTGGGCAATGCGAGGCCATCCTGAACACAGCCTTGCCAGCCTGAACTGTGGGCTGGCCACACCCATGACACCAGGCAGTCTGTTGAAAAGAGCTAAGGAGGAGGGCATATGGCTGAGCCACAGCCAGCTTGGGCCCCCTTGTCCCCTTCCAGGAGCAGCCCACCCCAGACTTGGATCCCATCAGTGGCCGAGCAAACATCCTAGGCATGGGAACACAGAAAACTCGGCTCCTTCCTGTGGTGGGACCAGGCTGGGGGTGGAATCGCTCTTCAGCAGATACCCCAGGCCGAGGCCCTCTCTCAGCCCTACCAGCCAGATCCCTAGAATAAGCCTAAGTGATTCAAGCCAGATGGTTCATTAGGGCTTTAGCCAGGGTTATGCTATTTGCTGCCCTAATTATTGGATTATCTCTGTTCTAACAAAAAGAAATTAGGGCGGTTGCTCTGTTGTCCAAGGCTGAGAATGAAGTGCTGTGTATTTATTCAGCCTTTCCCCCTCTTCTCTTTAAAGCCCATCCTTTATTAAGGCACCTCCAGGCACAAGCACAAAATTCACATGTTCCAAACTGATCTAACAGGGGGCGATGGTGGGGAGAAAACGCAGTGCACGTTGGAGTTACAATCGCCCTTCCTCCCACGGGTCCGAGGTGTGGCCTGGCCAAGCTGGGCTGGGCTGCCTGCTGCCCTGGAGAAGGGCCCCGGGCCCCGCCCTCTGCATGTGCTTCTCCCCTGCCGACGCCCTCCCACCCACTCTCCACCTGGGAGACCCAGGCCCTTCTTCAAAACTATAAAGACTAGAATGTCCAGGTTGCAAGTAACAGCAAACTCAAAGTGCCTTAAACAGTGAGGACAGTTGAGATCGTGGGATCCGCAGGTAGGTTTACACAGTGTCCCATCAGCAACCTTGGAGGTGATGGTTCTGCCCCCCTTTCCACTCGGCCATGCTCTTCTCTTCGTAGGCTGACCTCCCTCCCGGTGCAAGGCGGCCGCTTCAGGTCCAGGTGTCACATGTAACAAGAAGATCCTAAATTTGACAAGGGCGAGTTTCCTTGCCCATATCTCGGTTCGAGGGTGAGGACAGCTCTCCCAGAGTCCCCAGGAGACCTGTCCTTCTGTCTCATTGGCCAGAATTGCATCACATGCCCGTGCTCACACCTGCCCCTGCATGATTCGCCCTGGTCTGGGTCAGGAGCGATGCCCCTGGAGGCCTGGAGCGAGGATGCAGTGGAGGAATCGCTGTCCCGAAGGCCCTCAGCTGGCAGCGTTTCCTGGTCCCTGCTGGCTGTGACTCCCCTTCCTTTGAGCCCAGTCATGTCCTGCTCGCACCATATTTCTATGGATTCAACGTTACAAGACCAACTGTACGGCCGGCACTGTGCTGAGATTCACGAATGCCCGAGACACAATCTCTGACATGAGGGATTTCACGGAAACCGAGATGCACAAGTAGCCCCGCAGTGACAACAGGGAGACAGGAACCCGAACGAGAAACGCTAGCATGCACAGAGTTTACCCACAGAGAAGGCTCTGCTCTGAGGCTGGGAGAAGGGAAGAAGCAGGATGGCAGAGTGGAAGGAGAAAAGAGAGATGCTCCTGGCAGAGGGAGTGCCGTGTGCACAGGTAGAAAGGGGTAGGAAACACAGCCCGGCACAGGTGCCTGTCAAGTGGCTCAGGACAAGGTGGTCATATCACAGAGGGCCTTCAGTGCTACACCAAGGAGGTTAAACTGAGTCCAGGAGGCAGTGGTGAACCTTTGAATAATTTAAAGCAGGAGAATGATTAGACTTATAAAGGTCCTAAAGTTCTAATCCTCTGCCCCAGAGCTGCTGGGAAACAGAGACTATGGCTCATTCTTCTTTCTACTTCCTGAAGTTCTTGGCTCAGTGCCTCAGTTTTCCCAACTAGGAAATGCTTTCAACTCGGGCTTGACCATTTTTCTGTGGTTCTTGCAATAGTTTTGTTTTTTTTTTTAATTTATTTATTTTTGAGAGACAGAGTGCACGCAGGGGAGGGGCAGAGAGAGAGAGGAGACAGATCCAAAGTAGGCTCCAGGCTCTGAGCTGTCAGCACAGAGCCTGACATGGGGCTCTAACCCACAAACCGTGAAATCATGACCTGAGCCAAAGTCAGACGCTCAACTGACTGAGCCACCCAGGTGCCCCTTGCCATAGTTTTTTAAAACTATTTGAGAGGCTGACATTTTTCTTCAAAAAGAAAAAAAAAAAAAAGAACAACCAGGGCAGATTTCCTATCCCCAAGGGTGTATGGGTGAAGAAAGTCCAGGTGCAAACCAAGGTCAAAATGATGCTGTCAGTCTCCATCAGCAGAGCAAAGGGATGTTTGGCCTTAGAGGAACTGACAGGGGCTTGAGCCTGATTTTCTCTGAATTAGCCCCATTAAAGCTCTATAATTATCGACAGGCGGGTGACAACTCTCAAGGGCCCATTAGTGACCAGCCCTCATTATTTTTCCAAGGATGTAAACTTTAGCCAGGACACGTGATTTGAGTGGGTGGAGGGCAGGACCCAGCGGCTCACACAGACGAGCACCTTCACCTGCCCTTAGGGCCCTCCTCACCTGCACCGTGAGCCGGCTCCTGGACGGCAGCCCAGCCCTCCCTCGTCCCCGAGAGCGACTTGGCTTTTCTCTCTCTGTTTCTCTGTTGCGTCCTCCTAAGGTTTCAGCCACGCAAAGTGGCAGACAGAAAAATTGGGGGAAACCATTAGGCTTTAATTTTTTTTTTTAACGTTTATTTTATTTTTGAGACAGAGAGAGCATGAATGGGGGAGAGGCATAGAGAGAGGGAGACACAGAATCTGAAACAGGCTCCAGGCTCTGAGCTGTCAGCACAGAGTCCGACGCAGGGCTCGAACTCACGGACCGTGAGATCATGACCTGAGCCGAGGTCAGACGCTTAACCGACTGAGCCACCCAGGCGCCCCACCACTAGGTTTTAAGAAAGGAACTATCAGGATGGAAGTGAAGAGGCCTGGATTCTGCTTCCAATTCTGCTGTGCAACCCTGACCAGGTCACCTCCCCTCTCTGAGCCTCATTTCCCTGAATGGGAAATGAAGACTTTGGACGATAAGATCCCTGCCCAAGAGATCTCCACCACCAGCAAGTTTCTACCAATGGTGACCACGCTTCTATTTACAAACTATTCTTTTTTAAAAAAAACATTTATTTATTGTGAGAGAGAGAGAAAAAGAGTGCATGTGAGCAGGGGAGCAGCAGAGAGAGAGGGAGAGAGAACCCAAGCAGGCTTGACTCGGGGCTCAATCCCACAAACCCTGAGACCACGACCTGAGCCGAAATCAAGAGTCGGACGTTTAACCGACTGAGCCACCCAGGCGCCCCTAAAAACTATTCTTTCTTACAAAGCTTCCGTTGGAGTTCAAAAAAATTCATCAATCCTGCAGCCGTAGGGGAGGGGGGACCGCACTGGGTGCGCTGTTCCTTCCTGGGCATTGATAACAGGTGCTGGTTTCCCCGGGCAGCGTCAGCTGTCCCTAAACAGGGATGTCTGGAGAGCCGGTGAAAGGGGCTCTTCTCTTCTGGACCTAAGTTCCCCAGTGGGGAGCAGGTAGCCCCACCGTCTGGCTGGCTGTCCTTCTCTGAGAGTGGGCAACGGGCAGAGATCGTGGGGTGTGCATTTTAACACGTGGGCATCACACCCAATCCCCGCTCCCTTGAACAGCTGGAGAGCAAGTTGGTTGGAACGGACCGGCCATGTGGATTGAACATCTGCTCCCTGCCGGTGTCACCGGCATGGCTGAGGCAATGGTCCCTCCTCTCTGGAAGCTCATGTCTGGCGGGAGACTGGACCTGGGGAGGCCTGAACCGAACAGCAGACTGATTTCCTGTCACGTAGAGCCAACAGCGTTGGAGAATATTCTAAAAGCAGGGACCTGGAGAATCCGGGGCCCGTGGCTGTGTGCGCTGTTACAGGCGTGGTGATACGAACCTCGCTCACAGCACCCCCACCCGCCCAGCTGCACAGATGGGAGCCAGGATCCAGGCCGCAGCCAGATACAGTTAGCGCTGAAGCACACGGACTCTACTGACGAAAGCGCCTTAGGCGCCACTCAAGCCCTGTTGACTCATAGTTTGGACACAATTCTAGTATAGATTCTCCCCTGGTTTCGTGGAACAGACAGGGGACTATTGAAAAGGAGGGAGAGCTGTGTGTGCCACCAGAGGCAAGTATTCTAAGAGGAGTTTCAGGCTGATGGCCAAGGAGGAGGCAGAAAAACGAAGAAAACGGTATCTGTGGCCATTTGTATATCCTGTCCACAAAGGCCGGGAGGGGAGTGATCCAGTTTGGAACGAGTTCATTCCAGAAGGCGTCTCGGAGGGGCAAGTACAGTTATCTAGAAAGATCGCCAAAATAGATCTGCTCTTTCTATAATTACATACTGAGCATTTCCGGTCCCCCAGGGGCTGCGTTAAGGCACAATGCTGTGAGGTGGGCTCTGTTGTGTCTCCATTTTGCACATGAGGAAACTGAGGCACAGAGAGGCAAGAAAAGCTATCTAAAGTCACACCGCAAAGAAGCACAGTACAGCCAGGACTTGAACCCGAGGTCCAGCGTCAGAGGGCGGGTCTCCTACCCCACGTGCGCCCCTCCCAGGCAAGGACAGAGACTGGGCTGGGTGCCTTGCCCTGTGTTAGGAGCTAGGGGGCAAGACTAATGCGACTCAGTGCCATCACCTCAAAATGAAGGGCAGCTGCACACGCATGGCCCTTAAGTTGCCCGTTTCTCTGCCAAGCCAAACTTAGCCATGCCCCGGCCCCTGCACGAGCCCAGGGGTCTGCAGGCATACGGTCCCTGTGGATCCACTCCACTCTGCCACCATAGTGCCAAAGGAGCCGTGGACAAGATGTGAAGAGATGAGCCTGGCTGGACTAGGCCAGTGGGCCATAGTTCGATCTAGAACCGTGTTGGGTGCCGCTGGCCGGAAGAACAGAGCCCCGCCCTCCCCCTAGCCTCACTCCACCCACTCAGCCCCCCGGACCCCGGTCGGCCTGTGGTTGGAATGCCTTTCCCCCAGCGCCACTGTGTACGGCCAACCCCTAATCATCTTATATGGCTCAGGTGAAGCATCACCTCCTCCAGGGAGCCTTCCCTGGTGGCCCCAGTTCACATCCTTAGACCCCTATTGCTCCTCGCTCACCAGACTCTGTTAGGGTAGATTCTTTCCATCTGTTTCTCCTATTAAGCTCCGCTTTCCTTGGGGCAGGAGCACCGCCTTATTGATACCCTCATCCCTAGAAACCAGCTTATCGTAATACTGTTTGGTAAATGAATGAATGAATGAATGAATGGCGTGCCAGTTGACCGGCCCGTGTCTGGGTTTCTAAAGACATCCTGTGAATTTGCATCTTACTGTCCAGAGACTCACCCCTGGAGGCCTGCTGCTCACCCACAACCCCCGCTTTCGTGCCAGGAGCCACGTCAACACGGGAGGCCACAGCTGCTGTGTGTGATTGTCCCCCAGGGTTGCAGCTGCACCCAATTATTGCCAAATGCTCTGCCCAGCCCTAGAGAGTTGCCTGCTGCCTTTAAAAGGCTTGCAGCTCAGCAGCGCGAGGACCTAGGTGGCTCCTTACTCCTTCGCAGGGCCCCCCCCAGCGGACCAGAGAGAGGGGGGAGCTGCGGCCCCAGGTGTTGCTGGGGAGTGGGGGGGGGGGGGTGGGTCAGCCAGTCAGCCTGGCCAGGACCCACAGCCTCTCAAAGCCGTGTCTCCTCTGACTTCTCCCACAGTCCTCGTGACCCTTCACGGGTGAGAGAAACTGACGCACAGAGCCAAGACTGGCAGTTGCACGAGGACGGCAGGAGGACAGGAACCTTTAGCTGAGTGCCCTGTACCCTGGGCACACTGGGCCCAACGCCGGACCAGCCCCAGGCCCAGCACCACAGCACGGGGGTCTGGGCTGTGGGGCCTGCCACCTGGGTTTGACTCCTGGGCCGCTACTCGTGGTGACCGGGGCTGACGTAGCCTCACTGAACCTCGGCTCCTCTGTCCTCTGGAATGTGAGGAGGACATTGCTCGCTTCCTAGGGCTGGTGGGGCTAAGAGGCTGGGTGGAGAGATTGGATGCAGTAGGTTCTTGGTCGATGGCAGTCACTGTGGGCACCTGGTCCCACCACCCAGGGGTGGATGATGCTCTGCCACTGTGTGGCCAGTGCGTGACCCGAGCCCCCTGTCCGCAGCTGCCCTGGGCACGCTGGACTTCAGCCTGCTCTACGACCAGGAGAACAACGCCCTGCACTGCACCATCAGCAAGGCCAAGGTAGGCCCCCGCCAGCTCCCGCGGTCCCCGGGGTCTGGGGCCCTGGCTGGAGTTGGGGGGCGGGGGCGGCTGAGATCCAGAGGCCCATCCTCCCCACTGTTTCCTGACTGGGCCCTGTGGCACCTGCATCGTGGGTGCAGGGCAGGGAGGGAATTCTGGCCTAAATCCTCTCCGCTGCCCCAGAAGGCCTTGCCGGGCCAGGCACTCAGGGAAGGAGTAGAACAAGGAAGCAGAAAGCGAATGAGAGAAGGAAGGCACAGGTTGGGGGCGGAGCTGGGGAGGGGCTGTGGAGGGAAGGAGGGGAAGCGGAGAGATGACAGGTATGTCCTGCTAGACCGAGAGGGTTTGAATTGGTTGCCTGTGGCCCCTGAAGTTCCCAACACCTGGGCAACCCGCGAGTGGGTGGGCACCCATGCCCTGCTCCAGGCGGGGGATTCATCTCCCATGGGCTCAGCGCCCAGCCTTGCTCTCCGGTCTCTGGGTTGGGGCTGGGGGCGTCTCCCGCCTCCGGCTGGCAGGCATCAGCTCTCTTCTTAGCCATGCTGTTCCCTCCACCCCCCGCATCGATTCCTCTGGGAGGAAGGTGCCAAAGTTGATGTTCTCCCGCAAGGTAAGGGTGGTAGTACAGCCTAGTGGGACTCCCAGTAGAACCGTGGAGGGGCCTGGGCCCAGACCCCTCCCTCAGTCCCAGCCCGGGAGCTCCTCTGCCCCTCAGCACCTTCACCCGTGGCTCTGCCCACCCCGAGGGACAGGCTGCCTGTCTCAGCTGTCACCTGGCCTGAGCCAGCACCCTTAGACTGCCATGCAGGGGAAGTAGTGTCCACTTTGGGCCCGGGGCCCTGATTGGACACCTAGAAGCCGGCATGTGCCATCCTGGCCCCGACCCCCCTCGGGAGCTGCCCGGGCTGAGATGCAGGGGCTCCAGACCTGCCCTTAGGAAAGGAGCTGAGAACCTGGTGATCCGCAGCCACGCCAACGTGGGGTGCCAGCTGCAGGGCCCGGGCAGGTCCCTTTCCCTCTCCTTCCACCCAGCTTTGTAGAGGTGGTCCGGGCTTGGGAACTGGGAGCAGGCACCTGCTGCCAGGCCACTCTGGTCAGAGCCACCTAGTCTCTTCTCCCTCCCAGACACCAGCCCCTCCTGTGCCGTGTGCCCTGCCTTCTCTACCAGGGGGGAGAGGGGTGATTGGAAGCCCTGACCTCTAATCTCAGCCCCCCTCCTCCCCAGCTCTCCAACCCAAACCGGGGGGGTGGGGGTGAGAGCCTCCATCCTCCTTGGAGGTGGGCCTGGTCGTGAACGGCCGTTCATCTGTGATGCCACGGGGTTGCGAGCTCAGCCCCACACAGGCCACGGCTGCCTCCCTCCATGCCCAGGTGCCACCGCGGAAGAAAAAAAATACAATTTCCAGAAACCAGAGCAGTCATGAGGTCTGCTAAGACCCTGTCCACTTATGGTTCCATTGGTTCCCTGGCTGTGCACACTTGACTGAAGGCTCAAAGTTAGCGAGGGATGCCATCTTGTGGAAGGACCCTCCAGGGCCAGCCAGGACGTGTGGCCTCCTTGGATTCAGGCGGGCAGGGAGCGGTGGCAAATCTGGAGCAAAACCGAACCTGGTCTCCAGGACCCAGAACGTTTTCCCGTGGGAAAGAGGGAAGCCTATAGATGAGCAGATAGAGGGTCACGTGGGCAGAGGGTCAGTGAGGGAAGCCGTGGGTTCGGGGAGCAGGAGAAGAGGCATCCAGAAGAAGGAAGGGCCTCACCAAAGCAGGATAATGAGGCCCTCATTCAGAGAAGGGTGAGTCACCTGGCCTCCATGATCTGGAGGAGAGAAAAGCTGGTCTGACGAAGACTGCCCGTGACGCCTGCCCTGGGCCAGGACGTGTAGGGGGAGGGGCGATTGCTCTGGCGCTGAGCCATCCTCCCAGTTCTGAGGGCGTGGGCTCAGGGGTCTCTGCAAAGAGGGTGGTGAGGGGACCCAGCCAGGAGGCCTGGGCAGGAGGGATGCCTGCCGACCCCGTGCCCCGAGGCCCTGGCTGCTCTGTGTCTCCAGCTCCCGCTTCACACCTTTGGCTGTACCCCCTCCACTCAGGGCCTGAAGCCGATGGACCACAACGGGCTGGCAGACCCCTACGTCAAGCTGCATCTGCTGCCAGGAGCCAGTAAGGTGAGGGGGTCCACCCCAAGGCTGCCAGCCGGCTCCCCCTGCTGCGACAGGGGCCCACGCTGGGCTTGGAGCACCCAGTGAGGCGTAGAGCTCCCCTGCCCCCTCACAGCCCAAGCAAGTTGATGGGACCTCAGTCACTTCCCTCCACCCAGAGCCCCCAGTCAGCCCCACAGCTTCGTGGTGCACCTAGGAAAAGGGAGCTCTTTCTGGAAAAGACTTGCTATTAAGCCCAAAGCTCAAGGTGACCCTCCGCACTAGATAGAAGGTCTAGACTTTCTTATGTCTTACAGTTCAGTGTCTTGTTTTTAATTTCACGGGAGAGAGGGTTAGATCATCTTTTCAGAGTTGGGTGTGGGACCCACAGACTTTTCAGGGGCAGGCTGTGTGGACCCCATTCCTGGGGGGCGGGGTAGGTTGACAGGAAACTAGCTCTGCTTCTAAGAGGACACCAGCGGGAGGCTGGGGCACACAGGACACGGGGCACCAGAGCACGAGCAGCAGAGCCCGAGGGCTGGTGGTCTTGTCCTGGCCTCTGCTCTAAGAAACCAAGAGTTTGGAAAGGACTTCCTGGCGTTCAAGTGGCCTGCTAGGAAGAGACTGTGATGGAAATGCCCTCCGGGGGAGAGGGCTGCCCTCGCCCCTGACTCTTCCCAGGCCAACTAAGCAGGGAAGAGGCTGAAGAGCCATGGGCTGCTAGGGCCCGAGTTGGGTCTGAGGCCCAAACCCCCTATGCCAGCGTGTAAGGGCTGAGGCTCCCCAACCAGTCCAGGAGGGCCACCTGGCAGAGGCGATTAGTCCCGATTCAGGAAAGCAGGGCTGCAGGGGAGACAGCAGTGACCAACCACCTGTGCCTGGAGGCGCTGGGCCACCACTCCAGGCCTCAGTGTCCTCCTGTTACAGGTAGGGCCTTGTGACCAGGGGAATGTCCCCAACTCAGAAGCGCGATGGCTGTGAGTCCCTAGACTCACAGGAGCTAGAATCAGCGGTACCAGGAGGCTGAGTCGTAAGGACCTTCCCACACACACAGGAGCTCCCGCGTAGGGCAGTGTTTTATAAAAAGCCATCGCCTGATCAAGAAGGCTCCTGAAAACCATGCTGAGAAAGAGGTATTATTATGCCCTATTTTGCAGTGGGAACTTGACGCTCCCAGGGGGCGAGTAACCTGCTGGGCTCCACAGAGCTTGGGCAAGGACAGCTGGGATTGGAGCCCGGGCCCGCCTGACCTCCTAGCCTGGCTGCGGTGGCCAACCTCAGGGGGAGCCCGTCGTGGGGCTGAGTCCCAGGTGGGCAGGACAGATAAGGAGTGTAAAAGAACCAAGAGCTATGGGAAGCAGAGGGAGGAGTGGAGGCGATGGGGCAGCCCGGACCCGCCGCCCCACGGGCATTTTCTAGGAGATGGTGTTCCAGGTACAGGGAAGGGCCTGACCGAGGCAAGGAGGTGGGTGGGAGAGAAGCCTGCCCCGTCGCCAGGCTTCTCGGCAGCCCAGTGTCAGTACCTCCTGCAGAAACACAAACTCGGGGCCTGGACGCCGGGAGCCCCCGTTTTAGTTTCCTAGGGCTGCCCTAGCCATTTGCCACCGACTTCCTCGCTTGCAGCACGCATTTCTTCTCCCCCAGGGCTGCAGCTCCCATGGGGGTGACACCCAGCGTGGCAGGGCTGCAGGAGCGGCCATTTCCACCCTTTTCCAGCAGCAAGAGGCCGCCCGCTCTCCATTCCTCCCTCCACCTCCCACACCGGCGTCTGCCTGTGACTTCTCCCCTCCTCGAGTGTTGTTCCCCCTGCCTCCCCCTGCCTCCCCCTGCCTCCCCCTGCCTCCCCCTGCCTCCCCCTGCCTCCCCCTGCCTCCCCCTGCCTCCCCCTGCCTCCCCCTGCCTCCCCCTGCCTCCCCCTGCCTCCCCCTGCCTCCCCCTGCCTCCCCCTGCCTCCCCCTGCCTCCCCCTGCCTCCCCCTGCCTCCCCCTGCCTCCCCCTGCCTCCCCCTGCCTCCCCCTGCCTCCCCCTGCCTCCCCCTTCTGCTTTCAAGGGCCCTGTAATCACATTGCATTGAGCCTGCCCGGATCACCTGGAAAATCTCCATGTTTTATTTTTTATTTCTAAAGCTTATTTTTTGAGAGAGAGCTTGCGTCTGCACATGCACACATGAGAAGGGGAGGGGCGGAGAGAGGAGGAGGGAGAATCCCAAGCAGGCTCCGCGATGTCCTCACAGAGCCCAGAGCGGGGCTTGACCCTACTAACCGTGAGGTCATGACCTCCCCCCACTGAGCCACCCAGGCGCCCCAACCTCCATGTTTTAGCCAGCCAATTTAACAACCTTCTTCCCCTAGGCCTAGTCAGTGTTGGGGACCCAGCAGGCCTGGACTCCCTGACACTCACAGCCTCGTTTCTGCTCTCACCAGGCAAATAAACTTCGAACGAAAACTCTCCGAAACACTCTGAACCCCACATGGAATGAGACCCTCACTTACTACGGGATCACAGACGAAGACATGATCCGGAAGACCCTGCGGTGGGTGAGGGCCCCAGGCCCCTTCCTCACCCACGCCCTGCCCCAGCCTCCCCCTCGGGCTGGCCCTGCCGCCCACGTCCCCAACCACCCTGCACATCCCTACGACTTTGAAAGCGAACGGAGAGCACCGCCCACCCGGCCCCCACCTCCTATCTGAAGAGCTGGCTTCTTGTCCTCCAGGATCTCCGTGTGTGACGAGGACAAATTCCGCCACAATGAGTTCATCGGGGAGACGCGCGTGCCCCTGAAGAAGCTGAAGCCCAATCACACTAAGACATTCAGCATCTGCCTGGAGAAGCAGCTGCCGGTGAGTGGGGGATGGGGCTCCACAGGCTATCTGGGCTCCCCCCCCCCCCCCCCCCCGCTTGGCAGCTCAGGGCCAGTGGCATTTATTGAGCACCTACTATGTGCCTGACCTGGCTTCAGGTGCTGGGGAAGCAGACAAAAATCCCAGCCTTCGTGGAGCTTGGACAGGAGCCGGATTCAAAACGAGGGGAGTTACCCAAACAGAGCCTAGGTTAGACAGTGCTCAGGGTCACAAAGGAAAGCACAAGTGGTCAATGGTTTAGATGGAGGTTTGGGGAATATTCCTGGCAGAGGGAAGAGCAGGTGCCGGGTCTGTTAGAGGCACAAGCAAGAGGCTCACTGCGTAGATCAGGGAGAACAATGGGACTGGGTCCTAGGAGGGGAGATCAGAGGTTGGTGGGGGAGGAAGCTGGGAGGGACTCCTCACCGTGAGCGAGATGGGCTGGGGTGGGGGGGATGCCACGCAGGGGCTAAAGCCTCTGTTTTAACAGGCTCCTGGGGCGCAGGCTCGGAGGGAGAGGGGCTGAGGGTGGGGAGAGCCGTGGGGGGATGAGTATGACCCAGTGGCGGGGTGGGTGGGGTGCACAGGGGAGGGAGGAGTGGGTGTGCTGGTAGATCAAGCATCCCTGACGTGGGGGGGTCAAGCGCCTGGAAAGATCAGAGGTCACTGCGATGTGGAGGGCCATGGGAGGAGCCGCTGGGGATGCTCCAGGAGCACGACAGGCGTGAGTTGCCTGTGAGACACCTAGAGGAGCCTAAAATTAATCCTTTCCTAGAAATGGTCAAAACCAACTTTGCCCCCTGCTGTCCACTGCAGCTGAGCCCTCCCAACCTCTGTCCATCTGTGTCTCCCTTTCCCTCTCCTCCCTCACCGCCCCCCCAATCCCCTTCCCAGCTCTTGGAGGCCTGGCCTTCACCCTGTTCAGAAGAGCTGGTGGGAGGCATTGGCCAGGGGGCCCCAGGACCCTGAGACCCTCCAGCAGCCTAGTGTTGAGGGCACAACCCCCCTTTTAGGGCATTTTCCCCCCAGAGGCCTGGGCAAGGGGAAGGCTCGTCCCTGGTAGGGCCCGGGCCCTGGGACAAATGCTCCGTGCAGGCTGGCCCTAGTCCAGCCCTGGAAAAAAAAGTCAGCCCGAGGCCAAGATCCCAACTCCGCCTTTTTGCATAACCTGATCAAATTTTATTCCCTCGTCACATTCTTTCCAACTCCTAGACATTTGAATGATGGATGGATGTAACCTTTTTTATTTGATTACCAGTCACTAGCCCAAACCCACTTTTTCCGAATGATCTATGTCACTTCTAAAAGGCAACATCAACCCCTAGTATGGCTGTGTTCCTGAATTGTGAACCCTGGCATGACAAACCGCTGTGTGGGGATGGGAGCGCGCAGGGATGTGGGTGCGTGTGCAAGTGCGTGTGGGCACGTTCTCAAGTAGGTGGAGCACATGCGTGTGTTCACGCACGTGGATGCGTGAGAGTACGCGCGTGCCTGTGCTTGGGGCGTGATCAGGGTGTCGCCAAGCCTCGCTTGGATTTGCTAGTCGCTCGCTGGTCCGGTCTCAGGCACGCGGTAACCAAGGAATGCGGTTTAAGATCAGTGCTCTGGCAGTAAAGACACGCTTTGATGGCACATCTTAGGTTTTACGTGGTCTGTGAACATTATTCGTTCTCAGTAAGTACTGAACAATACCCGATCCAATGGTCTTCCTATGAAACAACCCAGTGTATAATGAACCCCGCCCACCCCCCCCCAAAAAGCAGCTGAAAATCTGCTCATCTATATCATTTCATGTTCACCCATCACCCAAACTAGCACAAGTCCTCTGTTTACTGAGCCCATCACACACAAAGCACCAGGCCCGAGTGGCAGACGGTTAAAACCCCCGGGCCTGGTCTGGGCCGTTAATAATGGCCGTCCAGCACTGTGTCGAGAAAGATGCTGAGGCCTCTTCTGAGCTTAGAGTAAGTTCGGTGGCCAATTAGTCCTATCTGCTCTGGGTGTGGGAGTTAGAGGAGGTGGCCCTTCCCTCACCTCACAGGAGTCCCATCTCCGGAGAGGTGTAGGCATGAACCCTTGCCAATGAGGAGCCACACGGGATGTCACTTGAGTGACAGGCAGAGGACCGTCGTGGGCAAAGGGATGTGGCTGGGACTTCAGTGAGAGGAGCCTACCAGAGAGGCCCAAGGAGGGACCCTGGGGCCTCTAGCTGGGTGTGTCCAGGTGGATGGAGGGTCGGGAGAAGAAGTTCCAGAAGAGCGGGAGCCGGACGGTGGGAACCGTGCTCTCAGGAGGGTGGGGAGTGGAAACCCTCAGGCTAGTCGGGGCGGGGGTGGGGGGGCAGATGGGGAGACCTACGGTTGAGGTCTGATCCCTGAGGCAGCCCCGGGCAGGGGCCAGGGCAAAGGAAGGGACCCCTGTTCCGCTTGGGGTCGGGAATATGTCGAAGCTGTATGCGGGCTCTCCCCAAGGGGGCTGCCCCCTGCACCCTGAAGGCTCCAGGAAGTACCTTCGGGGGGGCTGAGGCCAGGGTGACCCCTCCCCACCCACCGGGCCAGCGGACCGCTTCAGTAGCCCCTGGCTGCGGGAGAGAGTGGGAGCGCGTGAGGACGGCCAGGTGACTGCCTGCCCCGCAGGTGGACAAGACAGAAGACAAGTCCCTGGAGGAGCGGGGCCGCATCCTGATCTCCCTCAAGTACAGCTCGCAGAAGCAGGGCCTGCTGGTCGGCATCGTGCGCTGTGCACACCTGGCCGCCATGGACGCCAACGGCTACTCGGACCCCTACGTGAAGACGTGAGTGAACGGCCCGGGCCAGCCGTCTCCTTCCCCCTTCACCTCACGGGACGGGAGCGCGGCGTGGCAAGCGCTAGAGCGTCTCCCGAGGCAGGGTGGGCGCCGCACCCCCAGGAGCGTGTTCTCTTCTTGGCCACTCTGTGGGTTAAGTCTGACCAGCCCCGTCTCCCAGATGAGGAAGCCGAGGCCTGGAGAATCTGAATGGCTTCCCGGGTCACGCAGAGAGAGCGTGGTTGTCTCCTGACACCCCATTCAGGCTTGCCCTTGACTGTGGCCTCAGGAGGGGCCGTTAGCAGGTTGGAGGAGGGGCGGGGCCTGGCACGGGCATGGAGATCCAGAGCAGGAGCTCTGCCGGGACTTTGGGCTGCCCGTGTGTGCCCAGCCCCGTGCTGGTGCCACAGGTGCCCATCAGGGTCCACCCCGCCCTGCCAGGGGGGCCCATGGCGGTGCTGGATAGAAACTCTAACTCGGGGCGGGGGTGGGGGGGGGCGTGCAAGGCCATCATGCATCTGTGCCAAGCTATACAGTGACCCTAGCTTGGAGGGGAAGGCAGGAGCTGGTGGCCCTGCAGACAGGGAGGAAGCGGGACACACAGCGAGCACCGTCCGTGCTTTGGGCCTGCTACAAATAAATGATGGACGTTTGCTTTCACAGTGAGAATTTCTGGAAGGGTGGGACGCGGGCAGGAATTTGGCTCAGCAGAGGGGAGGCATTCCTGTTTAGGCAGAGGAATAGAGGAGCTAAACCTAGAAGAGGGATGAGCCTGGCCTGAGGGGACAGTGACGAGCCCCAAGGGCCGTGGGGTGCCTTGACACCATAGGGAGGCCAGGCCTGCCACAGGCACAACTCTGGGGCCGCCTACCATTCCCATCGGCCTCCATTCTATTTCTGTCACTTTTAAGGTCCTATTATAGGGATGCCTGGCTAGCTCAGCCAGTGAAGCGTGTGACTCTTGATCTTAGGGTTGTGAGTTCGAGCCCCACGTTGGATGTAGGGATTACTTTTAAAGATTTTAGGGGCGCCTGGGTGACTCAGTTGGTTAAGCATCCCACTGTTGATTTCGGCTCAGGTCATGCGTGATCTCATGTTTCGTGGGATCGAGCCCCGCTTTGGGCTCTGTGCTGACACAGGGGAGGCAGCTTAGGATATTCTCTCTCCCCACCCCTCTCTCCCCCCTCTCTCTCCCCCCCCTCCCCCCCCTCTCTCCCCCCCTCCCCTCTCCCCCCTCTCTCCCCCCTCTCTCCCCCCTCTCCCCCCTCTCTCCCCCCTCTCTCCCCCCTCTCTCCCCCCTCTCTCCCCCCTCTCTCCCCCCCTCTCTCCCCCCCTCTCTCCCCTCTCTCCCCCCCCTCTCTCCCCCCCTCTCTCCCCCCCCTCTCTCCCCCCCTCTCTCCCCCCCTCTCTCCCCCCCTCTCTCCCCCCCTCTCTCCCCCCCTCTCTCCCCCCCTCTCTCCCCCCCTCTCTCCCCCCCTCTCTCCCCCCCCCCCTCTCTCTCCCCCCCTCTCTCCCCCCCTCTCTCCCCCCCTCTCTCCCCCCCTCTCCCCCCCTCTCCCCCCTCCCCCCTCCCCCCTCTCTCTCCCCCCTCCCCCCCTCCCCCCCCTCTCTCCCCCTCTCTCCCCCTCTCTCCCCCTCTCCACATAGTCTCTTGCTCTCAAAAATAAGCAAGTAAAATGGGGCACCTGGGTGGCTCAGTCAGTTAAGCATCCGACTTCGGCTCAGGTCATGATCTCACGGTTCGTGAGTTCAAGCCCCACGTTGGGCTCTGTGCTGACGGCTCAGAGCCTGGAGCCTGCTTTGGATTCTGTGTCTGCCCCTCCCCTGCTCATGCTCTGTCTCTGTCTCAAAAATAAATAAAACATTAAAAAAAAAAAAAGTAAGCTTAGGTTAAAAAAAACTAAGATTTTAAAGTAAGTAGGATTTTATTTATTATAAAATGTGGTACAGCTACTCTAGGAAACCATCTGCGGTTCCTCAGAAGTTAAACATGGAGTCACCACGTGATCCAGCAAGTCCCCTCGAGAGCTGGAAACACACGTGCCCACGAACACTGGTACATAAATGCTCACAGCAGCATCAGTCACAGGGGACAAAAGGAAACCACCTAAATGTCCGTCCGCTGATGAGTGGATAGACCAACAGTGGCATAGCTACACAGAGCGACGGGATTCAGCCATAAAACTATGGCTCTGCTAGAACCTGTACGAACCTTGAAAAGACCGTGCAAAGATTACGCTAAGGGAGAGAAGCCAAACACAAAAGAAGCCACACGTTGTAAAACTTCATTTATACGAAAGCCTTAAATAGGCAAATACAGGAGCTCCTGGGTGGCTCAGTCCATTAAGCGTCGGACACTTGATTTCAGTTCAGGTCGTGATCTCACAGTTTGGGAGTTTGAGACCTGCACCGGGCTCTGTACTGACAGCGCAGAGCCTGCTTGGGATTCTCTCTCTGCCCCTCCCCTGCTTGTGATCTCTCTCTGTCTCAAAATAAATAAACTATGTATATATATAGGCAAATCCACGGAGACAGCGAACAGATTAGATTGGTAGTTGGCGGGGCTGGAAGGAGGTTGGGGGGAGATGGGGAGTGACTGCTAACAGGTACTGCATTTCTTTCCCAGGTGACGAAAATGTTCTAAAATTGACTGATGGTTGCCCAGCTCTGAATATACTAAAAACCATTTTTTGTACTTTATTTTTTTTAAGTAGGCACCATACCCGACATGGATCTCACAACCCTGAGATCAAGTCCTCTGTTCCACTGACTGAGCCAGCCAGGCGCTCCCAATTGTATGTTTTAAAACAGCACGTTATATAATGTGTGGATCATATTTTTTTTTTTGAGAGAGAGCACGAGCAGGGGAGGGGCAGAGAGTGAGAATCTTAAGCAGGTGTCACGTATAGCACAGAGGCTGACAATGGGGCTCGATCTCGACTGTGAGATCATGACCCGAGCGGAGATCGAGAGTCGGACACTTAACTGACTGAGCCACCCAGGCGCCCCTGAATCATATTTTAGTAGAGCAACTATTTAAAACTTCAACGCCATCAGGCCCAGCAGCAGGGCCAGGTATAATGGGAAGCTGACCTGGGTCACATGGTGCAGGGGCTACTGGTTTTCCACATAAACAGTGATTTGAGGGGTGCTGGACTCTTGATTTCTGCTCAGGCCGTGATCTCACAGTTCATGAGTTCGAGCCCTGTGTCAGGCTCCATACTGACCATGCTGAACCTGCTTTAGATTCTCTCTTTCCCTCTCTCTCTGCACGCCCCCGCCCAAGGCTGTGCCTCTCCATCTCTCAAAATAAATAAGAAAATAAGGAAAAAAACCAGTGATTTGGATCCCCACCTCACTCATTAGCAAAACCGTGATTTCCAGTAGATTAAAGACTACTGTGAGAGGAAATGCCATAACCATCCAGAAGATAATCAGGAGACTCTCCATAACCACTGGAGGAAAAGTCAGCCATATCCAGTCAACTAGGCAAATGTGGGCCCCCTGTGGCTGCATTATCTCCCTCCCAGGTTTGTATCCTAGAAACCCACGTACGGGTGAGAGGCTGATTTTTGCAGCATTGCTCGGCATAGCAGTACACTCGAAATAGCCACGCGTTCATCAGCAGAAGAATAGATTAATAAAATGCGGCATATGCGTGTAACGAAGTAGCGTGCAGTTAAAATGAATAAATTCAGGCTAGATAAATTAACATGGACAGCTATCCAAACATGCTGATCCCCAAAGCAAACTTGAGAACAGTGTTTCTGAACATCTGTAGATCTCAAATATACAGCGCGATACTGTTTCTGGACGTTTGTAGATCTCCAGCCCTGCAGAGAATGTCCTAGCAGCGGTGGTCTCTGGGGAGGCGGGGAGAAGGGGGAAGGGACTGGGGAGGGCAACAAAGTGCCTTCACTTGTATCTGGGGTGCTAGAGCTCCGGTACGGGAGGAAAGCCAATCCAAAGCCAAAGTGGCGTGAAATCTGAAAATCTGGCTCTGTGTCTACCTGCCAAGTTGACAGGAATTCCGGGTTCCTATGATGGATTAAAAGTCAGATTTAGTGAGGTATAATTTACACGCTGTAAGTTTCTCCCCTTTTGAAGTTTAACTGCTACATACAATCTTGTTCTCACCACCGCAGTCAAGATAGGGAATACCTCTGTCACCCCAGAAAGTTCCCCCAGCCCTAGGCAACCACGGATTTGTTTTTATTCCCAACAGTTTTGCCTTTTCCAGACTCTTTTTTAAAGTGCATTTATATTCATTTTGAGAGAGAGAGAGAGCGCGAGCGAGCGCATGCATACACAGGAGGGGCAGAGAGAGAGGGACAGACGGAGTCTCAAGCTGTCTCGGTGTTGTCAGCACAGAGCCTGATGCGGGGCTCGAAGCCACAAACGGTGAGATCATGACCTGAGCTGAGATCAAGAGTCGGATGCTTAACTGACTGAGCCACCCAGGCGCCCCTCCACACTTTCTTTTAAAGGTAACCTTTCAGCATGTTGCCTTTTAAACCTAACTTCTCTCATGTAGCATAACGCATTGGAGATTCACCCACATGATCACGAGCACCCGTAGTTTGGTCTTTCTTATTACCAGATAGTCATTCATCACCTAGAGAAACCACAAGTTGTTGCTCAGTTCCCCTTTACGTTGAAGCACGTTTCGGTTTCCTTTTTTTTTTTTTTTTTTTTTTTTTGAGTGTTATTGACCCACAACGTTACCCTGTCACCATACAATGCTATTACAATACCTTTGAGTATATTCCCTATGCTGTGCCTTTTGTCCCTGTACACATTCCATACCTGGAAACCTGTGTCTCCCACATCCCTTCCCCAGTTTTGCCCGAACCCCCACCCCCACCCCTCTGGCAGCCACTGGTTTGTTCTCTGTGTTTATGGGTCTGTTTCTTTGTTCACTTGTTTTATTCTTTAGATTTCACATGAGTGACTTCACATGGTTTTTGTCTTTCTCTGACCTATTTCATTTAGCTTCGTACTCTCTAGGTCCATCTATGTTGTTGCAAATGGCAAGATCTCCTTCTTTTTTATGGCCGAGTGATATTCGTGCGTGTCTGTGTCACCTCTTTATCCATTCATCTATCCATATCTTGACTGTTGTAAATAACGCTGCAATGAACACACAGGTACACGCATCTTTTAAAATTAGCGTTTTCATTTTCTTTGGATAAATACCCAGTAGTGGAATTACTGGATCATCTACTATTTTTTTTTTTCCACATTCTATTTATTCGCTATTGAGGGATAGTTGACACAGGATGTTACGTGAGTTTCAGGTGTGCAACACAGTGATTCAACACGTGTATATATTATGCTTTGCCCACCACAACTGTAGCTACCCTCTGTCACCATACAACGCTATTACAATATCGCTGATTATATTCCCTATGTCGTGTCTTTTATTCTCGTGACTTACTCGTTTTACTGGAAGCCTGTATTTCCCCCTCCCCTGGGTATTTTCTGAGGAACCTCCATACAATTTTCCACAGTGGCTGCACCAATTTACATTCCCACCAATGTGCATGAGAGTTGCTTTTTCTCCACATCCTTGTCAATACTTGTTATTTCTTGTCTTTTTTATACTAGTCATTCTGACAGGTGTGATGGTATCTCGTGGGTTTGATTTGCATCTTTCTGATGATGACTGATGTTGAGCATCTTCCCGTGTTTCTGTTAGCTAGCTGTGTGTCTTCTTTGAAATAAAAAAACAATCTATTCTACCCACTTTTAATCGGCTTTTTTTTTAGTGTTGCACAAATTCTTCATATATTTTGGATTTAACCGTGATAATGGATATATCTTTTGCAAATTTCTTCCTTTCAGTAGGTTGTCTTTTCATTTTGTTGATGATTTCCTTTACTGTGCAAATAATCTTTATTTTGATGTAGTCCCTATAGTTTATTTTTGCTTTTGTTTCCCTTGCCTGAGGGGACATTTCTAGAAAAATGTGATGGAGGCTGACGTCCGAGAGATTACTACTTCTGTTTTCTTCCAGGAGTTTTATGGTTGCAGGTCTTATATTTAAGTCTTTAATCAATTTTGAGTTTATTTTTGTACAGGGTGTTAAAAAAAAAAAAGTGGTCCAGTTTTCCCACTATCACTTATTGAAGAGACTATCTTTTCCCCACTATATATTCTTGCCTCCTTTGTTGTATATTAATTGACCATATAAGCATGGGTTTAACTATGGGCTCTTCAAGGGCACCTGGGTGGTTCAGTTGGTTAAGCATCAGACCCTTGATTTCACCTCAGGTCATGATCTCACGGTTTGTGAGTTTGAGCCCCATGTTGGGCTCTGCACTGACCGTGCAGAAACTGCTTGGGACTCTCTGTCTCCTTCTCTCTCTGTACCCTTCCCCTGCTCGCTCACTTGCTTTCAAAATATTTCAAAAAAGAAAGAATTATGGGCTCTCTGTTCAGGTGCTTAACTGACTGAGCCACCCAGGTGCCCCTGTTTATCTTTTTAAACAACAGCCCTTAGTTTCACTGGTATTTTCCTGTTTTTAAGTCTTTACTTCATTTATTCTACTCTGATCTTTATTATTTCCTTCTTTTAACTTTAGGCTTTGTTTGTTCTTTTTCTAGTTACTTTGGGTATAAGGTTAGATTGTTTGAGATTTTTCTTGTTTCTTGAGGTAGGACTGTATCTCTGTCGATTTCTCTTAGAACTACTTTCACTGCATCGCAAAGATTTTGGACCATTGTGTTTTCATTTTTGTCTCCATGTATTTTTTTAATGTTTGTTTATTTTTGAGAGAGAAACTCAGAGCATGAGCAGGGGAGAGACAGAGAGAGGGAGACCCAGAATCCAAAGCAGGCTCTAGACTCTAAGGTGTCAGCACAGAGCCCCACACGGGGCTCTAACTCCTAAACCGTGAGATCATGACCTGAGCTGAAGTTGGATGCTCAACCAACTGAGCCACCCAGGTGCCCTGTCTCCATGTATTTTTAAATTTTGTCTGATTTCTTTGTTAACCCACTTGTTGTTTAGTAGCATGTTGTTTATCCTCCATGTGTTTGTGGGTTTTTCCAGTTCTTTCTTTTAATTGATTTTTAGTTTCTTATTGTTGGGAAAAAATGTCTGGTGTGATTTCAGTCTTCTTAAATAGAGAGATTTGTTTTGTGGTCTAACAGGTGATCAATCTTGGAGAATGTTCCAGCTGGTCTAATGTGCCATTCAAAGACAGTTTCCTTATTGATTTTCTGCCTGGATGGTCTATCCACTGATGTAATTGTTGGGGTATTAGTCACCTACTATTATATTACTGTCAGTTGTGTTCTTTATGTCTGTTAGTATTTATGTCTTTATGTATTTAGATGCTACAATGTTGGGTGTATACATATTTATAACTCTCATATTTTCTTGTAGGACTGATCCCCTTATCATTATATACTGCCCTTCTTTGTCTCTGTTTTAAAGTCTGTTTTGTCTGATGCAAGTATTGCTACCCCAGCTTTCCCCCCACCCCCACTTCCATTTGAATGTAATTTCTTTTTCCATCCCCTCATTTTCAGTCTGTGTCTTTAAGTCTGAACTGAGTCCCTTCTAGGCAGCTTATAGATAAGTCTTTTTTTTTTCCTTTTTTTATCCATTCTGTAACCCCATGCCTTGTAAGCATTTAGACCATGTAAATTTATTTATTTTTTAACATTTATTTATTTTTGAGACAGAGAGCATGAATGGGGGAGGGTCAGAGAGAGGAAGACACAGAATCTGAAACAGGCTCCAAGCTCTGAGCTGTCAGCACAGAGCCCGACGTGGGGCTCGAACTCATGGACCGCGAGATCATGACCTGAGCCGAAGTCGGCCGCTTAACCGACTGAGCCACCCAGACGCCCCTAGACCATGTAGATTTAAAGTAATTATTGATAGGTGTGTACTTACTTGCATTTTGTTCATTGTTTCCTGCTGGGTTTTGTGAGTTTCCAGTTATTGATAAACTGCATAGCACTGCTAAACAGGTTTTTGTGTGGATCTACGTCTTCATTTCTCTTTCCCACCTCCAACTTTCTTCAGTACGTATCTTCTAGTGTTCCTATAACGAACTAGTGTTTTTTATGTAATAAAAACCACAACTGAAAAAGCCAACAGTGATATATCACACTTGCTGCCTTTCAAGCCAG
The DNA here is from genome assembly GCF_018350215.1 of Panthera leo. Taxonomy (NCBI): domain Eukaryota; kingdom Metazoa; phylum Chordata; class Mammalia; order Carnivora; family Felidae; genus Panthera; species Panthera leo. The sequence continues at coordinate 15,335,719 of NC_056692.1, read as the reverse complement.
CAAGGATTTTTGTTTTTTTTAAATAACTGGAAATCTGTACCTCTTAATTCCCTTCACCGGTTTTACCTGTCCCTTCCTTCCTGTCCCTCCCCTCTGGCAACTACCAGTTTGTTTCGGTTTATGAGGATGTTTCTGGTTTTTTACTCATTTGCTTTGGTTTTCAGATTTTGCATGTAAGGGAAATCATATGGTGCTTCTCTCTCTGACTTATTTCGCTTAGTATAATACTCTCTAGGTCTATCCATGTTGCACAAATGAAAAGCTCTCATTTTTTTAGGGTTAATATTCCCTTGTGTATATATAGAATATATACATACATACACACACACCCATATACATACATATACCACATTTTCTTTATCCATTCTTCTATCAGTGAATACTCGTGTTGCTTCCATAATTTGGCTATTGTAAATAATGCTTCAGTAAACACGGGAATATCCATACCTTTTTGAATTAGTGTTTTTGTTTTCTTTGGGTAACTACTCAGTAATGGAATTACCAGATCACATGGTATTTCTACTTTTACTCTTTTGAGTAACGTCCATACTGTTTTCCACAGTGGCTGCACCAGTTTGCATTCCCACCAACAAGGAATGGGTTCCTCATCACATCTTCAGCAACACTTACTTCTTGTCTATTTGACGCTAGCCATTTCTGACAGGTGTAAGGTGGTATCTCCCGGTGGTTTTGATTTATACTCCCATGATGATTATTGATTTCATGTATCTGTTGGCCATCTGTATACTTGCTTTAGAAAAATGTCTACTTAGGGGCGCCTGGGTGGCTTTGTTGGTTAAGCATCCAACTCTTGATTTCTGCTCAGGTCATGATTTCATGGTTCGTGAGTCCAAGCCCTGCATCAGGCTCGGCGCTGACAGTGCAGAGCCTGCTTGGGATTCTCTTTCCCTCTCTCCCTGCATCTCTCACTCATGTGCTCCCTCTCTCTCAAAATAAATAAACTTTACAGGTTTTTTTAAATCTTATTTTTAAAGAAAAATGTCTGTTCAGGTTCCCTGCCCATGTTTTAATCAGATTATTTGGGGGATTTTGGTGTTAAGCGTGTAAGTTCTCTATATATTTTGGGTATTAAGGGCACCTGGGTGACTCAGTTAAGCATCCGGCTTGGGCTCAGGTCATGATCTCATGGTTTGTGAGTTTGAGCCCCACATTGGGCTCTCTGCTATCAGTGAAGAGCCCACTTCTGATCCTCTGTCTTCCTCTCTCTCTGCCCCTTCCCTGCTCTGTCTTTCAAAAATAAATGTTAAAAAATTTTTAATATATTTTGGGTATTAACCCCTTCTCAGATCTATCATTTGCAAGTATTTTCTCTCTTTCAGTAAGTTGTCTTTTTCATTTTACTAATGGTTTCCTTTGTGTGTACAAGCTTTTTATTTTGGTATGGTCCCAGTAGTTTATTTTTGCTTCTGTTTCCCTTGCCTGAGGAGACCCATCCATAAATATGTTGCTAAGACTGATGTCCAAGAGATGATTGCAAACCAGCAAGGGGTTTTAAGGCAGCCATACTCAGCTTTGTTGAGGGTACGATGCATCATCCATACAGCCTTTCCAGAGGACAGTTTGGCACAATGAAGCAAGAAACTTGATATGTGTGTACCTTTGGGCGGGTAATGTCACTTCTAGGAATTCATGCATTCATTCAGCAGGTGTTTGTTGACCTACCCAGTGTACTGAGCCCCAAGCAGGGTGCCAGGAAGCTGGTGGTGAGTGAGACAGATGTAGTCCTCACGCCCAAAGAACTCTCAGCAGGGGAAGGACAGTTCTCACTCAAGTGTCTATGCAGGGACAGGGTGAGCAGTTCTGCAAAGGAACTCCTGTCCTGGGTTGTGAGCACCAGCCCTGTGCTGAGCAGCTGTGTGGCCTGGCAAGTCCCTCTACCTCTCTGAGCCTGATGAAAGCAGTCCTTCTGTATCAAAGTCTAGGTATTAGTTCCTTGTAAAGGAACTGGCTCCTACACCAGGCTTCACTCTCCCTACAGAAAGCACTGTTGTAACTTCCTCAAAGCTCCAGTGAGGCAGAGGCAATGGTTGTATAATCTGGGAATAGACTATTATGTTGTATACTATATATAGCACCTGTATAATTATATACTATACTTCACATACTTTAGAAAGATGATATTCATAGTATGTGAATTGTATCTTGATAAATCTGCTATTTAAACTAACAAGGGACCAATGCTGCTAAAAATGTTTTTTTTCTGGTGAGAAATGTAAGTTTTATGAACATTAGACTTCCAGAAACCAGGAAAAACCTCTAGGGGAGAAGGGGACTCTGTGGTTAACTTCCGAAATGGGCGTGGGGACAGAAGTCTAGGTGACAAAGGAACCGTTTGCTTCTCCTCCCACGGCAGAGGACCACTAACCTTGGCCACAAAGTAGTGCTGGGGTGTCCCACGGTTAGTATGAATGGGGGGCCCAGGGATGTCTCTCCAGAACAAAAGGCTTTTCCAAGCCCTCCTGGCTCTGTCTCCTTAGCTTCTCCCCACCCTCTGCCCATTTGTTGGTTCTAATTCCAGATACCTGAAGCCAGATGTGGACAAGAAATCCAAACACAAGACAGCAGTAAAGAAGAAGACCCTGAACCCCGAGTTCAACGAGGTATGAGGGGCTGGTGAAGCTGCTGGGAAGCTGCTTGCTCTCACTCAGGGCAGGGTTTGCTGGAGAGACTGGCTTTTCCAAGGGTTACTGTAGAAACTGAGGGGTGGAGAGGGGCCGACAGGAGAGCCCCTAACCATGAGAGGTGGGGGAGAGGCAAGGCCAGGCTGGACCAGGCCAAGGTGGTGCAGGTGGAGATGCAAGGAATCCCGGAAAGCTCTTCAGAGGATCCAGCTGATTGGGACTGTGGCCATGAGGATGTGGAGGTGGAAGGGGGGGACCCGACAACAAGAGGGGAGGTACAAGCGAGATGGAGGAAGCTCTGGTGGGTGTGAGGATTTGAGATGTCCCAGGGCCTTGAGAAGTTCTGCTCCGGGTGGATCCCAAGGTCTTCAGCTCGGGGGCAGGGGCATATGGAGAGGAGCAGAGGGGCCTAGGGAAGAGCCCGCGTGACTGAGGGGCAGGAGGAGGAGACCAAGGAGATGCTTTCAGAGAGTGAAGGGGATACCAGATGTCAGATGATCCCGGAAGCTGTGGGGGAGAGACTTTCACAAGGCAGGGAGTGGTCAATAGAGCCAGACCCAAGAGCGGTCAAGCATGCTAAGGTCGCCAAGTGTGTGTTGATTTGGTGATGAGGCTCCTGGGGATCTGGAGAGAGCAGCTTCAGTGACATTGGACCAGGAAGGTTGGAGAGCAGGGGACCTTGAGGACCCCAGCCAGGTTCTCGGGCAGAAGTGGGTGGAATGGGTGAGGATCTGCCACCATCTACCACTGAGCACTGATCACCCTCCCATCCACCCCTCCCCCTCTCCCTTCCTTTCTCCCTCCATTCATTCACCCCTCACCGCACCCCAGAGCCTTCCTGGCCACTGGCCAGGTTCCAGGCCCCGTGGTGTTGGCCCTGACTCTTCTTCTGACCACCAGGAATTCTGTTACGAGATTAAGCATGGGGACCTGGCGAAGAAGACCCTGGAAGTCACTGTTTGGGATTATGACATTGGAAAATCCAACGATTTCATTGGTAAGAGGACACAATGAGAATGTCCTTTAGCCACATGCCTGTTCTGGGTTCGCAGAGGACAGCGGCCCTGAATCCAGGCCACAGCCTCTGCTTCCTAGCCTCTATGGACCCGGCTTTCCCCAGACTATCTGGCCCCAGGCACAAGGGGCCTCAGACTTTATCCAGCCTGACTCCATGTGACAGAGGATTAGATAGGCCCAGAGAGGGAAAGGGGTCTGGGAGGGTCACACACCAGCCTGTGTGGAGCAGTGGTGAGAGGTGAAGATGGTCAGTGCTTTGGGCTGGACTCGGAGCCCTTGGAGCCCTGAATTCCTGGTGGGCGTCGGCATCAGTGTCTTGGCTGTGCATAGTGGAGCTGCCTCCATCCCTCGGCTAAGACGTGACCACACCTTACCCCCAGCACTGCTCTGGCCCTAGAGAGGGGAAGGACAGGATCCCAGGGCTCTGGTTTCGCAGTGGGGATGGGGGTCAGGCTAAGAGTGTGGTGTGGTAGTCAAACCACTGCTCACCCTCAGAGCCCAGTGGGCAGGGTGGAGGGTCCAGCCCTGGAGGGGGTGGTTTTGGGGTGGGGGGCACTGGTTCAAGAGGGTTAGTCTTATGGGAACCCCCGCCCCCAGGCCCTTGGGAGTCAGAAGGTCACCATGTCCCTCGCTACTCCTTTGGCTCCCTTCTTGCAGGAGGCGTGGTTCTGGGCATCAATGCTAAGGGCGAGCGCCTGAAGCACTGGTTCGACTGCCTGAAGAACAAGGACAAGCGGATCGAGCGCTGGCACACGCTCACCAATGAACTCCCAGGGGCTGTGCTCAGCGACTGACCAGCCCCCACCTGCTGCCGCACCCGCCCCTGCCTGTCACCTGGCCCAGCACCAGCCTGGCCCTGGGCTTCCTCAGCTGCCACCAAGGGCCTTGGCCCTCATCTTGGGGGAGATCCAGGATGCTGCTCAGACACAGAGCCACTGCAGCCCCCGCTTGGAGGCTGTGGAGGACCTAGCCACTCCAAGGGAGAGCAAGGCCAGAAAGCTGGGCCTGCTTCCAGCCCCCTGGGGCCCAAGAGAGCAGGAGATGGGAGAGGACCTTGGCCTCAGCACCCACCCCAGGGAAGGGAAGGGGGCCACCCAGGGGCTGAGGACCCTATTTGAGGTCAGTAGTAAGTCATGGGGACCCCAGGTGGAGAGAACAGGAGTGCAGGGGCGCCTTGGCCTTGGTGGGGCCAGGGAGAACTCCTGAGGGACATTAGGGAGAAAGGGGCATGAGGGGAAGAGTTGGAGAAGTTTATTCCCAAAAGGAAGCTCTTACTGCAACCGTTCGCCTCTGGCATTACTGGGCAGATGGAGAAAAGTTGACCTGAGAGCAAGAATGGTCAAGTTCCTACAAGCTCACTGAACATGGGCAATTGGCAAGCACGTCAATGATTCCACGAGCCGCTGGAGAAGAATGAGAACCAGGGCCTACCCTCAGAGTTCCTGGTCTAATCAGGGAGCTAGAAACCATTACAACAGGGAGTGAGGAGTGCCAAAGCCAGGTTGACATAACTGGTGAGTGCCATGGATTTTGACTCTGCTGGGAGGTTGGGAGGGCTTCCTGGAGGAGGTGATGCCTCAGCAAGGCCTTGAAGGATGAATGGGTTTCTAGGCAGATAGAGGAAAGGCAGTGTGTGCAGTGGAAATGATCTACAAAGGCCTGGAGGGGAGAGTATGGTGATTGGGTCAAGGATCACTGTGCAAGACGTGGGGTCTCACTCTGGAGACAGGGTTAGGACAGGCATGGGGGTAGGGGTGATGTCACCCAGCCCTGCTCTCACCCCGCCCTGCTCTCACCCCGCCCTGCTCTCACCCCATCCCTTCCTGCCAGGCTTACCCCAGTTCATAGGGGGGAAGTGATGGGTCAGGGTCAAGTTCAGTCCTCAGACCCAGTTCTCCTACCTTTAATCTTTCTCCTCCCTAAGAACCTGGAGGATGGATCCAGCCTCTCATTATTACCAGCTTAAGCATGAGGCCAGCTCTAGTCCAGAAGAGTCCCTCTTCCCTTTTTCACGAAGCAAAAAGTCCCCATCCTCACCCTCTTCCTTCACCCACCCCCCACTTCTGAGTTCAGGGCTAGGGAGTGAGAGGCCCAGATGAGTGCCCTACATCTTGGCCCTACTTTGGCCACTGATGTTCCTTTCAGAGTGCTGGGTGGCAGTCCAGGGCCTCATTTCTGGGAAGACCTGTGAGGCTGGCTCCTCTCCCTCCAAGGGCTGAGACACCCTGCTTGGTGGGCCTTGCACGCTGAGTCAGGTTGAGGGCATTGGAATCTTGGGGCCCAGGTATGAAGCCCCAAACTTTTCCTGCCTACCCAGGGGCCTTCAAGGCTGCTGTATGAACTAATGCAAAACCAAGGAATTTGTGTTTGTCCCATCACTGTGCTGATGGAGGAAACGGAGGCCCAGAGAGGGAAAGTGACCTGCCTGAGGCCTTCCTGCCCTACCACAGCTAGCAAAGGCCGGGCTTCATGGCCCCTGCCTCACCCCCAGCCCAGAGCTATGGACACAATGGAAGTAGGGTGCTGGACTCCTACACAAGAGGTCCATCCTGTAAGCTGCCTGCCTAGGGCTCACTCTTGCCTGCTGCAGACACAAAGCACATCACCATCTGAGGCCTGAGGTGATGATTCGAATTCCACCAAGTGCCCATCAGCCCTTTCCCACTTTGCAGGTTGAACAGGATTCCAGCCCCCAAACAGTAGCTGGAAAACTTGCTGGTCACGGAGCCTTGGTTTTCCTGTCTTTAAGGTAGCTTTGTGTATGTTAAGGGTTTTACGTGCACTGTCGTAATGAATCCTCACACTTCTATGGGGTGGGTTTGTCGTCCTCATTTGACAGACGAAGAAGCTGAGATTCAGAGAGGCTGTGTAGTCTGTCAGTGGCACACAGCTGGGAAAGGGCAAACCAGGACTCAGCCCAGGTCCTGTGACTGCCACGTCGTCTGGTTGTCTGGGAGATCGTATTCTCTAGGCCTCTGCCTCCGGGCTTCTGGAGGGTTCAGCAGATAGCAGACTCAGTAGGGTCTGGTGCATGGTGAAGGGGTAGGACCACGGCAGTCCTGCTGCCTCAGCTGCTAGATAGCTTTGAAATCACTTCTGCCATTCAGAGCTTCCCCAGAGGTCCCCACAGTCCAGGCCGAGAGCTCAGCTATCCATCCCTCCCTCCCTGGGCTCTGAGTCCATGGGCCAGGCCGTGCTCCTCACAGGGGCTCAGGCAAGGGTTCCTCTTTTAACCACAAGGCTGGCGTGGGGGAACCTTTGGGGAGCAAGCAAAGAGATGGCCTATTTTAGAGGGGCCTCCTGTCTGGGTGAGCCCTGGGTATCTTCTTAAGCTTTTTCTTAGCTTTGCCTCTTGGAGGGCCTCATTCAGAAAAGAACCCCACAGACTTTCTGTGAAGATACTGAACTGAATGGCAAGGCTAGAAGGGGCTAGGAGTCTCAACAACTACTTTATTAGACAGTGGGAAAACAGAGGCCCAGCAAATGCGAGGAGCCCACCTGGGGCTCTTTACTGCCCCAGGCTGTACAAGGGTAGACTTGGTCCTGAAAGATGGTCCCTCGTGACCAGGGACAGTCAGGATAAAAGATGGATATTCTGGACAGACAGCCCCAATGGAGGGTGGGGTGCTTAGGAGCCCCCCCCCCCCCCCAGGGAGGAGTGAATCTTCACCAGGACCCTGGCACTGCTCTGGACCCCTCGCAGATTGTATCTGCTGAAGAAAAAGCTCTTTGGGAAGCTGCAGTATCATCTCTGCCTTTGGCCCCAAACTGGCATCTTTCCTCTGGTCTAAGACTGGAAAGTTGACGCCCCTCCCTACCAACCACCACCACAAAGTCATTCCAAAGTTTGGTGTCAGTAACCAGGAAGTCGCCCGACAGCACGCTGCATCCTCCTCCACCCCCACCTCCCACCGCCACCACTAGCCAATCAATCCCAGACGGGCCCCGTCTTCCAACCCTGAAGCGGTAACCTCCTGACCCCTAGCGGCAAGAGCGAGGAACTGCACCTCCCGGCCCGTGCATGTCCTACTGTTTGTTTCTTCTCAAACCGAGAGAACCTCCCGATGCATGGACTCTGGCTGTCGTCGACGCAGACTCTCGTGCACTGCTTAACACCGTTTTGCTACCATGTGGTGGCTGCAGAAAAGGTCCTTAAACTGCAGCCCCACACACACAATTTTTGTACTTTCGTCTGACCTACTCGAAGGTGTCCTTTTTAAGTCTTGTTAATATTTATAACGACCTATAATCCAAAGTAAATGAAAACGTTCACTGCAATTCAATTGGCTTGGGAGACTCCTTTAAATAGAGTTGATAGGACCGGAAAGAATGAGAGAATGGCAACTGAGGCTCATTCAGCACATTGTCTCCTTTAACTCTTCACAAAGAACTCATGAGAGGTAGGTCTCAGGTTACAGACGGGAAAACTAAGGCTCAGGTTAAAATGTACTGAATCACACAGCTTGTAAGTGACACAACTAGGATTCATCTCATGCCTCCCAAGACTTTACAGCAGGATCGGCATGCCATGCTGTCACCCACTCATTCAACAAACAGTTGTGAAGTATTAACTCCACCACCAGGCACTGGTGGGTCAGATTCATCATCAAGACAGCCAACAAACAGTAAACATAGCATGTTCAAAGATGACAATAGGGGCATCTGGCTGGCTCGGTGGAGCACACAACTCGATCTCAGGCTCATGAGTTTGAGCCCCACAGTGAGAGTACAGATTACTTTTTTTTTTTTTTTTTTTTAATGACAAAAAGGACATAAAAGGAGTAAGGTGGGATGGGAGGGAGAGGTTGGGCTTAAATAAGGTGAGGTGGCCCTCTAAAGAAGGTGACTTTTGAGCTAAAATTTGGAGGGGGCTGAGGGAGGGAACTATGGAGATACTCAAAATGGAATGAGGGTATTTTATTTTTAAGATTTAAGTGATCTCCACACCCAAAGTCGGGCTTGACCTCACAACCCCAAGTTCGAGTCTCCCGCTTCACCGACAGAACCAGGCAGGTGGCAACAGGAATGGAATATTTTGGGTGGAGGAAGTGGCCAGTATCCCTCGGGGTGGGGGCAGGTGTGGCAGGAATGAGAATAGCAAGGAGACCAATAGGGCCAGAGCAGGGTGGGGCAAGGGAAGAGCAGTAAATGGGAGCACAGGACAGAGGACCAAGTAGGACTGAAAAACTGTGTGTGAGATGGGAGCTTATTTCATTTCTAACAGGCCACCTACTCAGAACAAACCTACAGTCTCTCCTTCTAGATACTCCAGCACAATGAAGGTAGCAAACCCCACACAAACCCTCGGCACAAAGGAAGATAGAAAGGTCATGGGAGGAAAGACAATTCTTGTGCTATTTCAGGAGGGGAGTCCTTAAGAACTCTGGGAAAATAATAGGGACCAGAGAGAAGGTGCCAGAACTATAATAGCAGCAGCAATAATACCCATATAGAGAGCTCTCACAAAGTGTTGTACTCATTTAATCCTCATAATTATGAAACTGTTTCCTCATTTTATAGATGGGAAAACTGGGGAACAAAGAATAATTAAAGGGTAGAGCTGGATTTGGACCCAAGCCTTATGGCTCCAGAATCCATACTCCTAATCTCTACACTATGCTGCTGTAAGAAGCAAATGGTGTTGCCAGGTCTGGTGGAAGATGCCCAGGTCCCACTAGGTTTCTTGTAGGTTCAGCCTTATTCACGCCCACCCCAGCAGGGTTCTGCTCTGCTGGGAAAGATTTTCTAGGGCTCACTCTCAGGGTCCTGTAATGCTCACCTTTGCCCAGTGGGTTCCTGTCATAGGCCCCCAATTCCCTTCTGTGTGTCTCCTGACCACAGGCAGGCAAGATCTCTTCCTGGAGAACATGTTGAACTGGGAAGCACTTATGTGGCTTTGAACCAATGAAATTACCTTATAAGAATCAGAAAACTGAGAAACCAAGATCTTGCTGAGCCTCCTGCACTGCACCTTCCTCCACCCTGTCAACACACATGGATTTATCAGTTAATAAATGATGCAAAATTGTGGCCTCAGCCCCAAGTCGGGGTGGCTTTTGAGCTGAGCTACCCAGAAATATTTTCTGACTCTTATTTAGCTTCTCAGGAGAGAAATGGTTCAGATTAGAACTCACCTCCTTAGATCAAAGGGCCAGGGGATAAAACCATGGCTATGGGCAAGGAGACAAGGGACACCGGGTCAAGCATCATCTGACTCTTGAGTTTGGCTCAGGTCACAATTTCATGGTTCATGAGATGGAGCCCCATGTCAGGCTGCTCCAGGCTGATGGCACAGAGCCTGCTTGGATTCTCTCTCTCTTCTCTCTGCCCCTCCTCCCATACTGTCTCTCAAACATTAAAAAAAAAAAAAAAAAAAAAAAAAAAAAAAAACTGGTAAACAACCAAAACACTAAAGAAACAAGGAAATAAGCTAAATTCCATTATAACCTAAATTCCATTATAGCCTATCTGAAAGCTAGAGAGTCATGCAGTCATTTCCATTTTTAAATATAAACATGGTGAGAGCTTGGAAATGTAGGAAAGTGAAGGAACAAAGCAAAATTGAGTGTAGAGGGCAGTTCTTTTCAATTATCTCACTGTGGCAAAATATAAATAAAAATTTTCAGTTTAGGACGTGGGGGCAACCTGGCTGTGCCATCTCTCACCTTACTGATCACCAAGGTTGATTCAGTTGACCTGCCTGGGTAGGCAGGTGTCCCCTTCCTCCATCACCACTCCATGTGTATCCCTCCCAAAGCTGTGCACCCAAAGAAGACAACCTTCCCTGATGGAAGAGGACCATTCTCTGTCAAGGGTATAGGAGTAGCCACACTCACTAGAACCTTCAAACAAGTTTTCAAGGTCCATTTGCAGGAAAACATAAGGTAGTCAAGCTTCCAAGACTCCAGACACAGCCAAATGAAGCACTCCATGTGGCAGTCTGCCTTTTTTTAGAAAAAAAAAAAATCATTTTAACCATTTTTAAGTTGGCAATACACTGGCGTTAAGTACATTCCCAATCTGGTGCAACCATCACCACTATTTCCAGAAGTTTTTCATCAGCCCAGACATTGCATACTCATTGAACAATGTAACTCCCCATTTCCTCCATACTCAGACCCTGGTATGCTCTATTTTACGATCTTTACGAATTGCCTGTTCCAGGTACTTTACCTAATTGGAATCCTGTATCTGTCTTGTTATGACTGGCTTATCTCATTCAGCATATTTCAAGTCTCCTCCATGTTGTAGTCTATACCAGAATTTTGTTCCTTTTATGGCTGAATAACATGAATATATGTTTTATCTTTTCATCTGTGCTTTAAGTATATTCTATGCCCCAAGTGGCACTTGAACCCTTGACCCCAAGATTGAGTCACATGCTCTGCCAGCCAGGTACCCCATCCATTCATCTGCTGACGAATACTTGGGTTGTTTCCATCTTTGGGTTCATGCAAATAATGCTGCTAGGAATATTGTTGTACAGATTATCTTTAAGTCCCTGCTCATACCTCGGAGTGGAATTGTTGGGACATATGTTTGCGGAACCACCAAGCTGTTTTCCACAGTGGCTGCAACGTTATACATTCATTCCTACCAGACATTCACAAGGGCTCCATTTTCTTCACATCCTCACCAAACCTTATTTTGTCTTTGTAATAATTATCCTAATGGGTGTGGAGTGGTATCTTACTCTGGCTTTCATTTTCATGTACCTAATGATTGGGGATGTTGAGCATCTTTTCACATGCTTATTGGACATTTGTGTACTTTCTCTGCAGAGATGTGCATTTAAGTCCTTTGCCCATTTTTGAATTAAGTTTACATTGTTCAATTGTAGGAGATCTGTGTTCTGGATACTAATCCCTTATCAGATGTATGCTTTGCAAATACTTCCCTTCATTCCATGGGTTGTCTTTTCACTTTCAATTGTCCTTTGATGCACAAGGAGTTCATTTTGATTAAGACCAATTTATTTTGTTGCTTGTGGTTTTGTGGTCATTATCTAAGAGTTCATTGCCAAACCCAATGTCATGAAGGTTTTCCCTTAGGTTTTCTTCTAAGAGTTTTATAGTTGTAGCTCTTGAGTTTGTTTTCAACTCATTTTAACTTTTCTGTGTATGGTAAAGGTCTTAACTTTATTCTTCTGCATGTGGTTGGATACCCAGTTTTCCTACCATTTCTTCAAATTCATTGATCCTTTCTTCTGCCTGCTCACAGCTTGTTGAACCCCTCCAGTGTTTCAGTTATTTGTACTTGTTATAGTTGCCATGTTTCACCATCTGTAAGCTATTAACCCCAAAATACAGTGGTATAAATTTGCTTTAAACAAGTGATATGCTCTTCTAAAGATATCAAAAGAGGGGTGCCTGGGTGGCCCAGTCGGTTAAGCATCCAACTCTTGACTTCAGATCAGGCCATGACCTCAATGTTTGTGAGTTCAAGCTCGCGTGGGGCTCCACACTGACAGCACAGAACCTGCTTGGGACTCTCCCTCTCCTCTCTTTCTCAAAATAAACTTACCCTCTCATTTAAAAATATATATATATCAAAAAATATTTACTTCCACTCTTCACTCCTTCCTAAACATCTACATTTCTATCTGGTTATCATTTCTTCTCAGCCTGAAGAACTTTCTTCAGCATTCTCTGTTGTGAAATCTCGTAACTAATTCTTCATTCTCTTTTACCTGAAAATGTCTTTATTTCACTTTCATTCTTAAGGATGTTTTCACTGTAGAATTCTGGATTGGCTGTTTTTCTTAGAACACTGTGTTCCGTGGTCTTCTGGCTTCTGTTGTTTCTAATGGAAAGTCAATTGTTTAAATTATCCCCTTGTATATAATTTATCTATTTGTTGATAAGTATGTATGCTATTTCCAGTATTTTTATTTTCAGCAGTTTCACTATAATGTGCCTGTTTTCTTTGTATTTATTTTGCTTAATTTTCCCTGGGTTTCTTGGATTGCAAATCTATCTTCTACAAAATAGGAGCAAATTTTAGTCATATTTCATTTTTCTCCATTCTGTTTTGCTTTCTTCTCTCCTTCTAGAACTATACTTACATGTATGCTAGCCCTTTTCATATGATCTCACAAGTGCTCTAAAAGCCATGCTCATTTTTTAAAATATTTTTTCTCTCCTTCAGATTGAATAATCTCTATTGAGCTAACTTCAAATTCACTGATCCTTCCATCATTTTCATTTCTTATTCTCCTGTTAAGCCCATCCAGTGAATCTTTATTTCAAATCTACTTTTCAGTTCCAAATGCCCATTTGGTTCTTCATTATAGTTGCAGTATCTGTAGGAATTTCTTCTTTTCATTGGTCACAAACATATTTCCCTTTCCTTCTTGAACATAATCATATCAGCTTTAAAATCCTTGTTTGCTATGGTAGGACAATAAAACTGCTAATTTACATATCTAGGTCATCTCAGGGATAATCTCCATTGGTTGTCTCGAGTATGTGTCACATTTTTCTGATTCTTCATATGCGGAGTTTTGGATTATATCCAAGTTTATTGTAAATGATTTGACTCTAGATTCTGTTATGCTCCTCTGAAGACTTAATTTTTATCAGTTACTTGGCTGAAATCATACTGTAAATTCTGTATCAGCAGTGGGTGGCAGCTGAAATGTCAGTGCAGTAAACAAAGAGATTTTTAGATGAGGAAATTATTTGGGCATATTTTTTAATGTTGACTTTGTTTCAAAAAGCACAACATGGCATAATCTGCATACTATTCTATAAATTGCTCAGAGGAGTCATTTCAAAATGCCAACACTGTTGAGAAGTTTCCAGCCATCAAAAAACAAAGAACACAAGTTCCCAGCTGTCAAAATTAATTCTTATTGAGTTTTCAATCTCTCCTAGAGAGAAGATTGGGCAGCACAAATGCTATTGTCCCCTCCTGCCTTCTTTTGGATTAAATGAATACTTTTTAGGATTACATTTTAGTTTATCTACAGATTTTTAGATATACCTCTTTGCATTATTTGCATGTAGCACTTGCATTTAAGTATTACCATATATCCTTAATCTTTCAAGGTCTTAGAGTTAATAGTATCAAGTAAAATGGAAGAAATTTGCATTCAAATGGCTCCATTTACCACGCCCTGGCTGCCTTTTATGCTATAGTAACCATATGTATGATGTACCTACATGTTATAAATCCCACAAAATTTTTGCCTTAAACACATTATGAGATTTTTTAAAGATCCTGAGAAAAATAAGTCTTATATTACCTTCATATTTACCATTTATAGCGTTCTTCCATTCCTTCATGCAGATCCATTGTGAATGTCAGCTGTTCTTTCCTGTCTACAGTGCCACAGAAGATAAAACTTTTGGTGCTATTAACATTCACTTCATCACCCCAGAACTTTCAGGTATGGGTTCATGAACATAAATGCAATAAACAAAACTCTAGCAAATCAAATCTAAAAATATTTTTATAAAAATATGTAACAACTGGAGTTTATCCCAGGAGTGAAGGGCTGGTTTAATATTCAAAGAGCAATCAATATAATTCATTATATTAACAAACTAGAAAAGAAAACCCACACGATCACCTAAATAGATGCAGAAAAGGCATCTGACAAACCCAACTTACATTCTTAATAAGCGAGCAAGTTTAGTAGGTTGTAAACTCAACCTACTAAAGAGCACCTATGAAAAACTTAGAACTAACATTGTACTTAATGGTGAAACACTGAATGCTTTCTAGGAACAATACAAGGATGTCTACTCTTACCACTTCCATTCGGCATGGTACTGGAGGTTCCAGCCAATGCAATGAGGCAAAATAAACAGTCTCCAGACCGGAGCAAAAAAGTGAAAACTTTATATTCACGGACAATATGATTATCTATGAAAAAAGTCTGAGATCTTAAAAACAAAAACCCTGCTAGAATAAGGGAGTTTTAGCAAGGTTACAGGATATATATCAATACACAAATATCAAATTTTATTTCTAAATAATGGCAATGAGCAATCAAAAATTGAATTTTCAAAGGCAGTCACTTACAAAAACATCCGTAATTATTAAATATTTAGAAATGAACCTGACAAAAGAAGTGCAAAGTCGTATACTCTGAACAGTACAAAATATTGCTGAAGTTAAAGAATGCCTAAACTATTAGATATACCTTGCTCATGGATCAGAAGACTCAGTATTATTAGAAAAGACACTTCACCAAAGATATACAGATGGCAAATGAGCACATAAAAAGATGCTCAACTTCGTTAGTTATTAGGAAAATTTTAAACACACACACACACACACACACACACAAAGATGCCACTACACACCCATAAGAATGGAAAAGTTAAAGACTGACAATACCAAGTTCTGGAAAGAATGTGGAAAACAGCTTTCAGACACTGCTGGTGGAAATGTAAAATGGTATAATCACTTTATAAAACAGTTTGAGTTTCTTAAAAAGCTAAATATACACCTACCATGCCATCCAACCATTCCACTCCTACTTACCCACAAAAAGGGAAATATATGCCCACATAAAGACTTGTACACAAACATTCACAGCAGCTTTATTTGTAACAAAAACTGGGAATAACCAAATTGTCCATGAATAGGTGAATAAACAAATTGTGGTATATCATATAACAATGGAATGCTTCTCGGCAATAAAAGGAATGAACTGATGCATGCAACACGGATGAATCTCAAAACAATTATGCTGAACTGAAGAAGCCAGACACTCCCTCTAAAAAGAAAAGAGTACATACTATAGGATTCAATTTATACAAAATTCTAAAAAACGCAAACTAATGTAACAGAAAGCAGGTTAGTGGTTGATTGGGAATAGAGGCAAGGAAATTACAAAGTAACAACAGACACTTGTAAAGGTGAAGGCTATACTGACTATCTTGATTGTGATGATGGTTTTACAGGGGCAAACATATGCCAAAGCTTATCAACCTGTAGTTTAGTACATGCACTTTATGTCAATTATACCTCAATAAAGCTGGAGTTTTTTTACTTAAAAAGTTGTATCTTTCAGAAATTTTCTAAAGATAGGCAAGTACACATACAGCATATTCTTCATTTTACACACAAGATTATACAGGTTAGGTATCTTCCTTTTCTCAGTTAACATATGCAGACATCAGACATCTTTCTGTATTAGAAGAAATGGTTTATCTTTAAAAAAAAAAAAAAAAAAAACATGGTGTACATAGTAAGGATATACCA
The DNA here is from genome assembly GCF_018350215.1 of Panthera leo. Lineage (NCBI taxonomy): Eukaryota > Metazoa > Chordata > Mammalia > Carnivora > Felidae > Panthera > Panthera leo. The sequence continues at coordinate 15,319,844 of NC_056692.1, read as the reverse complement.
TGATTGATGGGCATTTAGGTTATTTCTAATATGCTACTATAATGCTGAAATGAACATTTTTGCATATACTTGTGACCATACACACACAAGCAAAGGATGCAGGTGTTTAAAACTTTCATTTATACTGTCAGATAATCCTCTAAAAAAACATCTCAGGGGGCACCTGGCTGGCTCAATCAGTAGAGCATGTGATTCTTTCAAGCCCCACTACTGGGTGTAGAGATTACTTAAAACTAAAATCTTAAAACAAACAAAAAAACGGTCTCAGAATCTACATCAAACTGTTGGAATTAATAAATTAATTTAACAAGGTCATGGACTATGAGATAGTATACAATAGTCAATATTAAGCAGCAACAATATGAAAATGAAAAAAATTAAATACTATTTACAATAACATAAAAAAAAAAAAACAAAAACAAAAACACCTAGGAATAAGGCCAGTAAAAGATATCAGACCTCTACAAAGAAACTACAGAATTGGAAAAAAAAAAAACAAAACTTAAAGAAATGGAGAAATATACTCTGTTCATGAATCAAAAGACATAATTTTGTAAGGATGTTAATTCTCTGAGCACGTATTTATGGAATAAAATGCTTACCAAAATCACAACAGGTTTTGTTATTGCTGTTCTACTACTGAAATTGCCAAGCCGATTCTAAAATATATATGGAAATGCAAAGAGCCAAGAATAACCAATACAGTCTTGAAGAGCAAAAAACTGGAGGATTCATGTTACCAGATACTGAACATAAGTGTACTGGCACTAAGACAAATAGACCAACGCTGGCGCTTTTGAATATCCATACAGGAAAATATTACTTTTAACATCTCCCTATTACCATATACAAAACAAATTCTAGGCGATTCCAGATCTAGATGTGATAGATCAAAACTTCTAGAAAAAACACATAAAAGATTAATGATCTTGAGGTTTGCAAACATTTCTTAAATAAAACCTACAAAGCACTTACCTTAAAGGAAAATATGGATAAATTAGACTAAATTAAGATCCCGTTTGTCAGAAGACATCAATATAATGAAAAGGCAAGGCATAGAATGATAGAAGGTAACTGCAGTAACAACCCCAAAAACATACCCTATTCCTAAATATACAGATTTCTTACAAATCAATAAGAAAATGACAACCCAACAGAAAAACAGGCAAAAGGTATTTAAGAAAAGAGGATATCCAAATGTCCAGTAAACAGATTTTAGTGCTCAGTCTCATTAGTCATCAGGAAAATGCCATTACAACCAGAATGACCACTACATATCCACCAGAAGACTACAACTAAAACCAGTGACCATACCAAATGCCACTGGCCATGTGGAGCAACTAGGACTCTCACACTGCTGGTAGGACTGAAAACAGCACAACTACTTTGGAAAACTGTTTTTGCAGTATCTACCTACAAAAGCTGAACATACGTATTCCCCATAACCCAGTAATTCCATTCTCAAGTATATATGCTACATTGATGCATACATGTAAATGCCAAAAGAGATGTACAATGTCCATAACATCATCACTAGTAACATCCCCAAATTGAAAATAATCCAATGTCCATCCATAAAATACATAATGGTATACTAATACAACAGAAAACACTATTATTCAGGATATTACATTACTATTATTACATGGAGTAATCTCACAGAATGTTGAGAGGGGGAAAAATGCTGTATGATTCCATTTACATCAAGTTCAAAAACAGGCAAAACCAAACAAAGGCTATGATCAAGACACTGGTTTCACTTGGAGTAAGGGGGGGAACTATATGACTGAGAAGGGGGCATGAGGGAGTCTTCCAGGATGCTGGTTTTGTTCTATTTCTTGATGTGAGTGATGGTTAAACAGTGTATTCCCTTTGTGGAAATTCATTAAGCTGTAGGCTTTTGATCTATTTTCTTTATACTTGAATATGAAATTTGCTTTAAAAGAATGCCGACAGTATAGGAGAATGTTTCTCTACATACAATTTACATATAGATTATTCTAGAAATCTAATCATCTTTGCCAATTATAATCTTTACCAAAGGAAAATTAGCATCTCTTACATGTTTTGACTAACATTTTAAAGAGGAACAAGGTTGGGGGCGGTGGGGAGGGATGCTCTTAAAGTTGTTTCTTCCTAGAATTCCATCAAAAGCAAATGCTGAGGGGGCTCAGCAGTTGCTAAGACCTGTTACCAAGGCTACAAATGTGCTATTAATGGGAAGGAAGACTTAGGTTCTGAAATAAGCCCTATCCCAAACCTGTAAGCACCAGAATTTTAAATAGCAAAAAAAGGGTCTTTGTGAAAGACCTAGAAACAAGCAATATAGGGTGGAAGCAGGACTGCCAAGAGTTTCAACACAACTGGAAACATGGTCAATGGCAGCTTTAGAAGAAAGTAGCCCCCGAACAGGATTCATACTGCCTGGGTTGTACAAGTACACATTACTTCAATTATGAAGGAAAGTAAATGTCCAAAGAGCAAGGCACTTTTATTTAAGAGTAACAGTTTTCAGCCCTCCCTTATACATAGCAGGCCTGTACCTACAACCTGGCACAGTCAGCTGATCATACAAGAGTGCCAACCCAGGGTCTTCCCTAAAGTAGTAACTGAGACAGCACAGGGCTCACCTCTTTATATATTACAGCTTTTGAAAGGCGTTTATCAACTGAAAAACAAATGATCTCAGGAAGGTTAAAATGTATTTTTTAAATGATCACTGTAAAATAGAGAAAACACAGTATTTCAATAAAACATTAAGAGTTTTGATAAAGAGCAAAAAGATAGAATGGCTTAATGGTTAAGAACACAGCCTCTGTAGTCATACAGACCTAACTATTAATCCTGTTTGAATACAGTTAGCTGTGTGGCTTTGGGCAAGTTCAACTTTTCCCTGGTTTACTATTTGCAAAACGCAGGTGACAACTCACCAAACTATTGAGTATTTATGTGCTAGATCACAGACACTGTTTAATAATGAGCACAGTGCCTGCATACGGCCAATACTAAACACTAACTACATATTATGTACCAACTACAAGATTAGTACCTCAAATGACATATATATAGCAAGACAGGGTTAATAATTACCATTTCCCAAACAAAGCAAGATTCACCTTTAAAATGCCATTTTTCAGGGCGCCTGGGTGGCTTAGTTGGCTAAGCACCCGACTTCAGCTCAGGTCATGATCTCACAGTTCAGGAGTTCAAGCCCCACAATGGGCTCTTGCTGTCAGCTCAGAGTCTACAGCCTGCTTCAGATTCTGTGTCTCCTCTCTGCCCCTCCCCAGCTCATGCTCCTCCTTTCTCTCTCCCTCTCTCCCCAAAATAAAAAATAAATGAAAACGCCATTTTTCAGCATGCTCCAGCTCCTACAGTCCTACTACAATCATTAGTATAGCAGCCAACTTGGGGTCTTCCTTATTAATAGCTCTCAAAGTGGCATTTGTCTGAGGCAGAAGCCAAGTTAGATGTTTTTACATTTATCCCATCACCTTCCCCTTACTATGATCTCACTTAAAATTCATGCTTATCTTCCTAGAAGCAAAATATAACTCTGGAGGATTTGCTTTTCTGGCCATCGGTTCCAGAACCCAAGCACAGATACATTCATTGGTGCTCCCAACACTTTAAAAAAGCTTTGGGTTTAAAACATCTTTTTCAAACCCAAGCATGGATATAGACACATATTAAAAAAAACAAACAAACAAAAAAAAAAAAACACTTTGGGTTTAAAACATCTTTTTTCAAAGCAAAGCACTAAGAATTATAATTGAAACAAATTGCACTTGAATTGTAATGGTAACTCAAGTTTCTCTTGAAACCAATTGATCCTCAGAGCATTCAACCAAGAGCTGAAACAACTCCACCTTTCCAGACCACAGACAGAAGTGGAAGCGATACTGTCCTTACAAGGGCTGTCCCCTTTCTGCAGTCTTCCCTGTCTTCCAACTTCTGACAGAGATCCAAAGACCTGTACCCATCACCACAATCCTTCCCAAGTGCTTTCATTGGTTTTTCTCTCCGTATCAAGATCACCACATTCTTGAGCATGCTCCTGGCATCCTAAGTTTGTGGACTAAATTATATAATGAAGTCCATCCACAGAACCAACTAGAGAACCCTTTTAACTAAACAAACTCATGTGATGATTGATCTAAGTTGACAAACATCACCTCCACAAGCCATGCCATGTTGTAAAATATTACCTATGTGTTTGACTCAAATCCAGGCATTTGTGCATTCGTGTTTAGTATGGGAACAGACTACAAAATGCTGAATGCCATTATCTTTAACAATGTGTAATAGAGGGGTGCCTGGGTGGTTCAGTCGGTTAAGCATCCAACTTCAGCTCAGGTCATGATCTCACAGTTCGTGAGTTTGAGCCCTGCGTCAGGTTCTGTGCTGACAGAGCCTGGAGCCTGCTTCAGATTGTCTCCTTCTCTCTCTCTCTCTCTCTCAAAAATAAACATTAAAAAACTTTTTTTAAAAATGTGTAATACAATTTTATGAATTCCTTCAGTTTTGATCTAGATGCAGCAGGCATTTGGCCACTGTGCCGCTGGAAAAAAACAAAAAAATCAACCTGAAAATCTCTTGGACGTAACCCCAAATGTCTCCAACTATCTAATGGAGGAGCATTAACACAAAAATCTTAATTACTTATTCTAATTATGGGCATACACATATATTTTCATAAGATAAAAACTACTAAGACACATCACTATCCTGTTAATTTCCTAAGTCTTCTCTACCGAGAAGCTAGGATATATACACTTGTTGTGTCAACACCTCATTTAGTAGCAACAAATCAAGTGTGATGATGGAGCGGATATTCTTATACTGCTGATGGGGAAGAGGGGGGCTATGAAGTGGAACGACCCCTTTTGGAGGGAAATGGACAATATTTACCAGTTGAAAAGTTAATGTTCTCGGACACAGGAAACCTAGAAATGTATCATACAAATACACATGCAAATATTTAAGTGCAGTTACAAGGATATTTAATGCAGCACCATTTATAATAGCAATGCTGGAAACAATCTGAATGTCCAAAGGGAGTCAACTAGTTAAGAAAAGAAAAGATCAGGAGTACATCCATGTTACACTGTCATTCAAATTAGATCTAAATGCGGAATACAGAATGATCTGTATTAGCTAAATACCTATCCACGCTGTATAGACTATTTTTCGAAAAAAACTACTTAACACTGTCTCTAGTAAGGGGAACGGCTACAGAGTTCTACCACGTGTACATGTACTACTGAGAATGAAAGTATTCTTTTCTGCTTCTGCCACTGACCTTTGGAGTGGTAGTGGGGGCTAAGGTAATTTTACTTCAGACTAAGTAAGGAGGATTATTAAGGACACATTCAGCCTTATTTAGTTGTATAACCCAAAATTCCATGCTAGAAAATGATCCATAATTATACCTTAAGTATGAATTTGTACTTTTATGATTAAAATAAATACCGTGTTACTACCTGGTTGAGAGGACAGTAATGAAGTGACTTGGTGTTTCTTAGTGTTCTTCACAACCAGGTTACAAGTAAAAAAAAAATTCTTTTTCTAAAAATACACATCATCTTTGGGGAAACAGACAAGTGATTTACAAAGAAAAGGGAGGGGAGATCTTTCCACATTCAGGAAAACAATACTGTCAATGTGTTTGGACTAGAGATTTTATTTTAGAAAGATAAAGGATGGAGGCGCAATAATATTTGGCATTTTTAATTTAGGTTTGTTTTATTTAAGTTTAATGTTAATTCCATGCTGTGTTTCAGTAAGAACAATACAGATTCTGTATCTGTGGCTCCAGTCAGATATCCAGTAGTACAAATTAGCTTCAAGTTACACATACTGAACAAAAGAGGTTGAGCGAGCGAAGTAGGGAAGGGGGGGCCCGGGGGGGAGAGGGAAGGAGAAGAAACAAAGAATTGAACACGCATGCAGGCTTTTCCATACCACCTTCAATGCTAACCTGCTTTAGAGGGAGAGTAAAAGTAGGCAAGAATGAGCAGCCACGGATTGTTGAACTGTTACCAGCACCATGCTTTTCAGCAACATTTCAGCAGAGTTTGAAACACTTTTTACAGCAAAACCATTACAACTCTCCGAACAACTTTTAACCACCTCAGGCTAACACCCAATTAATTTTAAACATTGGTATAAAATTCAATTTAAACAATTAGAAAAAGGAAAAATAATACCACAATGCCTCATAGTGTGATTAACCTCTCTCTTAGATGCTCGCGTCACCTAGAAGTCTAATAGCTTTCAAATATCATTTCCATTTCTAATGGTGATCTTGCCCCACCTGGCAGGAGACAATACAGTAATGCTGAAAAAGCCTCTATGCAGTCCTGTTAGTGTCTTAAAGAACCTAAAAGCTGGGACCAGTAAAATCCACAGAAATTCACTCTTGCCTTTAAGAACTTTTGAAAACGGTTTAAAAAAAAAAAAAAAAATAACCAACAGGGCAGGAACCTAAATTCTGAGACCAAATGTAAAAGTCAGATTTGGTGGTTCTCAGTGACAATGGGGGAATTTCCAATGGGGGTGGGATGGGAAGGAATGGGGTGGTCAGAGATGGTTTCTCTTGTTGGCTTTTATGTCTCACTGATTTTCATCTTCCACATCCTGCAGCGCTTCTTTATTCTGCTCTTCACCTACAAAGAAGAATGAGTTAATTATTGCATACTGACTAGTCAGGCTGTTGTGGTCACAAACAAAGGCATCATTCCAAGCATAAAGACTCCTTCTATTTGCTACAACTGGTATTAACCACAGACAGGCAAAGGACTTCTACCACCCTTAACACCTGAGACGCCTAAGCCAAGAGGTGCTGCTGGACCATGGTCCTGAATGGTAAACAGGATGAAAAAACTGATGTGCACAGTAAAACTAGTTTTATGCTAAAATAAGCTCTTGAAAGTAGACAGCCAAGGTAACCATAACTATTAAATGATTTTCAAGCTTTCATGTATATCTTGGGTCAAAATACTCTTTCTCAATAACCTCACCTCTTCAAGAGACTCAACAGTACTTTATAGTTGTTGGTTTTTTTGTTTTTTGTTTTGTAAAATCTACCCACAAGCTCCATGAGAAATGCTTCAATAAAGAGAACTGAGCAGTAAAATGCTCCAAAGGAGGTCTATAGTTTTAGAGGGAGAGTTTTGCTTTTTAAGGTATCTTACATTTTGTATCTTAGCCAGTCACACCAAACCATAAACCAAATTCCTTACTCCAAAGTGAAACAGCATGCTCAAAGTAAACCAGACCACTGAGGTTATTAAAGAAGGGCATTTGGACCAGTTCTCTCATGCCATTTTTCTCTTCCCTTAAAACATGATGATCGGCCTCGGGAGTTTCAACTGCACTATGACATGCAATAAAAAGCCAGCCTATTCACTGGAGAATCATCTACCTATTAATAAGCATTAAATAAGTCACAGCCATACTAAAGAGAACATGCAAGTTTTTGCTAAAATAAAATAATAATAATAATAATAATAAAACAGGTAAAAGTTACATTCTTTTGTGCTTTAACAAACCACTACAATTCCTATGTAGTTACTAGTTTGAATCAAATTTCAACAGGAAAAAATAAATACCAATTAACTAATCCAATAATCATTCCAGTTCAGACAATCCATCCATTCCCATTGCTTGCTAAATTAGTCAGGATGGATAAACGACACTAAGACCGGCTGACTACCAACATGAAGCATTTACCCTGAAGAGTGTTTTTAAACAGCCCTTGATATGATAAACAATAAATGCTGTCATGGCAACAAGGATTAGGTGAATGTAGTTTTAGAACATTTACAATTTTCTTCTCTAACAGAAATGTTTGATACTGATATGTGACTCTTAAAAAGTACTTAAGGTACATAAAGATTTTTGACTCATATATAGAAAATGGACATGCAAAGACAAAAAAACATTTACCAAGGAAAGAAATGATGGACCACCCAATCAATCGTTCCCAAAACAATGTATTCAAACTTAGAAATGATAGGAACATTCACGCTCATTTTTAACAGCAATACACTGCCAAAATATGGTTAACATACAACAACAGAACACACTCTAATTCACTTATAAGCAACCATTAGATTTGCCAAGAGTTCCAAGTAACTTTGGCATAGAATATTGTCAGGTGAGTCACACCCAACCAGAGGTAGACAAGGGTAGCAGATAATAAATGTCTTAGAAGATTTCACATCCTAGAATGTAGAACAGGCAGTTTTGTAAGCAAAAGGATGATAATATATGCAGGCATGATTAGTGAAGAACCAAAACTAAAAAGCAGAATTTGCTGTGCCATGATAATGACTTACAAAGTAGAGTTTTTAGGAAAGGAAGAGTTGGATTTTCCTTTAGGAATCTATATTGTAAGGAGAAAGGGAGGGAGAACAATCATATGAAAGCAACATTACAAGAAAAATAAACCAAGACAGCAGGACAAAAGAAAACATCAATGATTTAGGGGAATCAGATTTTGGTCTTTTTACTTTGTATAAACTTCATTCTACAAAGTTATCTGTTCCTTTTACCTTTAAAAGGATGAAACAATATCCTCTTAAAAGGTATACAGAAGAGGAAAAAATGTTTCTTTGGGTATGTATTTCTTTGCCCATTGTTTCTTGATTTTGAGGGAAGACAGGAATAAGGCAGAGAACACACATTTTTTCTATAGACTTGTGTATGAAACGTCCTCTGAACATAGATTAAAAGGACTTAATGAGAAAAAGTGGTCTGTTTACAAAGATGTTCCAACACAGAAGTTAACATATTCTGCAGTTAAGAAAGTATAAAAGCGTCTCAATAAAAGCTTGTGAAACACATACATTTCTTCCTTCATAAAAAAATTAAAAAGGAGAAAACTAACTGATGGTCCGCTAAATCCAACATCCTAGAAAACTGCCAATTCCATGACTGCAATTCTGCCTGGATTAAGTCACAAAACCAATTTAATAAAACATGTAATACTATACCTTTTAGGAAAATGGCAAATAAATTACTAGTACCCACAACAATTTGTAAATTCAGATAATTTGTTAATTTTACTAAAAATGTCACGAGACTACTAGAATTTTTTGCTGTTAAACTGGCAAGTTTCATCATTTCAAATACTGTCTTTAATGAAAATTAAATGAAATCTCTTAAATGTAAATTAGTCTGTCACAACCAAATTTAATCAATTATTCAGTTTACAAAGTGGTAAGAATTGAAGCAACTGGATTTAACTAAGATATACATAAACCTGTTTTAGGATTAAAGAGAAATCTATGCTGAAATGTAATAAAACATCTCTGTACAAAGAACCTTTGCAACTATGAAAAGTAAGTAGTTTCAAGAAAATATCCTATTGTAAAAAGTGATCTATTTCATAAAATGCCTGATAACCAAGGAAGAGAGTATCTTTGGTTTTATATAAAAACAGAATGGGAAAACATAGTTTACTATGATTTATCAATTACTGGTTATCAATGATAAAGAACAGTAGTACTAGAAAATATAAAGTTCAGGGGAGCTTGGATGGCTCAGTTGGTTAAGTATTCGACTCAGTTTTGGCTCAGGTCATGATCTCATGGTTTGTGGGTTCAAGTGTAGATCCTGCTTGGGATTCTCTCTCCCTCTCCCCTGCTGTGCTCTCTCTCTCCCTCTCTCAAAGTAATTAAACTTAAAAAAAAATTTTTTTAGAGAAAATATAAAACTTTATTTCTGTTTAATTTTGTAATCTAGCAAGCTTAGTTATAAAAGCTGGCATAAAATGTCTTTTAAAAAGCAATGTTTCAACCCAGGTCACCTTGTTTGTTATTTTCACCCTCAGAAAAATGTCCCCAGAGGTATATACCTTACTTGGGTCAACACCGCTTACCAAACTCTCCACGTTTCCTTTTATCCCCTCAAACAGATACTAGTCTTCTCTGAGCTGAGGGTGACTATGAAGAGTCCACAGTTGTTTGGCCATTCTTCTGAGTAGTTATTGTTTAGAATACAACAGAATTTTAAAGCTGGAAGGAACCTCAAGTCATTAGTTCAGAGATGGTAAATTGGCTTTGAGTCCCAAAGACTGGTAGCAGTTGCCTGAAGTGCTGTGTTAAAAAGTAATCTGTGGCACTGTCTGGCTTTGCTGGAAAAGTGTGCAAGCAGGTCACACGTGCCACACATCTCAAGCCAACCCTAATCAAATATCTAAATATTTCACAGACCTAGTGAGCTTTAAAGCTGAGTCACCTAATTCTCACTTTAGTACCTAAGGTAAGTCTAAAATCTCACTCTATCCTTCCATAGTAAGGACATTTAAAACGAAAACCCATTTTCAGAGGCACTTTTAAAGAAATATAATGCTTCCAAAGACAGTACAGCATGCTGGTGTGACCAACAGACTACAGTTAGCCTCAAGCAATGCAACCTGTATGTTTCATTTTGGTAATATACTCTTATAGGATCTGCAGTTGATATTGACAAACTTTCTTTTCCCCATACCACCACCAACTGTAAAGCTAACTCATAAAATGGTCATGTCACACTGGTTTTTGCACCCTGTGCCCTCCTCCCCCTGACTCTTCAGTGATCTATCATGGATAAAATGGATTCTCTGGAATAAGCACAACAAAATCTCCTTTAAAATCAACAATTATGACAAATTTTGGCATTTAGAATTTTAACCCCCTGGCCCAATCACAAAAGTAAGTTTTGTAAAATACTATTTATAACTGAAAACTAAAACCAGACATCTTAAATAAGGACTAATGGCAAGACAGGACGTTCCATTTGCTCTAGAAAATCTTCTTTAGATAAAAGATTTCCACACAGAGAAGACGCTTCATAAATATTTACTGACACCATCCAGTTTTAACCTGAGGATACCAGTCGGCCAAAGTAGTGATCAGGACATTCAAATACAATTATCTTCAATCTCTAAAATTGAATCTGAGGAAGATAAAATGAACTGCTTCCTCCCTCAATCTTCCACAACAGTGAGAGAAGTTACCGAACATTAGAGGCAAAATTTTTAAATCTTCGAATACAAAAAAAGATCCCCTTTTCCAAACAAGTCTTTTACATTATCATACAGCCCAAAACGGAAAACTGTACTTTTGAGATCGTTTGCTGTAAAGGCAATAATTAAAATTTGATACTTTGTGGACGATAGGCTGAGTCTAAATTGCAGCTTAATGTGAAAAAATGCCAAGAAATGTCTAAGAGTAAAAAGACCCAACAACTCAAAAAGATGCATTCATTAACTTCCAAGTTTCCTTACCATCACCCTGCATGTCTGAAGTCCATAGTGTCAGATTATCACGTAACAACTGCATGATAAGTGTAGAGTCCTTATAGCTTTCTTCACTCAGCGTATCCAGTTCTGCAATTGCATCATCAAAAGCTGCTTTTGCCAACCTAAAAGCATTTACATAAATGTATTACAAAAATCAGCCCAAAAACAGAATTAGAAATAACATGTTAGAAATCAATCTTTTTCTTTAGTTATCCCACAGTATGTAATAGTGACACTGAGTAACTTGGATTTAAATACCAAAATAAAAGAAAAGCAAGTGTAACGGATAAAAATTAACTTTCTATTTTATTTTGTAATGTAGCAAATTTGGAGGTAGTAAACTTTTTGGAGCACTACTTATTCTTTTTTTTTTTTTTTTAAACATACTCTCCCCTCAATGTGGGGCTCAAACTCATGACCCTGAGATCAAGAGTCATCTTCTCTACCAGCCGAGCCAACCACATGCCCCTGGAGCACTACTTCTTACTATGCTTAACAAGCCTATCAGTAAACAGAATACACAAACCAAATTCTATCCTAAACCACCGCCAAAATACATGCAATATAAAGGTATTACCAAGTTCTAGTCAACAACTCACTTAGACAGTATCTCAGTTTAATTTCAATAGAATTTAATGTTAATAGAAGCGGGGGGGGGGGGCAGTATAGAACCCACAGAAATGTGATCATATAAGCCATCTGCTGCAATTTAAAAGAAATAAAATCAACATTTACTGAGTATGGTATATAATGAGCACCAAGTAAAGCAGGACACTGGTGGAGAAACTGAAGAAAAAGGCGATCTCAGTCCACAATGAACTTAAAACATCTAGGAATAGAGGACTGACACATAAAACTATTATAAAAGAAGTATGCTACTCTGGAGAAAGTGCTTCGGAAACCCTAGAGGATGAGGAAATGGGGATGGGAAGACAAATCTGAACTCATCTTCAAAGTAGGAAAAGAGCATGAATGGCACGCTTAAGACTAAAGCAAATGCGTAATAGCAAAGACATGGATAAGACTTAAATCAAAGTGATGTGTGGGACAGCCTAAACTAGAGAATAACAATGAAAGAGCACAATACTATTAGCTGACAGATAGCTATAACTTCTTCATTAAAACCTGTATATGTTTGGACAAATTCAACTAGGCATTTAGAATGCTTTTAGATGAATAAATAACGGTTTGCATTTAAATGAATCTACCTCCCATCAGGAAAATCTCTCATGGAATATCTATCTGATTCCTATATACTCAAGAATACTCTAAGTTACAAACAACAAATACATTATTCCAATTATGAGGTACCTAAAATAGGCAAATTCACAAAGACAGAGAGCAGACACTGTGAAGGGGCAATAGTGGGGGGGATATGGAGAATTAGTGGTTAGAGTTTGTTTCTAGTGATGAAGTTTTAGAAACAGTAGTGACAGTTACACAATACTGTAGGTGTACTTAATGCCATCCAATTATACAACAAAATGGTTAGAATAACCTTCATGTTGTATTCTGTAGTAATTTTTACAAGTAAAAAGCCACGTACATAAAGATATCCTTTAAATTTCTATCTGTTTCAAAAATTGCGGGGCGCCTGGGCGGCTCAGTTGGTTGAGCATCTGACTCTTGGTTTTGGTTCAGATCGTGATCCTACAGTACATGAGTTTGAGCCCCACATCAGGCTCTGCTCCCACACTCACAGTGTTGGAGCCTGCTTAGGATTCTCTCTCTTCCCCTTGCCCCTACCTCACTCGCCCTCTGTCTCTCTCAAAATAAGTAAATAAATTTAGGGAAAAAATTGGGAACAATCTGAAATACAAATGGGCAAATTGTTAACATACAAAGCTGGAGAACTGTTCATATTAAAATAGAAATTACAAAATATGTACAACTAAGAGCATACCTATATTAAAAAGCATGCCTACAAGGACTAACAGCTAATAAAAACATTAAAATAACTCTACTACAACTCCTCTCATTTCACTCTATCACTAACAAGTTAAAAAATTTTTTCAACCTATCAACAAAATATTTCCACATCAACATCCAAAACTGCTATCCTAGCAAACTAGGTAAGGTCTGTCCTAAATCATCCAAAGCAGTTTCATTAAGAGCCAAAAGAATTCTTTAGTACATGGCCAAGGATACAAAGGCAGTCCCAGGAAACAAAACAGAAACAATTGTCCTTTGTAACTTTTTCACTTTCATAGTGAGAGCTTTTGTTTCTCTTCCATAACTTACCTGCAGGCACGGTCAGGGGAATTAAGAATTTCATAGTAGAATACGGAGAAATTGAGAGCAAGACCTAAGCGAATAGGATGCGTCGGTGGAAGTTCTGTCATTGCAATATCACTAGCAGCTTTATAAGCCACTAGGCTGTTCTCCGCAGCCTCCTTCCTGTCATTTCCTGTGGCAAATTCAGCCAGATACCTGTGGTAGTCCCCTTTCCTAAAACAAAACAAAATAAAACAAACAGAATTAAGAAAAATGCTTTTTAAATGAAAGTAGACTGTTACAATTTTTCTATATTCTATAAAATGAAGTATGTGACAAAAATATATCAATAATTAACAAGTATACTTCAGTAATTTCACAAAGTCTCTTTCAGGAAAGACTGACTAGTCTATCTAGTTTTCCCCCTCAGAGTTCATATTACCAAACAGAAGCAAAACACTAGAGAAATCAACTGAAAAGCCTCAAAAATGAACAAATTTGTCAATGACTAGAATTAAAAATGAGAAGTGGTTCCCCCAAAAATGGCATGACAGTTTGTTAATCATGAAATAAAACTTGTACATAAAATGTTAAAATTGAGCTATGTAATAATGTATTACTATACAGCTGGGGGCTAATTCCACACAAAAATGCAAACAGGTAAAATAAAACCTAGTACTTTCACAGTAGTCTGACCATCTTAAACTCAACAATTGTTCACTAGCAGTGAATCTGCAAACGATTACTCAAAAATTAAGTTTTGAAAATCATTCTTCCCGTGTAACTATTCTTCTAACAAGCTATTATTAAAGTTGAACACCTACACAGAGAAAGTGATAATTCTAAGGGAGCCAACATTTAATCTCACATTTTCCCTTCTAGTATAGAACCTACATTTTATAATAGAAAACCTTGGACTCGCCAGTGTTAGCTGCTGGAATGAGGTGTTTGTCCAGTACATCCAGAATGTCACAACAGATTAACTTTAGCTCAGTCTCAACCTGGAAAAAAAAGTCAAAAATTGTTTAAGTCTAAGAGATTGCATAAATTATGACACATTCTCCCTCTGGTTTTAAGGAAGAGAGCCATAGTAAACAGAATATACATCTTTCTCCAAACCTTCTTCCTCTCTCTTGATTAAAAAAAAAAAAAAAAAACAAACAGAAAAGTTATCTCCCAAGTTACAGAAATTACCTTCTTTCTTTCTCCATGCTGTTAAGTGCTTAAAAAAAAAAAGGGGGGGGGTGGGGGGCAGGAGTGCCTGGCTGACACAGACCATGGAGCATGGGACTCTCAATCTCCGGCTTGTGAGTTCAAGCCCCAGGTTGGGTATGGATACTACATAAAAATAAAAATCTTGGGGCGCCTGGGTGGCTCAGTCGGTTAAGCATCCGACTTCAGCTCAGGTCACAATCTCGCGGTCCGTGGGTTCAAGCCCCGCGTCGGGCTCTGGGCTGATGGCTTAGAGCTCAGAGCCTGGAGCCTGCTTCCGATTCTGTGTCTCCCTCTCTCTCTGCCCCTCCCCCGTTCATGCTCTGTCTCTGTCTCAAAAATAAATAAAAAACGTTAAAAAAAATTAAAAAAAATAAATAAATAAAATAAAAAATAAAAATCTTGAGGCACCTGGGGGAGCTCAGTCTACTGAGCATACAACTTTGGCTCAGGTCATGATCTGGAGGTTCATGGGTTCCAGCCCTGTGTCAGGCTCTGCACTGACAGCTCAGAGCATGTAGCCTGCTTGAGATTTTGTGTCTCCCTTTCTCTCTGCCCTTCCCCTGCCTGTACTGTCTGTCTCTCTCTCAAAAATAAACAAACATTAAAACAAGAGACAGAGCTATGATGTGAACACAAGCAGGCTAGAAAACCTAAGGTCATGGTTTATAAGGGATGGAATAAAAATTCAATCCCAGGCAACTGGCCTCCAGTGCTCACATTCCTAACCACTACTGTGCTCAACAGCCATAAGTGGCAGAGATCCACAGCCAAATTATAGCACTAAAACTCTGTATACCAAAGTAAATATTGCCACTCATCTCAATTTATCATACCAAAGATGAATATCCCAAATGAACATACATATATCTTAGTCTCTATTTTCTATTAATTCATGGTGACACTGGTGAACCTCTCCAAGTTCTTCTTATGCCCTCTGGAATCTCCTTTCCATTGTAAAGAATCCTCCCACTCTCTCTTCTCCTATAATCTCATCCAGATCCTAAATTAAACTAGCTCTTTCCTGAATGAACTACCTCCCTCATGGCATTTCAAGTAGCAATTATTCTAAGAGAAAAAATTTCTGAATTCTCTTAGCTCCCCACTAACTCAGTATGACTGGCTGCTGTTACTCCAAACAGCTCCTCTCTGGAAGCTCATCCTCTGTGACCTAATTTTTCAGTATCTGTTATCAGTGGATCTCTACAGGCCTTCCAACCACATTCACAGGCTACCTCTCCAATTCCTGGTATCACACCAAGGTATTATCACCCATGTTCCTTTCAATACAGTTCCCTGATCTCAACTCCATGACCTATTTGTCAACATCTCTAACTGAGCTGCTTTATCCAAGAAGTCTTAAATTCTATTTCACTACTACATTGTAACTTCCTTCCTTACTTCCTTATTCCTGTTATTCCTAATTAGAGACACATCAAGACCTCCAGCCTCTTGAATCTTTCATCTTCCCCCAATTTATCAGTCCCTCTCTTTGCTTCCTGCTTCCTTTCCTACTTAGCCCAAATCCCACAATTTAGCACAGAATTCTGCCACTTAAGCTTAACTTTCTCATTTCATCATTCCTCTGAGACACCAAACTTTTCTACTGACAATCCATACTCTTGTTGCAATATATTTGACATTAATGGGCACACTGATATCAGCTTACCACCTGTTTTTAAAAATTATTTTAAGTTTATTTATTTATTTATTTTTTTTAATTTTTTTTTTTCAACGTTTTTTATTTATTTTTGGGACAGAGAGAGACAGAGCATGAACGGGGGAGGGGCAGAGAGAGAGAGGGAGACACAGAATCGGAAACAGGCTCCAGGCTCCGAGCCATCAGCCCAGAGCCCGACGCGGGGCTCGAACTCACGGACCGCGAGATCGTGACCTGGCTGAAGTCGGACGCTTAACTGACTGCGCCACCCAGGCGCCCAAGTTTATTTATTTTTGACAGAGTGAGAGCATGAGCTGGGGAGGGGCAGAGAGAGAGGGAGACACAGAACCCGAAGCAGGCCCCAAGCTCCAAGCTGTCAGCACAGAGCCCGACACGGGGCTCAAATTCACGAACTGTGAGATCATGACCTGGGCCGAAGTCAGATGCTTAACTGACTGAGCCACCCAGGCGTGCCCCTATATCAGCTTACCACCTCTTAAGTCACTCAAAACCTCAGTCTTCCCATCTATAAAGTAGACTAATACCTATTCTTTACAGGGTAATTTAAATAAATACCCTATGTTGCACAATTATGTGTATTAATAAATATCTCCCCACTCAAGAACAGCCTCCAACAAAGGTGGAGATAATAAATTTAGTTGCCCTTTTCCCTCTCCCTACCAAATTCATTCCCCATGCTACTTTTTGAGTGTTCCTGTAATTTCCCTCGCTGTACTCAAAATGTGTTTATATGCCTTTCTCTTCCACAAGAATCACTTTCTCAATAGTAGCCTGACATTTTGGACTAGATCATTCTTTGCTATAGGGGGCTGTTCTATGCACAGGGTATTCAGCAAACAGCATCCTTGTCTCTACCCACTGGATGCCAACAGCACCCTCCAAGTTGTGACAACCAAAAATGTCTTCAGAAATTGCCAAATGCCCTCTGAGCAGTAGAATCACCTCTGGTTGAAAACCACTGACCTAGATCAATGGCTATGGTACTTTTTTGACCAAAACTCACAGTATGAAAAATTCCATTTATATATAAAATACATGAAACAATAACTTCAAGAAATAATGTCCAATGCCTTTAACATTTCCTACTCAATTAAGAAAACAATGACTAGACTGAACCTCCATATGCAAAGTAACCTGAATTTGTCTCCTCTTTACACCCATAGCACCTAGCAAATTGTGCAGCACATAAGAGGCACAAAAATACTTGTTACATTGTCCTGAATGGTTCTTTCAAGTCACTCAATGAAGTATTTTGCAGTTAACTACAATAAAAACAAGATTAAATTAGTTTCTACTTGTTGGTGCTCAAAAGTGAGCACCTTCTATAGCTTCCAGAGAAAAGTTCTTCACCTCTGTCCTGAAATACTATATGACCTATAATCTGGGTTAAGTAAAATATGCAAATCCATTCAAGTATAAAATTTATATTACACATGTGTACTACAGTGTGACCTAAAATGTTCAGGGGCACCTGGGTGGCTCAGTCAGTTAAGTGTCCGACTCTTGATTTTGGCTCAGGAGATGATCTCACCGTTCATGAGTTCATGACCCATTATCAGGCTCTGCACTGTAAATGCAGAGCCTGCTTGGGATTCTCTCTCTGTTCCTCCCCTGCTTTTATGCTCACTCACTCTCTCTCAAGATAAATGAACTTTTTAAAAATTCTTAAAAAATTAATAAAATAAAATGTTCAAAACCTGGGACGCCGGACTGGCTCAGTCGGAAGAGTATGTGACAATCTCAGAATCATGAGTTCAAGCCCCACACCGGGTTTAGAGACTACTTAAATAAAATTTTACTAAATTTTTTAATGTTTATTTCTGAGAGACAGAGCACAAGCGGGGGAGGGGCAAGAAAAACAGAGACAGAATCCAAAGCAGGCTCCAGGCTCTGAGCTGTCAGCACACAGAGCCCGAAGTGGGGTTCAAACTCACAAGCCATGAGATCATGACCTGAGCATGACATTGGACGCTTAACTGACTGAGTCACCCAGATGCCCCGAGCTTTAAAATAAAATATCCAAAACATGAGGCATCTTTCTTTAAAGAAGCCTAGGATATGATAATCTCACCATTTGCCGGTATTCCCGAATCATTTTTAGTTTGTCTTCTCCTCCCTTGTTTTCTTCTTTCTGTTCAATGCTGCTGATTATTCTCCAGGAAGCTCTTCTGGCTCCAATCACATTTTTATATGCAACAGATAGGAGGTTTCTTTCTTCAACTGTCAACTCCACATCCATCCCTGCTACTTTCTTCATCGATTCCACCATTTCTATAAGGGAAAAGTGAAATCAGACCTTACAAAGTAAGTTTTGTTGATACAAAATCCCTTCACAATAGGTCTTTTTTTCTGTCAAACTAGTATAAAAAGGTAAGAATTTTAACAAAAATAACTAGAATCATTAAACCTGAAAGGAGTAAAAAACCAAAAATCATGTAAAAGAAAGTACACTAAGAGCCTAGAACAAGAGAATCTGTAATAAAAGATCTATGGAATCAAAACCTCATATACCACCTAACTCAATACAGCTTAGAAGCATCTGTCTCATTAAATAAGGGAACTAGGAAAGCACATCTGCCCATTTCCCAGTAAAAATAATTGAGCTGGCAGTTTAAGACAAAGATTAAAAATCTGTAGGCTCTAGGGGTACCTGGGTGGCTCAGTCGGTCAAGCCCCCAACTTTGGCTTAGACGATGAACTCACAGCTTGTGGGTTCAAGCCCCACATCAGGCTCTGTGCTGACAACTCAGAACCTGGAGCTTGCTTCAGATTATGTCTCCCTCTCTCTGCCCCTCCCCCACTCATGGGCGTGCTCTCTCAAAAATAAGCATTAAGAAAATTTGTTTTAATTTACAGGCTCTAAAATATTTTTTCTTACAAATAAATTCTATTTCAAAAAATGTCATGGGAGAAAAGAATATTCATTCATATAGCAAACATACACATTTGAGCATTTGGTTAAATCACAAACACAAACCAAACGTAACTTTGGATGTTTCCATCCTTCCACCTTTAGAAAGAAATTGTCCATCTCCTACACATTCATTAGCAAAACTTTTGATGGTTCCTATTTGTTACCACTAGGTGGCGGGCTAAGAAAGGGGCCCAGATAAACCTTAGGAGATCCCCAAGTTTAAAGAAAAACACAGGGAACAACAATGCAGAGAAATGCAAAGAACCAAAAACAGCTCAATGAATACTAACCCAATAAATATATTTACTAAAACTATGCTTTTAAATAGAAAAGACTAAATGCCATATCACCATGTGGCTCTTTACTGATTCAAAATCTTTGGTCATAAGACCCCAAGAATCTACATTTTAACACATACCCTTAGCATACATTAACACTCTAAGCATAAGCATATTCTAAAATATGATGCAGATGGTAACTTTATGAAACACTCCTTAACAGTTAAATTATGTGCTGTCCCAGGAAAATAAGTTTTAAAAAATTACACTTTAGGGAGGACCAGAAAATTAATAGAAACATTAAGATAGTAAGGTCTTTGAAAAGTTTGGTAGTTCTTATAGTTAGAAAACCCTGTTAAGACTCAGTAATTCCACTACTAGAGATTTCCCAAAAGAAATTAAAATGTATCTTAACAAAGACCTTCACACAAATAAATGGTCACAGCAACTTTATTCAAAACGCTAAGGTGAAAACAACCCAAAAGTCTAAGTATACAATGGAGTACTACTCAAGAATAAAAAAATAAACTACGGATACAAATAACAACATGTAGGGGGCGCCTGGGTGGCTCAGCCTTTTAAGTCTGTTAATTTCAGCGTGGGTCATGACCTCACAGTTCTTGGGACTGACAAGAAGCCTGCATGGGGTTCTCTCTCTCCCTCTGCCCATTCCTTGCTCGCACACGTATGTGGGCACATACACTTCCTTCTCCCCAACCCGCACAAAAACAAATTTTAAAACAAAAAGTCACAAGATAGATGAATTACAAAATCATTCTAACTGAAAAAAGCCAGACCAAAAAAGACTATATAATTCACTCAAGCCAAGTCACAGAAATTGCAAAACTATAAAGACAACAAATAAGTGGTTATACCAAGGTATAGGGGTGAAGTGACGGGCTTGTGTGTAAAGGAAATTTGGGGAGTAAGAAAATTGCTCCACTGTGGTGGTTACACTTATCTAAACACTAAATTGTACAATATAAACCCTTGAATCACACAAGAGTAGGGCACCAAGCACAGTCAGAAATCCAAGTATACCTTGTAGCTCCCCAAAAACTTTACTAATAGCCGAATGCTGACCAAAAGCCTTGCTGATAATTAACACATATTTCTGTATGCTATATCTATTATATACTGCATTCCACAATAAAGTAAGCTAGAGAAAAAGTTATAAAGAAAATTCCATAAGAGAAAATACATTCACAGTACTGTACTGGTTCATTGAAAAAAAAAAAATCCACATGTAAGTAGACCTGCTCAGTTCAAGCCCATGTTGTTGTTCAAGAGTCAACTGTATATGTAAAACGGGTATATTTTATCATATATAAATTATACTTTAAGTAATTTTTTAATGTAATTCTGAAGCATGAAAGAAATAGTAGGGAGCACAGTAATAAAACCATTAATTCATTTGTGGAAGCCTGAAAGCATTCTTTTTTTTTTTTTTTTTTTAAATTCAGTAGGCTCCATGCCCAACACAGGGCTTGAACTCACCACCTTGAGATCAAGAGTCACATGCTATAAGGACTGAGCCAGCCAAGTGCCCCAGAACATTTTTTTTTTTTTAACTACAGTCATTAAAAAAGGTGGGGGGGGGGGGGGGCGCCTGGGTAGCTCAGTCAGTTGAGCGTCTGACTTCGGCTCAGGTCATGATCTTGTGGTCTGTGAGTTACAGCGTTGGGCTCTGTGCTGACAGCTCAGAGCCTGGAGCCTGTTTCCATTTTTGTGTCTCCCTCTCTCTCTGCCCCTCCCCCGCTCATGTGCGCGCACGCGCTCTCTCTCTCTCTCTCAAAAATAAACAAACATTTAGGGAAAAAAAGGGCTAAATTCAGGGCCAGTGGAGTCAGAGGGTAATTTCAAGATCACTTCCATACAAGTTTATTTTCAAAAAACTAACAAATTAAACATTCCTCAGAAGTGAATCAGTAATTAGTTTTCTATATTGGCCCCAACAAAGCAATTTAAAAATTAATCTAGCCACACCAAAAGACAATTGTTTTAAATTGTAGGACTTTGCAACTATATGGAAAAACTATACACAAAATACCACCAAAAATTTAACAATGATAGGTCTGAGTACTGTTCCAGATAATTTGCATTTCCTTCACTTTCTATGCTTTAAAATTTTCAACATTTTAACAATATTTTTACAGTAAGAAGAGGGAAATAGATTTTTAAAAATTTTTGAGAGAAAGGGAGAACGTGAACAGTGGAGAGAGGCAGAGGGGGAGAGAGAGAATCCCAAGCAGGATCAAGGCTCAGCATGGAGCCCATTGCAGAGCTTGATCACAACCTGAGCCAAAATCAAGAGTCCAACATTCAACCAACTGAGCCACCCAAGGGCCCTAGGGAAATGGAATTAAAGGACTCAGTGATAGTCTACAATCCGATTCAATTAAGTATATCACTCCTTTCATTTTAGAAAGCCACAAACTATGCACAAAAGACTATGGTACAATTACAGAAGCAGCAGTTACCCAGTGTTATTAAACAATAGCTTCATTGATCTTCACCTATATGATTCACTCATTTAAAATGTACAATGTATGGGAATGCAAGCTGGTGCAGCCACTCTGGAAAACAGTATGAAGGTGCCTCAAAAAACTAAAAATAGAACTACCCTACGACCCAGCAATTGCGCTACTAGGTATTTATCCAAGGAATACAGGTGTGCTGTTTCAAAGGGACACAGGCACCCCAATGTTTATAGCAGCACCATCAACAATAGCCAAAGTATGGAAAGAGCCCAAATGTCCATCAGTGGATGAATGGATAAAGAAGATGTGGGGTGTGTGTGTGTGTGTGTGTGTGTGTGTATACATACACACAATGGAGTATTACTTGGCAATCAAAAAGAATGAAATCTTACCATCTGCAACTACGTGGATGGAACTGGAAGTATTAGGCTAAGTGAAATTAGAGAAAGACAAATATCATTATGACTTCACCCATATGAGGACTTTTAATCTTCAAAACAGATGAACATAAGGGAAGGAAAACAAAAATATAAAAACAGGGAGGAGAACAAAACATAAGAGACTCATAAATATGGAGAACAAACAGAGGGTTACTAGAGGGGGTGTGGGAGGAGGGATGGGCTAAAATGGGTAAGGGGCACTAAGGAATCTATTCCTGGAATCATTGCTGTACTATATGCTAACTAATTTGGATGTAAATTTTTAAAAAATACAACTTTTAAAAATAAATAAAATGCACAATGTAGTGGTTTTTAGTATATTCACAAAGTGGTGCAACGATGACCACAATCAGTTTTAGAACAGTTTCATCTCACCTGAAAAAGAAACACTCCATACCCATTAGCCATCACTCCCCACATATACCCCAATTCTCTCAACCCTAGGTAACCACCAATCTCCTTTCCATCTCTACGGATTTACCATTCCGGACATTCCATATAAATGCAACCATGTTATGTAGGCATACCTTGTTTTACAACTGCATTGTTTACAAATTGAAGATTTGTAGCCACTTTGTACTAAGCAAGTCCTCAGCACCGTATTTCCAACAGCATCAGTTCATGTTTCTGTGTCACACTTCAATAATTCTCGTAATATTTCAAACTGATTTTTCATTATTATTACATTTGTTACGGCGATCTATAATCAGTGATCTTTGATGTTACAATTGTTTTGGGGCACCACAAACCGCACCCATATAAAATGGCAAACAATAAATGATGTGTTCTATCCCACCAACCTGCTATTCATCTTCAGTACCATGTCCTGTCACCCCACACTCCACTATCTCTCCCTCTCTCCTCAAGCCTCTCTATTCTCTGAGACACTACAATATTGAAATTAGGCCAGTTAATAACTCTAAAATGGTCCCTAAGTGTTCAAGTAAAAGGAAGTCACACAACTCTCACTGTAAATCAAAAGCTAGCAATGATTAAGTTTAGTAAGGAAGGTATGGTGCAAGTTGAGGCAGGCCAAAAGCTAGGCCTCTTATGCCAAACAATATGCCAAACTGTGAATACAAAGGAAAAGTTCTTGAAGTTGAAATGAAAAGCACTACTCCAGTTAACACATGAATAGTAAGAAAGCAAAACAGCCTTATCCCTGATACAGAGAAGTTTTAGTGGTCTGGATAGAAGATCAAACTAGCCACAACATTCCCTTAAGCCAAAACCTAATCCAGATCAAGGCCCTAACTTTCTTCTATTATATGAAGGCTGAGAGAGGGGAAGAAACTACAGAAGAAAAGTCAGGCCAGCAAAGGTTCGTTCATGAGGTTTAAGGGAAGAAAGTCCTCTCCACAACAAGGTGAAGCAGCAAGTGCTGTGGTACAAGCTACAACAAGTTATCCAGATCTAGCTAACATAATTAATGAAGGTGGCTACACTCAACAGATTTTCAGTGTTGATAAAACAGCTTTATATTATTAGATGCCATCTAAGATTTTCCCAGCTAAAGAGAAGTCAACGCCTGGTTTCAAAATTTCAAAGGATAGGGTGACTCTCATGTTAGGTAGGGCTAAGGCAGCTGGTGACTTTAAGTTGAAGCCAATATTCACTGACGATTCTGAAAATCCTCAGCCCTTAAGAATTATGCTAAATTTGGGTGCCTGGCGAGCATAGTCGGTACAGCATGCAACTCTTGATCTCAGGGTTTGAGTTCAAGCCCCTCACTGGTTGTAGAGATTACTAAAAATATAATCTTCAAAAAAATTACGCTAAATCTACTCTGCCTGTACAGTGTAAGAGAACAAAAGCCTAATGATAGCACATCTGTTTACAACACAGTTCACTATTTTTAGCCTACTATTGAGACCTACTGCTCAGGAAAAAAGATTCCTTTTCAAAATATTACTGCTCAATGACAATGGACCTGGCCACCCTAGAGCTCTGATGGAGATGGACAAGATTAAGGTTTTCACATGCCTGCTAACACAATATCAATTCTGCATCCCAAGAATCAAGGATAATTTCAACTTTCACTATTATTAACAAATACATTTCAGAAAGAAAAAAAAAAAATAAATACATTTCAGGGGTGCCTGGCTGGCTCAATCAGTACAGCATGCCACTCTTGATCTTGGGATCATGAGTTCAAGACCCATGTTGGGTGGACATTATGTAAATAAACTTTAAAAAAAGTGGACTTAATCAAAACGAGGTATCACCTGTCAGAATGGCTACTGTCAAAAAGACAAAAAATAAGAAGTGTTGGTGAACATGTGGACAGAAAGGAACCCTAATGCACTACTGGTGGGAATGTAAATTCGTGCAGCCACTGTAGAAAACAGTATGGAGATTCCTCAAAAAATTAAAAATAGACGGGGCGCCTGGGTGGCTCCGTCGGTTGAGCTGGACAACTTCAGCTCGGGTCATGATCGCACAGTTCATGGGTTCAAGCCCCACGTCGGGCTCTGCTGACAGAGCCTGGAGCCTGCTTCGGGTTCTGTCTGTCTGTGTCTGTCTGTCTGTCTCTCTCTCTCTCTGCTCTTCTCCCACTCATGCTCTGTCTCTCTCTCTCTCAAAAATAAAAAAATAAACAAAAAATTTTTTAAAAATTAAAAATAGAAATACCATAGGATCCAGTAATTCCACTACTGAGTATTTAACTCAATGAAAATAAAAACACTAATTTGAAAAGATATATGCATCTCCACTTACCACAGTATTATTTACAATAACCAAGATATGGAAGCAATCTAAGTGTCGATCAAGAGATGAATGGATAAAGATATAGTGTGTACACATACATTCCATGGAATACTACTCAGCCACGAAAAAGAATGACCTCTTGTCATTTGCAATAATATGGACGGACACAGAAGATATTCTGCCAAGTGAAATAAGACAGAGAAAGACAAATACTGTATTTCACCTATATATGAAATCTAAAGAACAAAATAAAAGAACAAACAAAAAAGCAGGAACAGACCCCTAAGTACAGAGAACTGGTAGCTGCCAGAGGAAAGGGAGGTAGGGGATGGACAAAAGTGTGAAAGAGAGTGGGAGGTATGGGCTTCCAGTTATGGAATAAGTCAGAGGGATGAAAGGTACAGCACAGGGAATACAGTCAGTGGTGTTGTGATAATGCTGTATAGTGACAGAAGTAGCTACACTTGTGGTGAGCATTGTATAATCCATACAGTTGCTCAATCAATGCTGTAAACCTGCAATTAATGTAACATTGTGTGTAAACTCTAAGAGCCAATAAAAAAAATAAATAACATAACAGGGGCTCCTGTTTGACGGGATTGACAGGGAGGGGCTCAGTCAGTTAAAGGCCCAACTCTTCATTTCTCTTGATTTCTGTTCAGGTCATGATCTCACAGTTCGTGAGATCAAGCCCCGCATCAGGCTCTGAACTGACAGTACAGAGCCTGTTTGGGATTCTCTCTCTCTGCCCCTCCCTCGCATGCATGCTCTCTCCCTCTCTCAAAATAAATAAATCAACTAAAATAATAAAATAATAAAATAACAAAGTAGGCCTGAAGGTTGACTCAACTGCTGCAATCTCAACTGCTGCAATCTCCTGATAAAACTGACAAATAAGGGAGTTAGGTTGCTTCTTATGAATGGAGCAAAGAAAATGGTTTATTTTTTTTAATGTTCATTTATCTTTGCGAGAGTGTGAGTGGAGGAAGGGCAGGGAGGGGGACAGAAAATCCAACGCAAGCCTGATACGGGGCTCAAACACGAACTCCAAGACCATGACCTGAGCCAAAGTTGGGACACTCAACCGACTGAGCCACCCAGGCACCCCAGAAAATGGTTTTTTGAGATGGAATTTACTTCTGGTTAAGACTGCTGAAATGAATCCAAAATCTATAAAGAACTTATCAAAATCAACACCCAAAAACCAAATAATCCAGTGAAGAAATGGGCAAAAGACATGAATAGACACTTCTCCCAAAGAAGACATCCAGATGGCTAACAGACACATGAAAACATACTCAACATCACTTATCATCAAGGAAATACAAATCAAAACCACAATGAGATACCACCTCACCTGTCAGAATGGCTACAAATTAACAACTCAGACAACAAAAGACGTTGGCAAGGATGTGGAAAAAAAAAAGCACCCTTTTTCACTGTTAGTGGGATGCAAACTGGTGCAGCCACTCTGGAAAACGGTATGGAGTTTCCTCAAAATATTTAAAAATAGAACTACCTTACAACCCAGCAACTGCACTACTACGTATTTATCCAAAGGATACAGGCATGCTGTTTCAAAGGGGCACATGCACCCCAATGTTTATAACAGTGTTATCCACAACAGCCAAAGTATGGAAAGAGCCCAAATGTCCATCGACAGAGGAATGGATAAAGATGTGAAATACACACACACACACACACACACACACACACACAATGGAGTATTATTACTCAGCAATCAAAAAGAATGAAACCTTGCCATTTCAAACAATATGTATGGAACTAGAGTGTATCATGCTAAGCAAAATTAGAGAAAGACAAATAGGACTTCACTCATATCTGGAATTTAAGACACAAAACAGATGAACATAATGGAAAGGAAGCAAAAAACCATAAAAACAGGGAGGGGAACAAAACATAACATACTCTTAAATACAGAGAACAAACAGGGTTGCTGAAGGGGTTGTGGGTGGGGGTATGGGCTAAATGGGCAAGGGGCATTAAGCATGACACTTGTTGGGATGAGCACTCGATGTTATATGAAGAGGATGAATCACTGGATTTGACTCCTGCAATCAGTATTGTACTATATGCTAACTAACTTGGATGTAAATTTAAGAAAAAATTTTTAATTGGAAAAAAGACTTCTGAAATGACATTAAAGCATTTAAAATAGTACTTAGACTTAGTTGATAAAGCATTAGCAGGATTTAAGAGGCTTGACATTGACTCCCAATTTTGAAAGACATTCTACCATGGGCAAAATGCTATCAAACAGCACCCCACGCTCCTGAAAGGAAATCAATCAATGCAGAAAACCTCACTGTTGTCTTTTTTTTTTTTTTTTTAATGTTTATTTTTGAGACAGAGAGAGACAGAGCATGAACAGGGGAGGGTCAGAGAGAGGGAGACATAGAATCTGAAACAGGCTCCAGGCTCTGAGCTGTCAGCACAGAGCCCGACACGGGGCTCGAACTCACAGACTATGAGATCATGACCTGAGCTGAAGTCGGACGCTTAACCGACTGAGCCACCCAGGCGCCCCACTGTTGTCTTTTTTAAGACACTGCCCCAACCGTCCCTACCTTCAGCAACCACCACCCTGATCCGTTAGCAGCCATCAACAAGGCAAGACATTCCAGCACCAAAAAGATGACTCACTGAAAGTTCAGACACAGCATTTTTTAGCAATAAAGTATTTTTAACTAAGGTATATAATTTTTGACATAATGCTACTGCATACTTAAGGACTACAGCATACTGTAAAAATAACTTTTATATGCACTAGCAAACCAAAAAATTCATCTGACTTGATTAGGATATTCGCTTCATTGGGATGTTCGCTTTACTGCAGCAGTCTGGAACTAAATCCACAATATCTCCAAGTATGCTTGTAATATGTTGTCTTTGTAACTGGCTTCTTTCAGTTAGCATGTCTCAGGGTTCACCCAGAATGCAGCACCTAACAATATAGTTCACAAACTATATGGATATACCACATTTTATTTATACATTTACCAGTTAGTGGACATGTGAGTTGAATTTTCACTTTTTGGCCACCATGACTAACGCTGCTATGAATATTCACAGAAGTATGCTTTCAGGTCTCTTGCCTATATTACCTAGCAGTGGAACTGCAGGGACATCATAGTAACTTTCTGAAGGAACTGCCAAACTTTTTCCCAGGGGCTGCACTATTTTTACATTCCTACTGGCAATATAGGAAGATTCTAATTCCTCCATACTCTCACCAATATTTGTTAGTTTCTTTTAAAAAAAAAAGTTACCTCAGTGTGGGCAAAGTCGTACACATCATGGTTTTTATTTCTTTAATGGCTAATGATGTTGAGCATCTTTTCATGTGCTTACTGGCCATCTGCGTACTTTCTCTGGAAAATATTCAGATGCTTTGCCAATCTTTTAATTGGCTTGTCTTTTTATAATGGAGTTGCAGATGTTATTTACTTTTAAGACCCCAACTCTTCCCTCTTAGCCCCTCAACTTCCAGAATCTGTCCATTCCTGAAGGTAGTAGATTAAGGGAGAGTAGTAGCCATGAGTCAGAAAAGCACTTCCTACTACCCCTAGGTGTTCTATACAACCAGCGCTTTGTACCAATTTGCAAATTATGACTATAATGAAGCTCTCGTGAAAACCTTGGTGTCATCCTCACCCTTTTAACACCAGCAACGGAAACATGATCCTACCTATAAAGTACCCCAAAACTTTACGTGAAAACTGATTTATCCAAAACTGGCCACACCTTCGAAACCACCATGAGCAGGATTAGTGCAATTATATTCACATAAAATGCTCAATTTAACTAGTATTTCACAAAGTCTCCTCTGCAATAACTATTTTCTCAATGTGATCTAAGCACTTCTGGGATGGGGATGGCTGTCAAATCTGTTTGCAGCAGGTATGATCAAAACTTATGAACCAGTGAATAGAGTGTCACTGTCAAAGACTACGTGTGGATGCAGAGGCAATTTGGTACAAAAACTCTGGACAAAATTTGGGAGACTTCCAAGTAGCTTGGGGACAATAGGTAGCTGACTGAAAATCATCAAAGAAACTGAAATTTAGAATACTAGCAACAGAAAGGGCACAGTAATCAAACATACTAATAAATGCCTGTTTGGGGGCACCTGGGTGGCTTAGTCAGTTAAAAGCATCTGACTTTGTCTCAGGTCATGATCTCACAGTTCGTGAGTTCGAGTTCTGCTTTGGGTGAACTCGAGCCCTGCTTCGGTCTGTCTCTCTCTCTCTCTCTGCCCCTCGATCATTTGTGCCCTTTTTCTCTCAAAAATAGTAATAATAATTTATAAAGTTAAAAAAAAAAAAAAAGCCTGTTTGGTTCCAGGCCATTTCCCCTTTACTGTGTAGTAATAGCCTAGTTAGACAGCAATTACTTTAAACCAGCTTGCCTGTATTTGTTATGGGACTATCCTGCCAAAAGAAGTTCCCTATTTTTCACCCTGACTTTAATTTAGCTTTATTTCTTAGTTTTGCTCTTTGAAGTATTTGTGTAAATATATTCATTCAATAAACCATTCACAAATAAAACACCTCATGCCAGGCACTGTTCCAAATGCTTTGCAGGTATTAATGCATTTAATCTTCTCAACAAACCTTTGAAGTAGGTAGCAGTATTATCCCCATTTTATAAGGAAATTGAAGAACAGGGAAGTTAAACTTGATCAAAATCACAAAGTCAGTAGATTATAAACCCAGGCAATCAGACTCCAGAGCTGTACTTTCCTTTAATCATACTACCTCAGATTTGAATATTCATTTGAATTCATCTGGATGGGGATCCTTTGGTCTTTTCCTCCCCACCCCCCAACCCGGTCTTTTTTTTGTTTGTTTTAATTGAAGTAAGAACAGATGCAATAAATGGATGCAGTGACAAGAGACACAAGCTTAATACATTAAACTTTGGCTTATTCTTGCTTAAAGCACATCCTTTTCCACCAAGTTAACCCTCCAGAACACTATCTCCAAAAAGCTTAATGCCCATGCCTAGCAGAATAACTCCCATGCCACTAAGATTTCTACATCAACGTCCCAGTAAACATGATTATCCCAAGATGTCCCCAACAGCTGGTAAAGCAAGTTTCTGCTGAGATTCAATAGCCCTGTAATCTTATAAAGACAAAGTACAAATCTACAAGGGGGCATGTTTCCACCTATTAAACTGACTAAAAATTACCACAATGCCTAATTCTACAGTTCCTAATGAGATCCAGGATCAGAACAGAAGCAAACTGTTCAGCATCCGTCATGGAAAAATGAGCAGGCACTGTACTAGCTGACAGAATTAATGTACCTTGTACTGAAGCATACAGGGTCATAACCATAATTATTCCCAAAACGGAAAAAATACTTGCCAGTGGTTACAAAACATAATCCTGACTTTAAAACACAAAAACAGGGGCGCCTGGGTGGCTTAGTCACTTAAAGCAACTGACTTGGGCTCAGGTCAATGATCTCACAGTTCATGGGTTAGAACCCCGTGTCGGGCTGTGCTGACAGCTCAGAGCCTGGAGCCTGCTTAAGATTCTGGGTCTCCTTCTCTCTCTGCCCCTCCCCCACTTGTGCTCTGTCTCTATCAAAAATAAATAAATGTAAAAAAAAATATTTTTTTTTAATTCAAAACCAGACAATTTAACTTAAGTGCCTAAACTCTCAAACACCACATTCAACGAACTTTCCAAGTTAAATGCTCATAGAAACAAGAAATTCTTAAGTCCAAGAACACTGAAAGTAATCATCCCAAGAAAAGAAAAAGGCCATAATAGCATCAGACACTGCCTTACAAAGGTTCTGTCACTCAAGGTTCTGGAGAGGTACTGGGTTTGCTTTATGTAAAGGTCGATCAGTTGGCCCATGACTGTTCTTTGCCTAGGAAATTATTCACTCTGAATCAAACTCAAACATCTCATTCTATAAGGCCTTCCTGTGCTTCCCAATCCATGTACACATTTCTCTGTACTGAAGATCAGTGTTTTTCTCCCCATCAAATATAACCTTCCAGTCAATCAATAATTTAGAAAATTCCCTTCCTGGGGTGCCTGGGTGGCTCAGCTGATTAAGCATAGACTTCAACTTCAGCTCAGGCCATGACCTGACAGTTCATGAGTTCGAGCCCCACATCGGGCTCTCCTGTCAGTGTAGAGCCCACTTAGGATCCGCTGTCCCCGCCGCCCTCTGCACCTCTCCTGCTCACTCTCTCTCAAAAATAAACACTTAAAAAGTAATTTTTAAAAAAATTACTTTCCTAAAAGGTCAAGAAATGTGTTTTTATCTATGTATTTCCAGAAGAGCATAGTATCTAATGCCACAAAAGGAACACAAACATGTGATGAAAGAATAAAGACAGTAAGACAAGCTATATTAAATAAAAAGACAGAAATAGGCTCTGGTGGGCTTGACTGAGTATGTCAGAGGTAAATGAAATCTTTAAGGATTCCTTCTAGATAGGACCAAAGATTCTGTAATCATCTGTCAGCAGTATTATTTGGTAGAAAACTTACTTATACCTGTCCCTAAAGAGGTCCCTGAGACCCAAGGTATCATCATCCTGAAAACCTGAGGTCTGTTCTTTAAATATATAAAGGGAAATTTAGTATAGTGTCTTATGTTATCTCACTTTGGTAAAGTGCCTATACATTCAAATAATATTCCCAACTAACAAGACTATGGTATCTTCAGGGATCCTATATTGAATCCTGTACACGAAATGACCAAAGGAGAACCAACACCATTGCACATTACAAGAGTCAAAGCATTTAGGGATATTGTGAGAACCTGGTCTAGAAGCTCCACTACTTATCATCAAGAGAAGACAAACAGAATGAGTAGGATTATAACATGTTTTAAATGGAAAAGTGACTGGTTGGTGTAAAAAACAAGGGTGGGTGGGAAATAAACTCATCAATGCAATCTATAAAAGACGGTTAAAAAAAAAATGCCACTTTTCCCAGTCAAGAGCTCCTAGGGTGCATTTAAGAGGACAGTGAAAGAAAAATCCTAGCTCTGTCCTTTATCTATTTAAAAAATAGTCACACTGGGACGCCTGGGTAGCTCAGTCGGTTAAACGTCAGCTCAGGTCATGATCCCACAGTTCGTGAGTTCAAGCCCTGCATCGGGCTCTGTGCTGACAGCTCAGAGCCTGAAGCCTACTTCAAATTCTATGTCTCCCTCTGTCTGCCCCTCCGCCGCTTGCACTCTGTCTCTAGCACTGTCTCAAAAATAAATAAACATTAAAAAAAATTTTTTAAAGATAATCACACTACTAGGTATTTACCCAAAGAATATAAAAATATTAACTCAAAGGGATACATGCACCCCTATGTTTATAGCAGCATTATCTACATTAGCCAAATTATGGAAACAGCCCAAGTAACCATAGATTGATGAACGGGGAGAGGGGGAGAGGGGGAGAGGGGGAGAGGGAGGGGGAGAGAGAGGGAGGAAGGGAGGGAGAGAGGGAGAGGGGCAAAGAAACTAAGTGTGTGTGTTTAATATTAGTCATAGGGGCGCCTGGGTGGCGCAGTCGGTTAAGCGTCCGACTTCAGCCAGGTCATGATCTCGCGGTCCGTGAGTTCGAGCCCCGCGTCAGGCTCTGTGCTGACGGCTCGGAGCCTGGAGCCTGTTTCCGATTCTGTGTCTCCCTCTCTCTCTGCCCCTCCCCCGTTCATGCTCTGTCTCTCTCTGTCCCAAAAATAAATAAAAAAACGTTGAAAAAAAAAAAAATTTAATATTAGTCATAAAAAAGAATGAAATCCATGGGGCACCTAGGTGGCTCAGTCAGTTGAGCATCTGACTTCAGCTCAGGTCATGATCTAGTAGTTTGGGAGTTCAAGCCCCGTGTCGGGCTCTGTGCTGACAGCTCCTAGCCTGGAGCCTGCTTCAGATTCTTTGTCTCCCCCTCTCTCTGCCACTCCCATGCTCATGCTTATGGTCTCCCAATAATTAAAAAAAAAAAAAAAAAAAAAGTTAAAAAAAAAAAGGGAATGAAATCTTGCCCATTTCCAACAACATGGATGGCACTAGAGAGTATTTATGCTAAGTGAAGTCAGTCAGAGGAAGACAAATACCATATGATTTCACTCATATATGCAATTTAGGAAACAAAAGAGCAAAGGGGGTAAAAAAAAGAAGAGGCAAACCAAGAAACAGACTCTCAGCTATAGAAAACAAACTTGGGGTGCCTGGGTGGCTCAAGTTGGTTAAGCGTCCGACTTCAGCTCAGGTCATGATCCTGTGTTTCTTGAGTTCGAGCCCCGCATAGGGCTCTGTGTTGTCAGCAGAGGCTGCTTCAGATCCTCTGTTGGCCTCTCTGCCCCTCCCCCACTCTCTGTCTCAAAAAATAAACATTTAAAAGATTTAAAAAAATAAACCAATGGTTACCAGAAAGGAGGTGGGGGTTGGGGGGACAGGTTACATAGGTGATGAGGATTAAGGAGTGCACTTGTGATGAGCACCAGGTGATGTATGGAACTGTCAAATCACTATATTGTACACCTGAAACTAACATTACACTGTATGGTAACTGGAATTTAAATAAAACTTTTAAAAAAATTAAAAAAAATAAAAGATAAGGATGGCTACCACCAAAAACGCAGGAAAGAAGTGCTGATGAGGCTGTGGAGAATTAGACCCTGCACTGTTGGTGGGCATGAAAAATGGTATAGTTGTTGTGTGAAACAGTAAAACATTTCCTTCCACAAAACTTGTTAAATACAATTACCATATAACCCAACAATTTTACTTCTGGGAATATACCAAAAAGAATTGAAAGCAGGGTCTTGAAAACATTTGTACACACATGTTCACAGCAGCATTATTCACAATAGCTAAAACATGGAAACAACCCAAGTGTCCATCAGTGGATGAATGGATAAGCAAAATGTAATATATACATACAATAAAATATTATTCAGCCTTAAAAAGGGAAGGAAAGGGGCACCTGGGTGGCTCAACTGGTTAAGGGTCCGACTCTTGATTCTGGCTCAGGTCATGATCTAAGGGTTCTAAGATTGGGCCCCTAGTCCGTGCTAGGCATGGAACCTGCTTAAGATTCCCTCTACCTCTCCCCCTCTCTCTCTGTCCCTCTACTGCTCCTGCTGGCCTGCATGAAGGCAAGTTTCCCAAATCACTATGTCACATGGAAAGAATGCAAAGTTATCTTAGGGATGACTCAGAACTATAATGGGGATGGGGGAAGATCAGGAAAAAAACAAGTTACCTCTGTAAACTGTAAAACTCTCTAAAATTCACATTGGTGTAATTATAAAAATCATCTCAGTAAACCTCTCTCTCTAGACTAATTATTAGTTCTCAGGAATGGTTGTTTGAAACTGTTTGGGACCTATCAAAATATATTTTATATGCATATATCTGGACTGATCAATAGAGAAGTTATTACTTCCTGAGATAAAAATATTTTAATGTTTATTTATTTTTGAGAGAGAGCGAGCATGCAAGCATGCGCGTGGTCGGGGGAGGGGCAGAGAAAGAAGTGGGAAAGAGAATCTGAAACAGGCTCCCTGCTGACAGCAGAGAGCCCAACACTGGGCTCAAAAACCTGTGAATCGTGAGATCAAGACCTGAGCCAAGTCAGGCGCTTAACCTGCCCCTATAGTTCTTTTTGCTAAATAATATTCTATTCAATAATAGTACATCTACCAAAAGAGGTAAATCTACTGTACAATTATAAATGACAGTGTAAGACCTGTACATTCCAATAAAATGCCACTATCTTTCCCTTACCTTGAATATTCTTTCATCACATGACTATTATCTTACAGACACTTATTTTTAAAAATCTAAAAATAAGGATAAATACCACAGAAAAGACTTACCATCATGGAAAGCCACTTGCACTAGAAGAGAACAGCAAGAAGAGAACAAAACATCCTGCAGCATTTTCCCAGCTGCTGCGAAAAAGTATTTTATCCTTTGATGATAAAAAGAGGTAAACTTATTAGAAGGAGTGTGTCAACAGTTTAAATTTTAGGAATGTCCCCATCTTATGATTATCAGAGATATTAACACTGAGGGGAGAGACCCCTGTATGAACATGAATGACTCTTGCACCATATGTAAAAAATATATATATTTGCGTCTTCTGGGCTCAAAAAGGAGGAAGTACAGCAGCAAAGAAAAACCTGATGTCTGCATGGGGGGGGGGGGGGGGGGGGGACGGACACCCAAGTGAATAAAAACCAAAAACCCAGACCTGCTTCAGCAAATACATTGGAAGAATAGCTAAATTAAGGACCAAAGGGAGAACTAAAAGACCTAAAATAAACGCCAGAGAACTTAATGTAACAAATTAAACAAACCTCAGTAGTTAGGAGGCACCTGGGTGGCTCAGTCAGTTGAGCATCCTAATCAGGTCATGATCCTGGGGGTCATGGAATGGAGCCCAAGTCTGGCTCTATGCTGAGCGTGGGGCATGCTTAAGATATATGCGCGCTCTCTCTCTCTCTCTCTCTCTCTCTCCCTCCCTCCCTCCCTCCCTCCCTCTGCCCCTCTTCCCTGCTTGTTCCAGTATGTGCTGCACGGTCACACGCGAGCTCTCTCTCTTAAAACAAATTTCTAATGTAAATCTCCACACTTAATTTTAAAAAGATGCAGTTTAGAAATAAAGGAATGAAGAGAAGGAACTCCACCAGAGAATCAGTCTACACAGAAATGGTGAAGTATCACGCCTCTTTATTCATTCATATTCTGAAGCTACCAGAGAAGTAAAATGTCCTTCATTTGGCATGCACATATTTAAGATAACAGTCAAAGGATGATTTTACTCATCTTCAGAAAAGTTAGCATATAAATTTTAAACAATCCCCTAAAATTCTAGAAAGCAGAGTAGCCTGGATGAAATCTACTTAGCATCTCAATTTGAAAACACAAAAGAGGCTGTAAACAGGTTTAAACCTTTTCTAAAGAATCAATAGCCTGGGGGGGAGGATTATGCTTGGGAACAAAATTACTCCCCAAATTTCAGAGACTTCACACAAGGTTTCTTTAGTGAGGAACTATGCCTTTTGATAGTTGAGGATTCCTGGTCAAAGCAGAAAAAGGAAAAACAAAAAATCAGGAAAGGGGTTTTCACTGCCTCTACAGTTACGCACGTAAGTGCTGCTCACATTTCACCGATAAACAGCTCACATGGCCCTTCTAAGTACAGAAGTTGTGAAAAGAGGGGAGGAAGCACTAGTGTATCAATATAAAAGAAAAAGAAAAGCCAATGAAACCACACTAAAATTAAAAAAAAAAAAAAACAGGCTGTCAAGTCAAAGCAGACATTATTTTTAAAAGATACACATAGTGGGGTGCCTGGGTGACTCAGTGAGCTAAGCATCTGACTCTTGATTTCTACTCAGATCATGATCTCACGGTTCATGGGTTCCAACTCTGTGTCAGGCTTACAGCTGACAGCACAGAGCCTGATTGGGATTCTCAAAATTAATAAATACACCTTAAAAAAAATTATATATGTCAAAGTTCAGGTATTATGCTTCTTTTAGAACTAATGGACTTACACAATATCCAAGGAATGGCTGAAATTATCAGCCAAACGAAATTTGGACAATCTCTAAACAGCCAATTCATAGATAATTCAATGACAATCAATACTCTGCCTTACAGATTTATAAAAGATCCAAATAACTTAGTAGCAAAGACTCTGCTGTTAATACTTAGGAATACACCAGGGTGCCTAGGTGGTTCAGTCAGTTGAGCACCAAACTTCAGCTAAGGTCATGATCTCGTTCATGGTTCCTGGGTTTGAGTCCTGCATCGGTGCAGAGCCTGCTTCTGAGCCCCTGTCCCCCTCTCTCTCTGCACCTCCCCTGCTTGTGTTCTCTCTCAGAAATAAACTTTTAAAAATGAAAGAAAAAAACATTTAGGAATACATAGATACACAGATATTTCTAAATACCATGCACTTTATCACATCGACAAATACTCCATTGGAGGTACCAGTTCTGTACCATAAAGCATGGAAAATAAATTTTCATTTGACAATCTTAAGGGAGAGTACAGTATCAGTTAACCATACAACAAATTCAGTATAATCCCTATGGAACATGATTTTTGACATAACTACACTCTAATAAACCTATGAGATTAAATTGGTTACAAAACATTCTTAGCTAAACTAACTTATAATGGTTGTTAAACATTAAATCCCTGCCAAATTTGACAATTTTAACTTTATCATAAATAATTCGACTGCTTAAGTCTACTCAAAGTTTGTGGTGCCATCATTTTAAAGTCTATTTGCACCTGAGTGGGCTTCCAAATCACTAAGGAATTCTAGGAGATGCTAAAACATAGTTTAAGATTTTGCATTACTCAAAACTGTAATTCAATCTATAAAAAAAAAAAGTCTTGGTGCACCTGGGTGGCTCACTTGGTGAAGTGACCAACTCTTGATTTCAGCTCACGTCATGATCTCGCAGTTTGTGGGTTCAAGCCTCGTATCTGGCTCTGCGCTCAGTGCAAAGAGCCTGCTTGGGATTCTCTCCCCCCCCCCCGCCCCTCCCCAGCTTGCACGCTCTCTCTCAAAAATAAATACTTTTAAAAAATAAATTTTTACAAGTTATAAAGGAAGGAAATTTGAAGTAAATAATTTTGCAAGATTTGAAGCGTCTCCTGGGATTTTTAAGCAAGAGTTTAAACGGCTTCAAGTGGACAGAATTAATAAATTAACTTAGAAGTCAATAGAAGTATACTTTGTGTTGGAGGAAATAGGATTTTTAAAATAGAAAATATGTCTGGGAAGCCTCTCTAAAGAGGTCCTATTCAATTCTAGTAACACTTCCACAATTCTCACTTGTACTCTTAGTAAGTGGACCAAAACACACACACACACACTTTGAGAAACATAGCATGCTAGGAAAACACCACCTTTACAGCCAGAAAGACTCAGATGAGACTTTCTTCCTGCCGTACATATTTATTTACAAGCTATTTAACCTATGTCAGGTAATCTCTATAAGACTGCTTCCTGATCAGAGATACCCACCTCTCACTAGGTTCTGAGAGTTAAAAGGAAGACTGCATAGGCAAATTCTGTAGCAAGTAACAGAACTCAACAGCATCTTAAAAATCCTTTTCTTTGCTTGCCTGTCTTCCAAGATTTAAAAAAAGGGGGACAGAGGAATCCAGGAGGATGTAAGCCCTCAGAGGAATGTTAACAATGTGCTTGATGCAGTAATGAGCTAAATAAAGAACACGGTTTAGAATCTAGCCTAATAAATAGAACCTTTTGCATCATCTAACTCCATCTCCTCTTTCTAGCCCAGATAACTCCATTCTTAGGCCTCACATGCTTAATTCCAATACTGCACTCTTGATTACATATCTGAAAGAACCTTCCTCTCTCACTACCCAAATCTTATCCACTGGATAGCTCGCCTATTACTCAAGCTTTCCCTAATAATTATTCACAATGCTATCCTCAATTCCCCTTTTCTCAAATTCCTGTATCACATAAGCTAGCAAAATCATTTTGTTTTTAGCCACAATTCTCCTTAAAGGGGGACCGTAAGATCCTTTACGTTGAGTATTATAGTACATTCTTTTATCATTCACAAGGGGAAACTCATTCTCAAAACTCACTAAATACCTATTGATTAAAAAGCCCAAGAATGGATTTACAGGAGAAATCCTTAGGAATGCTTTTGAAGGTACCAAGAGAGGAATTCCTAATTATATCAAATGATCAAAATGTAATATAAAAATAGATGTTGATACAGGGGAAAATGATAGAAATCAACAAATGAAGGGAAGAAACATTAAGAAGCCCATAAGGTATGCAGTGCCAACTCTAAAACAAGATAAATAGTATTTTTTAAGTCAGATTAAATATGATTATTAGCATTTACAGCTAAATTTAAATCTAAAGTTATGCTACATATTCTATCATCTGCAAGACAGAAAGTAATCCTTTATTACTGCACTTGGGCAAATATACCCACATAACTAACCATTACTCATTGTTCAAAGCTGGACAAAAATTAGACAAAAAAAGCTATGCAGTACTGCTACATAGCTTCCAATATTCTCAAACTCAAGATCCCTGACAATTACTTAACTGCTGAAAAAAACAGTTGAGACAGCCTCTCTCTAGAAGGGAACGTTACAGGTCATCTACTCAAAAGCAGCCGTATACCCCGAGATACGCATTAGGTTTCGAGTACAGACCAAATGTCTGAATTTTTTTTTTAATTTTTTTTTTTTAACATTTATTTATTTTTGAGACAAACAGAGAGAGAGAGCATGAACAGGGGAGGGGCAAAGAAAGAGGGAGACACAGAATGGGAAGCAGGCTCCAGGCTCTGAGCCATCAGCCCAGAGCCCAACGCGGGGCTCGAACTCACGGACCGCAAGATCGTGACCTGAGCCAAAGTCAGACGCCCAACCGACTGAGCCACCCAGGCGCCCCCAAATGCCTGAATTTTTAATAAGCACACTCAGTTACTCTAATTCAGTCAGGCATATGAGAAACAATGATCGATTCCAGTGGTTCTCAATGCTGTTTGCACACTGAAATTCTTTAAGGAGTTTTTCTTTTGGGGCACCTGGGTGGCTCAGTGGGTTGAGCGTCCAACTCTTCGCTCAGGTCATGACTTCGCTCAGGTCATGATCTCAGTCTGTGAAACTAAGCCCTGCTGTGGGCTCCTTGCTGAGAGCTAGGATTCTCTCTTCTCACCCCCTCTCTCTGCCCCTCCACCACTGGCCCATGAGTGCTCGCTCGCTCTCGCTCTCTCTCTGTCACTCAAAATAAATAAACTTTAGAGATGCCTAGGTGGTTCAGTCTGTTGGACATCAGACTTTGGCTCCGGTCATGATCTCATGGTTCATAAGTTCGTGAGTTCGAGCCCCGCATCGGGCTGTGCTCTCAGTGCAGAACCTGCTTCAGATCCTGTCTCCCTCCTCTCTCTCTGCCCTCCCTTGCTCAAGCTCTCTGTCAAAAATAAAACATTTAAAAAATAAACAAACTTTTTAAAAAAAAATGTTTGAAGGGGAACCTGAGTGGCTCAGTTCGTGAAGCCTCCAACTCGTGATCTCCCGGTTTCTGAGACTGAGCCCTGCATGGGGCTTTGCACTGACAGTGGGGAGGCAGCTTGGGATTTTCTCTCTCCCTCTCTCCCCCTCCCCCACTCTCTCAAAAACAAACCGTAAGAAAAATGAAAAAACATTAAAAAAATAAAAATCCTTCTTAAAAAATGTTGAACATTTCTGTAATTTAACAAAAAGAAAAAAAAATTTAAGTTTATTTATTTTTAGAGAGGGAGAGAGGAGTGAGCAGGGAAGGGACAGAGAGAGAAGGAAAGAGAGAATCTCAAGCAGGTTCTACACTGCCAACTTGGACAAGAGTGACCAGGGGCTGAAACCCACGAACCCTCAAATCATGACCTGAGCCAAAACCAACAGTCAGACATTTAACTGACTGAGCCACCCAGGCACTCCAGACGTTTTTGTTTTAGTCGTTAGACTGACCTAGAGTAACACACCATTTTTTAAATTTTCATGTTAGTCTGGCTAAACCCATCATCCAATTGGTTTCTAAAGTATTTTTTAATATCTACAATGTTTTGGTGAGAAAAAGGTATGTTGCTAAATGATATGTATGTTTCCATGAAAAAATGTAATACAGATGTGTACATCCACTCTTTTAGGAAACTTTCCATATTAACATCCATACGATCCAGATTTTTCTTAGTGATGGATCAATGGTGGAATTGGCAGCATTTTTCTTTATTGGTGTTATACAAAGTAATAATGTATGTCAAATCAATAGCATGTTGGGGTCTATAAAATGGAAGTATCTTCCTGTGTTTGTACGTGCATGGACACTTGAGCAAAGACAAAATTCTCGAAGTATATTCAAACCATTAACAATAACAATAATTACTTCTGGCAGTACAGAGAAGCTGTATCTATTTGACAGGGCTGTACTATTGGACTTTATAACATTTAATTTTAGCTTTTGTAATTAAAACAGACATGCGTTTCACATTTTAAGTAATGTTTAAAATATTTAAATACATGAGTTCTTGTAGTGAAAACATTATATGCACTGAGCATTCATGAACTCGTTGTACTGTAAAATGAAAAGCTCCTTTCAGAAAAGGATGGTACAGAAGCCAAAGGCCTCAGGTTTATTTACCTTTTTTTATAATGTTTATTTTTGAGGGAGGGAGAGAGGGCATGCAAGCAAGTGGAGGAGGAGTAAAGAGAGGGAGACACAGAATCCAAGGGAAGCTCCAGGCTCTGAGCAGTCAGCATAGAGCCGGGAGGAAGGGCTCGAACTCATGAACCATGAGATCATGACCTGAGCCAAAGTCAAACACTTAACTGACTGAGCCATGGGCACCCCAGGTTTGTTTACTTAGACCAGCAAATTCCACTCCTCAAAATCTCTCCTAAGCAAATAGCCCAAATTACAGAAAATGCTACATTGAATGTAAGTATTTCATTGCAGTATTACTAGCAATATACTAGCCAAAAACGTTTGTTACTGGATGTTACACAGCCAATAAGAATATTTACAAAATAGTTCGTGATAGAAGAAAAATGTCCATAATACAAAACTGTGCAAAACGAGATAAAAAGGTATATAAAAAACAGGCTCCGGGGGCGCCTGGGTGGCTCAGTCGGTTAAGCGGCCGACTTCGGCTCAGGTCATAATCTCGCGGTCCGTGAGTTCAAGCCCCGCGTCGGGCTCTGTGCTGACCGCTGAGAGCCTGGAGCCTGTTTCAGATTCTGTGTCTCCCTCTTTCTCTGACCCTCCCCCGTTCATGCTCTGTCTCTGTCTCAAAAAAATAAATAAACGTTAAAAAAAAAAACAACAAAAAAAAAAACAGGCTCCTCGCTGGCTCAGCTGGAAGAACGTGCAACTCTTCATCTCAAGGTCTTGAGTTTGAGCTCCAGACTGGATGTACAGATTACTAAAAAAAAATTTTTTAAAGACATATATAAAAAAGATATATAAAAAACAATGAAATAGTGAAACAAAACAAAATCTGCACAGAACACATCAGTTAATACAAGTTTTCTTCCCACCTTTGGTTTTTCAAATTTTCCACAAATATACATCTACACTGAAAAAAAATACAGAAAATATACTAGATAGAGGCTTTAGCTGGAAAATATCCAAGTTACTCAAGTCAATTTTAATGCACTTTAGCCAGCTACTATTTTTAGTAATGATTGTCCTCAATTCCTCTCTGCTTCACAAGTGTCAGTAAATTTAAAAAAACACTTTCAGATTTTTAAGCTTAAATACTTGATGTCAAATAAAAATAAGAGAAAAAAGTAATTTTAATTATTTAAATCACATCTTGATTAGTCAAATAAGTCTACTTGATAATCAATCAAGACTTGATGTGAAGACCTCTACAATAGGCCATTCTCTTAATCTATTATCTTCAAAGTCATACAGAACTAAAATAAAATACACTGCTTTACATATTACTACTAGTATTCCAAAACTTTCAGCTTTTAAAAGCGTAGGAAAGAGGGGCGCCTGGGTGGCTCAGTCGGTTAAGCATCCGACTTCGGCTCAGGTCATGATCTCGCGGTCCGTGAGTTCGAGCCCCGCGTCAGGCTCTGCGCTGACAGCTCAGAGCCTGGAGCCTGTTTCAGATTCTGTGTCTCCCTCTCTCTCTGACCCTCCCCCATTAATACTGTCTCTATCTCAAAAATAAATAAACGTTAAAAAAAAAATTTTAAGGCATAGGAAAGAAAACTGGGTAACAATATTAATGCAGTCTGATAGACAAGAATAAAAAGTAAAGACAAAATGACTAAAGAAATGTTGGCAAATAACATTCTGAATGGAGGAAAACTAAATCAAGAAAGTCATAAGCAAGTTGTAGCAATGACGAATAAAAGACAAAGGCATAAAGGACCATGTTAATGGTTATCTGTTAACTGTCAGGAAGAGGAAAAACCAATTTAACAGCAAATCGTCTAGAGAAAAAAACCAACGTCTCCTGTGGCCGTTCCCCAGTGCCCCCAAATTACATGCCTTACAAATCACACACTGAAAAGATACATAAAGAAAAAGAAAAGGGGCACCTGGGTGACTCAGTTGTTGAGCATCGACTCTTGATTTCTGCTCAGGTTACGATCCCAGGGTCGTGGGATCGAGCCCCGCGTCAGGCTCTGCACTCAACACGGAGCCTGTTTGGAATTCCCTCTGCCCCTCTCCCCATCTCGCTCTCTAAAACTGAAAAATAAAGAATAAAAAGAAAAAGAAAGAAAAAGGAAAATAGAGGGCCGTATTACTGTCTCATTAAGTTCCTACAGCTTCTTTCCTATCCAGCCCTTTATAAAGTGTTAGTCTAGCAAGAGGTTACAAACAGTTATTTTTCTTATGCTCAGCATTGTTTTATTTGCTCTATTCCTTGATTAAATAACAGTTGAGGGCACCTGGGTGGTTCAGTCTGTTAAGCATCCGACTTCCTCTCAGGTCATGATCTCTCAGTTAGTGAGTTCAAGCCCCATATGAGCTCCCGTGCTGACAGCTTGGAGCCCGGAGCCTACTTCAGATTCTGTCTCCCTCTCTCTCTGCTCCTCCCCTGCTTGCCTTCAGTCTCTCACTCTCAAAAACAAACATTAAAAAAAAATTTTTTTTTTTTAAGTAACATTTGAACATGTTCAATGGCCATATTAAAAAGTAGAAGGTTGGTGGTGGTGCCTGGGTGGCTCAATCAGTTAAGCGTTCAACTTCGGCTCAGGTCATGATCTCACGGTTTGTGGGTTCAAGCC
Source organism: Panthera leo (assembly GCF_018350215.1). Taxonomy (NCBI): domain Eukaryota; kingdom Metazoa; phylum Chordata; class Mammalia; order Carnivora; family Felidae; genus Panthera; species Panthera leo. The sequence continues at coordinate 15,275,826 of NC_056692.1, read as the reverse complement.
CTGCATCCGGCTGTGTGCTGACAGCTCAGAGCCTGGAGCCTGCTTCAGATTCTGGGTCTCCCTCTCTCTCTGCCCCTCCCCTACTCACACTCTCTCTCAAAAATAAATACTAAAAAAAAAATTTTTTTTTAAAGGTAGAAGGCTGAACAGTAAGTTAAGGGTTTGTTAGATTCCAAAGCTAGAAAGAAACAGAAGAATCTCACAATGAGGGAGGGGAAAGAGGGAGGATATCAGTTCTTTAAAATAAATACAGAATTATAAGAAAAATTCCACATTTATAAATGGGATTCTACTGGCTACAGGTGAGGAACATATTACTACCATATAATCTAATAAATCCGAACATTTTCTTATAACTATATCAAGACCAATTCTCTTCTGGAAAGAAAAGTGAGCATAGTGGCCTTTTCCATTCTCTTCAAACAACTAGCCAAAAAAAAAAATGGGGGTGGGGGATAAATCCCAAGGCACCTAGCTGGCTCAATCAGTTAAGCATCCAATTCTTGGTTTCAGCTCAGGTTATGATCTCATGATACTTGAATGTGAACCCCTCATCTGGCTCCATGCTTACAGCACAGGGCCTGCTTGGGATTCTCCCTCCCTCTCTCTCTCACTCTCTCTCCCCCCTCTCTCCCCTTCCCCTGCTCGTGCTCTCTCTCAAGATAGTAAGAAAACTTTAAGAAAAAAATGTTTTAATAAAAAAAGGGTAAATTCCACTCATTTTGTTTGAGGGAGGGGGAAAATGTTTGCCACCTTTCCTCCAAAATTTTCTAAATTTATCTGCAGTACCTATGTTGCACAGTTTCAGAAGTTATACTATCCAGTGACCCTTAAAATGCTGCATTAAAAGAACTGCAAACAGGGATGCCTGGGTGGCTCAGTCGGTTAAGTGTCCGACTTCAGCTGAAGTCATGATCTCATGGTTCCTGGGTTCGAGCCCCTGCATCAGGTTCTGTGCTCAGGGCCTGGAGCCTGCTTCAGATTCTGTCTCCCTCTCTCTCTCTGCCCCTCCCCCGCTTGTGCTCTGTCTCTAAAATAAACATTAAAAACAAACAAACAAAAAGCTGCAAACAGCAAATTTGAATCAATTATTGAGAGAAAAAAAGACCTAGAAAATTAAAATAGGTAAAATCTATTTAAGTACGTACAAAAAGCAAAAACAACCTCAGAAAATATTCATGTACAATACCTCAGTAACCCCGGTACTTCCTTAAAACTTGATGCCTCTTTGGGTATATTAAGAGCTCACCTTCCAGACCTTCCAACCACCACTTAACTTAGGTTGTACCACATGAAATGATCATTTTTACAGGTGAAAAATGATTGAAATTGAGGTACAAACTGCCAATTATAAAATAAATAAGTCATGGGGCACCTGTGTGGCTCAGTTGATTTCTGCTCAGGTCATGAGTTCAGGGTCATGAAATCAAGCCCAGCGTCGGGCTCCTGTCCCTCCCTCTCCCTCTGTCTTTACTTTGCTTATATGCATGAGTATGCTCACTCTCTCAAATAAAAACAAAAAGGGGCGGGGGGGGGGGGGGGGGGGGTGGGGGGAGCCTGGGTGGCTCAGTCAGTTAAGCGTCTGACTTCGACTCAGGTCATGATCTCGCAGTTTGTGGGTTCAAGACCCATGTTGGGCTCTGTGCTGACAGCTCAGAGCCTGGAGCCTGCTTCGGATTCTGTGTCTCCCTCGCTCTCTGCCCCCCCCCCCGCCCACTCTTGCTCTGTGTCTCAAATAAACATTTAAAAAAACTGTAAAATAAATAAGTCACAATGCTATAAAGTACATACAGCATAAAAAATATTGTCAATAATATAACTTGGTATGGTGACAAACTACACTTATTGTGGTGAGCACTGCACAATGTACAGAATTACTGAATCACAACGTTGTACACCCAAACTAGTATCCCATGCATGTTCACTATACTTCAACTAAAAATTGACTGAAATTGGCAATTTCATATAGTTCAACCTCATAATTCATTCAACACAAGCAGAAATATAAATGCAAATTTGTCCTCCCTGGGCTTGGACATAGTTTGCGGTGACATGGCTACACGCACCAACAAAGTCGGAATTGTCAATAAACATGGGACATGTTATGGTGCCTCCCTCAGGAAAATGGTGAAGACTGAAATGAGCCAGCACATGGGGCGCCTGGGTGGCTCAGTTGGTTGAGCGTCCAACTCCGGCTTGGGCCATAATTTCACATTTGTGGGTTCAAGCCCCACATCAGGCTCTGTGCTGACAGCTTGAAGCCTGGAGCCTGCTTTGGATTCCTTGTCTCCCTCTCTTTCTCTGCCTTTCCCCTGCGTGCACTCTGTCTCTCTCTCTCTCAAAATATAAAAATAAAAAACATTAAAAAAAAAAGGTTTGGGGAGGGGTGCCTGGGTGGCTCAGTCAGTTGAGCGCCTGTCAGTTGTGCTTCAGATTCTGTCTCTCCCTCTCTCTCTGCTCCTACCCCACTTGCACTCTGGTCTCTCAAAAATAAAATAAATTTTTTAAAAAGAAACAAGCCAGCACACAAGTACACTTGCTCCTTGTGTGGCAAAACCAAGATGAAAAGATGAGCTGTGGGGATCTGGCATTGTGGTTCCTGCATGCAAACCATAGCGAGCGGGTGGTGCCTGGAACTACAACACCACATCTGCTGTCACAGCAAAGTCAATCATGAGAAGACTGAAGGAGCTGAAAGAAGCTCCACCATTTGAAACATTGCTAGCCTATAATAAATGGGGCAATTTATACAACAAAATTTAAATAAATAATTTATGTAGAAATGCAAATTTTGAGAATGGAAGTTTTCTATTCAATGAAATCAGTAGCTAAGATGGCTGGATCAAAAAACCAAAGTTGTAGATGTAATCTAGATCTGAATTTAGATTCATTTCCTAGCTCTCCATCCACTTGTCACAAGGCAAAGATTTTAAAAGTTGCAGGGGCGCCTGGGTGGCTCAGAAGCGTGCAACTTCGGCTCAGGTCAGGATCTCAGTTTGTGGGTTCGAGCCCTGCCTCAGGCTCTGTGTCGACAGCTCAGAGCCTGGAGCCTGCTTCCGATTCTGTCTCATTCTCTCTCTGCCCCTCCCCCACTCACTCTCTGTGTCTCAAAAATAAATAAATGCAAAAAACAAAAAAAATATTTTTTTTTAATAAGCTGCAGCCTCAGAGGCCCCAGCTGAGCTTCTGACTTCAGCTCAGGTCGTGATCTCACAGTTTGTGAGTTCGAGCCCTGTATCGGGGTCTCTGCTGTCAGCGTGGAAGCCGGCCTCCAATCCCCTGTTCCCCTCTCTCTGCCCCTCCCCTGCTTGCACTCACTCTCCTCAAAAGTAAACATTTAAATATATATAACAAATAAATAAATCAACAAAATAAGTAGTTTCAGCCTGCAAATTCATTAAATAACTTTCAGAAAAGAAATCTCTCAGGGTGCCTGGGTGGCTCAGTTGGTTGAGTGTCACACTCTTGATTCTGGCTCGGCTTGTGATCCCAGCCAGGGTCGTGGGATCAATCCCCAAGTCGGGCTCCACACTATCTGTGGAGCCTGCTTAAGATTTCCTCTCAGGGTGTCTGGGGTGGCTCAGTCAGTTAAGCGTCCAACTTGGATTTCAGCTCAGAACAGGATCTCCTAGCTTGTGAGATCGCCCCTTGTTGGGCTCTGCAGACAGCAGGAAGCTGGCTAGGGATGCTCTCTGCCCCTCCCCCCACTCACTGTCACTCTCACAGACACACACATGTGCGCTCTCTCTCTCTCTCTCCCTCAAAATAAATAATACACTAAAAAAGGTTAAAAAAAAGAAAGAAAGAAAAGACTCACTCTCTCCCCACTAGCTCGCACACATACTCTCATAAATACTAAAAAAATAAAATAAAATAAAATCTCTCATTATACAGATGATAAAAACAGGCCTTGAAAGTAACCATGTCTCAAGAGAGTGATCCACATAAAATCTGAACGTAACAAACTGCCCCCTAAATTTAATGACTTCTTGTCCAGTGCTTGTTCTACTATCTCTTGTTGCCTCTCCACTGGAAAATATACTCGACCTCCACACCCCTGTCTCCTTCATATGAAAGAAAATGCTAGGGGCGCCCAGGGTGGCTCAGAAAAGTTAAGCATCCAACTCTTGGTTTCTGCTCAGGTCATAATCTCACAACTAGTGGGTTTGGGCCCACCATCAGGCTCTGCACTGGCAGTTTGGGGCCTGCTTGGGATTATCCCTCTGTCTCTCTGCCCCTCCCCAACTCACGCGCAGGCACTCTCAAAATTAAACAAACTTTTTTTTTTTTTTTTAATTTTTTACAAACGGGCGCCTGGGTGGCTCAGTCAGTTGGATGTCCAACTCTTGATCTCAGCTCAGGTCATGATCTCACGGTTCGTGGGTTTAAGTCCCACTTTGGGAGAGCCTGCGTGGGATTCTGTCTCTCCCTCTCTCTCTGCCCCTCCCCACTCTCCCTCTCAAAAGAAAAAAATGCTAAACAGAGAAATTAAGTCAAAAGACTCTTCAAAGGAACTTCTAAGTTACAAAATTAAAATCTATGGAACAGAAATAAGAGCTTCAAGGAGACTGGACTAATGTTTACATACAAGCACAGAAGCTATCAGCCTGGGAGTGCAACATCCGTCCCAGTGATGTTACCTATTTATTGCCACCTTTCCTAATGTTCTTAATCCTTACCTGTAAAATAAGTGGCATATCTACTTTGCAGGGGTTTTTTTTGAGGATTGAGAGAAATAATAAGTACCTGGCATAATTAATAGATGTTATTAGAGAATTTTATTATCACAGAGTCAATGAAAACTTTTTAAAGCTTTTCAGTTTGTTAGCACTACTTGACCATAGCAGTCAATAAAGTACATTTGTAGTTTTCTAGTCCTTGATACAGGACAGGGACCAGCAATAGGTATGGTGCCTTTATTAAACATCACTGTTGTTACTAATTCAAATTAACTCAATTACACATACTAACAGAAGAAATAATTCTAAAAACGTTTATACATTCACTGCAATATAAACTCCTTGAAGAGACCCTTTGTCTATTTTGTTTAATGATGAATCCCAAGTGTCTAGAACAGTGCCTGGTACATAGTTGGGTCTCATTATGTATTTGTCAAATGCCTTTGGAACTTACTTTTAACACTCTGAATACTAAGGCTTTCAAAACACAATAATCTTGGCATTTAAGTACAATTTTTTTCTTCTTGTACCAGCCTAAAGAGAAGCACCTCTCACTCTAGAATTAACTCCTATCTTCCCTAGAAACAGGCAAAAAAAAAAAAAAATCTTGTGTAAGCCTTCTGAAGAACTTTAAAACGTTCCCAACTAGCTTCTGTTAGGTAGAAACAGGACAACTTTGGGGTGCCTGGGTAGCACAGTGTGTTAAGCGTCAGGACCCCTGGTCTCAGCTCGCATCATGATCTCACTGAGCCCAGCACTGGGCTCTGCACCGCTGGCACGGAGCCTGCTTGGGATTCTCTCTTCTCTGCCCCTTCCCCACTTGTGCGTTTTCTCTCTCTCTCTCTCAAAATAAATTAACTTAAAAAAAAAATTTTTTTTTAAACAGGACAACCTTCTACCCAGATTCTACAATTTTGACTGCAAAGAAGTACCACTCTCATTAGTCTCACGATTGGGGGAAGTGGGAAATTCCCTCTGACTCCATCAAAACAGGAGTTTTCTCTTCCAAGAGTTTAAGAGGATATCCCCTCAGGCAGCCAAAAATGTTAAGCCTTGGTAGAATCAAAAAGATGAGGTGCAGAGAAAACAGAGGTAGAAAATAAGAGATTTAAAAAGAAAAGGGGCGCCTGGGTGGCTCAGTTGGTTAAGCATCCGACTTCGGCTCAGGTCACGATCTCACAGTCTGTGAGTTCGAGCCCCGCGTCAGGCTCTGTGCTGACAGCTCAGAGCCTGGAGCCTGCTTCAGATTCTGTGTCTCCCTCTCTCTCTGCCCCTTCCCCGCTCATGCTCTGTCTCTCTCTGTCTCAAACATAAATAAAAACATTTAAAAAAAAAAAAAAAAAAAGAAAAGAGAGGGGTGCCTGGGTAGCTCAGTCGGTTAAGCATTCAACTTCAGCTCAGATCATGATCCCACAAGTTCGTGAGTTCGAGCCCCGCATCAGGCTCTGTGCTGACAGCTCAGAGCCTGAAGCCTGCTTCAAATTCTATGTCTCCCTCTCTCTCTGCTCCTCCCCCACTCATGCTCTGTCTCTCTTTCAAAAATAAATAAAAACATTAAAAAAAACTTTTTTAAATAAAAAGAAAAGAGATTGGCAAGATAAGCGACCTAAGACACTGACATATGGGGAAAAAAGGAAAAAAAAGGTCGAGGTCTAAATCTTTTGTCATATTTTTGCAGAATTAGAAGACACATTTGTTTTAGAATACATCAGGGGGAAAAAGCACCAAAAATAACCCTTGTACTGATACAGCTTAAAAGAAAGGTTACACCATTCAAATTTATTACTAATTTCACTTATTCTTCTAAGTCTCTGAACAGCCAAGAAACCTTCACCAAAATTTCAGCAGTTTTAAAGCTGTGAAACCTATTCTGCAGATTTTGTATTAATGAATTCCTTTTGGAAATTCTAAAAACAAAGTCATAAATGGGGCACCTGGGTGGCTCAGTTGGTTAACCGTCCAACTCTTGATTTCGGCTTAGGTCATGATCTCAGGGCTCATAAGTTTGAGCCCTCTGTGCTGACAGCGTGAAGCCTGCTTGGAATTCTCTCAGCCCCTCCCCCACTCACACACACATGGGCTCTCTCAAAACACACATTTAAAAAAATAAAATCATAACTGTCAGTGATATTTCCTAGTCAAAGAACACACAGTGTTTTGAAATTTTCATGATATTCTTCTCATAAAGTTTTACTACTTAAAACAACACATTATAACAAATAAATACAATGACTAACCACCAAGGTACAAGTAGTATTAATTGGTAGCATTTTATTAATCAGAACCCATTCACTGCCCAAGGCTTACATTAAGCCTTTAGAATCACATTTCACAAAACTGGTTATAGGTAGTATATACACTATATGTACCTACTATAGATAGTATCAGTATGTTCCTAGTGAGTAATCTTGAGACTGCTAGCAAAAATATTTTAATCCTAAATTATATTTTTATTCTATGGAATCTTTCATTCCAGATCTACCTACAACAGGTGTTTTATTTGTCAGAGAGACATGAACATTCTCTTGAATATTAACCTGGAATTAGTATCAAAAGAACTACAGACCAGCTCAACATGGCCAAATTATGTATTATATTGCTTCGGAATAATTTGGACAACCTTCACTTTTAGGATATGCAAATGTTCAGATTTGAGTTACAATTAAGGATTTTCAGAACTAATTTCTTTATGCAAATGTAACTTAGAGACTAACACCACAAGAGTACACTTGCTAGGAAAAACTCAAAAGAGATAATTCATCTTATAATATGACCACAGTATACCCACAGCAAAATTTTACTTCATCTTTCACACCGGAAAACAGGAATACTCTGCCCTTTAATGAACCCACAATTTCATAACCCTGTAAATTAGCAGGCAAGGCAAGTAATCATTAATTGCCCTTCTACAGACAAGGAATGCAAGGGTTCCAAGGCCTTTGCACTATACCACATCTGCCAAAATATGAAAATAGTCATAAATTTCAATGCAACGTGTCTCTTTGAAATTTCACAAATGAACGTTAAACATATTTCATATTGCTTTAGCTGGATAAAATCCTGACCTGATCACAAATCAAGCTTACCAATGACAGATCTGCCCAGCTATTGTGCTAAATCGTTGGAAGAAGGGCTACAAATTGAAGATTAAATTTAAAACAAGATAAACCAGGATCATGGTCATGTTTTCTAAACTAAACAATTCAGTGTTCTAAACAGAATGGTCATAACAAGGTATGGGGTTAGACTATAGAAGCGTACTTGGGGAAAATCTTCCAAGCTTAGGACAGACACTGCTACTAACACCTAAGTCAAGTATTTTTAAAGACTTTTTTAATGTTTTTTTTTTTTTTGGGGGGGGGGAGGAAGAGAGAGATGGAGAGATAGAGAACAAGCGGGGGGGGGGGGGGTGTGAGGGGGGCAGAGAGAGAGAGACAGAGGATCCAAAGCAGGTTCTGAGCTGACACAAACTGACATCATGACCTGAGCTTAACCACTGCATTCATCAAAAACACAGATCTACTCAAGACAGACAGACATAAAACTAACATATTTGGCTTTGACACTATCAGTCAGGTCCACCGGTTGGTGGTTTGTATCAATCTAAATGAGATGAGTAAGAACAAATGGTCTTAAGTACAATAACCGCAAGTTTGCATCTCCGAACAATCCTAGTTTATGCTTACGGTCTTAGCACTATTATGAATTGCTACCCCTTCGTTTCAAGGTACCCTGATTTGAATGATAAATTATGATGGCCCTTTAATTATTATGGCAGTTATTATGACCCAATTATTATGTAGTCTAACATGAATATTTAGTTAATGAATTCAAACCACAGAATTATGTTGGCAAACCAATTTGCTGTTAACTGACCATTTCAGAAACAGTATAACTTTTTGCTACTGTTCCTCACTACCCCTTAATGGATTCTGTATGACAGCTCTCTAGGCTAGTATCTGGAACATTTGCAAATCATTTGTCAACCTCTCCCCCTCCTAAAAGTGTTATGACTAAATCATTAACTTAAAGGCTGCATCCATCAAGACAAAAGGGGGGGGGGGGGTGGACAGAGGTTTTAAATAAAAGCAATTTGCAGAAATGCCTGGCCATACCCCAGCAGACTCTACAAACCGAGGAAACCAAAGAAACCGTATGCAAACACAAATTTTGAGATTACCTAAAATCCCTCATTCTAACTTCATTCACTGTCCCTTAAAATGAGATTTTTTTAAAGTTTATTAATTTTTTTTTAATAATCTCTCCACCCAATGTGGGGCTCAAACTCATGACCCCAAGATCAAGAATCGCACACTATGGGGCACCTGCATGGCTTACTGGGTTAAGCGTTTAAGAATCCAACTTCGGGGTGCCTGGGTGGCTCAGTCGGTTAAGCGGCCGACTTCGGCTCAGGTCATGATCTCCCGGTCTGTGAGTTCGAGCCCCGCATCGAGCTCTGTGCTGACAGCTCAGAGCCTGGAGCCTGTTTCAATTCTGTGTCTCCCTCTCTCTGACCCTCCCCCGCTCATGCTCTGTCTCTCTCTGTGTCAAAAATAAATAAACGTTAAAAAGATTTAAAAAAAAAAAAAAAAAAAAAAAAAAAAGAATCCAACTTCGGCTCAGGTCACGACCTCACGGTTTGTGGGTTCGAGCCCCATGTCGGGCTCTGTGCTGACAGCTCAGAGACTGGGGCCTGCTTCAGATTCTGTGTCTCCCTCTCCCTCAAAAATAAATAAACGTTGGGGAGCCTGGGTGGCTCAGTCAGTTAAGCGACCCACTTCAGCTCAGGTCATGATCTCACGATTCGTGGGTTAGAGCTCCATATCGGGCTCTGTGCTGACAGCTCAGAGCCAGAAGCCTGCTTCAGATTCTGTGTCTCCCTCTCTCTGCTCCTCCCCCTCTCTCAAAAATAAACATTAAAAAATATTTTTAGTAAGTAAATGTTAAAAAAAATTAAAGAGGGGCGCCTGGGTGGCTCAGTCGGTTGAACGTCCGACTTCGGCTCAGGTCATGATCTCGCGGTCTGTGAGTCTGAGCCCCGCGTCCGGCTCTGTGCTGACAGCTCGGAGCCTGGAGCCTGCTTTGGATTCTGTGTCTCCCTCTCTCTCTGACCCTCCTCCACTCACACCTGTCTCTCTCTCTCCTTCAAAAATAAATAAACATTAAAAAAAAAAAAAATTAAAGAATCGCACGCTTTTCGGACTGAGCCAGGGAGGTGTCCTAAGATGGAATTGTTTTGAAAACACGAGGTTTCTTTAGAAAAGCGTGAAGATGTTTTATCTACTATTTATGACAGATACAAGTCAAGCACCAAGACACATTATTTGAACTACTAAAAAAGTAAGTATACAGCATTCCCAGCTTACTACCTTAATTAGTTACACACAGGTCTCTTTTGTGGCTTAGAAGTGGCTTAGAAGAAATGAGAGTACTGGTCTAAAGATCAGCAGACAAGTTCTGGCTTTGCCATTTACTAGCCAACCAGTCATGTGGTAGAAAAAAAAAAAAACATTGAATCTCAAATTCACTTTCCTGAACCATAAAATGGAAGCAACATTATCTAGTTCACTGATACATGATATAAGTAAAAAAGTTTGTGAAAGAAGTTTGTGAAATGTGAAATTCTAGATAAATGTGTTCTATAAAGTCTAAAAGTTTAACCTTTACCCTACTCCTGTCATTGCTGTTTAAATACACACTCATCTTAAATATAAAGCAAAAAAAAAAAAAAAAAAAATTGCTGCAAAATCAGCCTTACAGCCTTCTTTTTTAAAAATTATGCTTTGGGTTAGGGGCGCCCGGGTGGCTCAGATGAGCGTCTGACTTCGGCGCAGGTCATGATCTCACGTTTCATGGGTTTGAGCCCAGAGTCGGGCTCTGTGCTGACAGCTCGGAGACCGGAGCCTGCTTCACATTGTGTCTCCCCCTCTCTCTGCCCCTCCCCTGTTCACGCTTTGTCTCTGTCTCTCAATAATAAATAAACGTTAAAAAAAAATTTAAAAAAAAAAAATGCTTTGGGTGGCTCAGTCGGCTAAGCATCTGACTTCAGCTCAGGTCATGATCTCAGAGTTCGTGAGTTTGGCCCCCCACAGAGTCTGGAGCTTGCTTCCGATTCTGTGTCTGCCCCATCACTGCTCATGCTCGCGCTCTCTCAAAAAAAATAAAATAAATAAAATAAAATTTATTTTTTTATTTTTTTTTTTGAATTATGCTTTTGGGGGCACCTCAGTGGCTCAGTCAGTTAAGCATCCCTCTTCGGCTGAGGTCATGATGTGGCTTCTCATGAGTTCCAGTGCCCCATCAGGCTCTAAGCTGACAACTTGGAGACCGCGTCTCCCTCTCTGTCTCTGCCCCTCCCCCGGTCACACTCTCTCTCCCAAAAGTAAATAAACATTTAAAAAATTAAAATAAATAAATAAATAAATCACCAAAACTTTCAAAAAAATTATGCTTTTGGGGCATATGGGTGGCTCAATGGGTTAAGCGTCTGACTTCAGTTCAGGTCATGATCTCGCAGTTTGTGAATTCGAGCCCCACACTGGGCTGTCACCACAGAGCCTGCTTCAGATCCTCTGTTCCCCCCCACCCCTCCCCCACTCGTTCTCTATCAAAATAAATAAACTTTAAAAAATGAAAAAAAAGTTTTTTTTATTATGCCTTCAGGGGTACCTGGGTGGCTCAGTTGGGTTAAGTGTCCAACTCTTGGTAACAGCTCAGGTCACGATCTCACGGTTTCCTGAGCTCAAGCTCCATGTCAGGCTCTGTGCTAAGCCTGCTTAGGAATCTGTCTCTCCCTTTCTCTGCATCCGTGCTCTCTCAAAATAAATAAATTTTAAGAAAATAAAAATAGGGGCGCCTGGATGGCTCAGTTGGTTAAGCGTCCAACTTCGGCTCAGGTCATCATCTCACAGTCCGTGAGTTCGAGCCCCGCATCAGGATCTGTGCTGCTATCAGTTCAGAGCCTGGAGCTTGCTTCGGATTCTGTGTCTCCCCCTCTCTCTGCCCCTCCCCCATTCACGCTCTGTCTCTGTGTCTCAAAAAATGAATAAACATTAAAAAAAATTTTTTTAAAGAAAATAAAAAATAAAAATAATGTTCTCAGATCTTCTTAAAGTATTGGTAACTCATTTGTAAAATTAGATACATTAAACTACCAGACTGAAATTTCACTTTCTATATTTCACTTGCTATATATACCAGGTTAAAGTCTAGGAGTGTTTTAAATATTTCATATTCCTTTGAACAAGCTTATTAGACAATTATGAAAACTCTGCTTGTTTGCACAGACTCTTCAACGTGTTTGTACTTACTGAATCCAAATTTTGCTCAGATTATGTGTTCTAGACCATACTAGAATTCAAATTGAGACCTTTTCAAATAAAGGTGAAAAGGATGCCTAGGAATGTCCGCAATAGTAAGAATTTACTCCCATCATCTCAAATTACAATGATTTCATTATATTCCATAGTTTGGGAAGCCAACAAAATAAACTGAAATTTGCCCACTGTGCACAATACTGTACAAAAGCCTAAAGTAGGGGTGCCTGGCTGGTTCAGTTGGTGGAGCATGCGACTCTTGATCTTGGGGTCATGAATTCCTGCCCCATGTGGGGTGTACAGTTTACTTAAACAAAAAAGTATTTTAAATGTTAAAGTAAACACAAAAGAGCATCCGATTTAATTAAATATGAAGGCTAGGGCACCTGGGTGGCTCAGTCAGTTAAGCATCTGACTTCGGCTCAGGTCATCTCATGGTCTGTGAGTTCAAGCCCCTAGCTGGCTGGACTCTGTGAAGACAGCTGGGAACCTGGAGCCTGCTTCAGATTCTGTGTCTCCCCCTTCTCTCTGCCCCTCCCCCGCCTGGAGCCTGCTTCAGAGTCTGTGTCCCCCCCGCCACCCCTCCCCATTTGGGCTCTCGCTCACTCTTGAAAATAAACATTCAAAAAAAATTTTTTTAATGTTTATTTATTTTTGAGACAGGGAGAGATAGCATGAACGGGGGAGGGGCAGAGAGAGAAGACGACACAGAATCTGAAGCAGGCTCCAGGCTCTGAGCTGTCAGCACAGAGCTCGATGCGGGGCTCGAACTCACAAACCGTGAGATCACGACCTGAGCCGAAGTCGGAGGCTCAACCGACTGAGCCACCCAGGCGCCCCACAAAAAAAAAAAAAAATTTTTTTTGTTTTAAAATTAAGGCTAAAGGTTACCTGTAGAAGGGATTTTTTTAATTGCGTTATCCAACTCTGCTTATATTTAGGCAGGGGGAAAAAAACATTCAATAAAGTTAACTCCCATTAACTGAAATAGCAATAATAAAAATTATTATTGCCCTACATAGAATTGATAGTAACCTGCTTTAAACTCGTTACTAAAGTTACTCTTTATCCGTTTTTCTCTCCCTAACATCTATTAAGGAGTTTATTCACAACATGTTCCCACCTTCACTGACTATAGAATAAGCTAGAGATGAGGCTCTGGTATTTTAAAAAGGACTGCGCTCAAGTAAATAACTCAGAATAGATGCATTCATTCACACAGAGAATGAATCACAAGCGACCATCTAAACTTTACCCCTACCCCACAAGGAGCCAATCATCACAGGGAAAAGGTAAGAAAGGACAAAACCAGCAACTACCCCACAAACCCAATGTACTTTATGCTGACCCCTCTACTCTGAAAAATGTGAAAAGCACTTTTCCGCTTTTATTTTTCCTTTTCTGTACTACTGTGGTTTGTGTATATGGGAATGTTAAGACTTGGTTCAGAAATGCTTAAAGGTAACAGGCTTGCTTAAAACTGCTACAAATGTTAGAAAACCTATGTCTTAGACTACTAAGTGATGCTGCTAGATTTAATCTCCAAGGTGAACACTCCTACCCCAAACTTCAATATTTCCTATCTGCAACCGCCAAGTGTCCTTTTCCTGAACACAGCTTAGCTCTTCCTCCAGTACCATTAAATAATCCATATAAATTGATTCCAATTCCCCAGAATATAATTAAATGATGCTACAAAAAAGTATTAGGTTCAACAGAGTATGCAACATAACAGATACTGCAGGAACCAGAAAAGCCAGTATTTACTTCCAACCCAAAAACAAATCATTTAAATGCACTCTTCTTCTACTCCCCACACCACATATTGTTCAGTGACTAAAACTATGAGGAATTTTTGTCACCACAAAACTGAATTATTGCACTCAACAAAGGAGTGGACACAGGTAGAGGCTACTTCCTGATGACTGCTTTCCTCTACTTCCCAATGAATTCCTCCCTATCTTGTGCCCAGCAGTCACAGGAGTTCCTTCCCACCTGGTAGATCCTATTTCCTTCCCCCTTTATATCCTGAAGGAGACACTTAACGCTTAAATAACTTAATGAAGTGGCTCTCTCTAGATAACACTATGTTCAATAACCAACAGGGCTGTGGTTAAAACTCCTCACCACCCAGCTCCAATATTATCACTAAACCATCACTTGCTTGGAAGCTACAATCATGAGCTTCCAAAATCAGTTTTAAAACAAATTAAAAACAAAAAGCTTCTTCCACACCCTTTTTGGTTTTGGCAAAACCTAAATCCTAACTTGAGAATTTGAGCCTAAATCCTTACAGACCAGAGAGCATTCAAATATAATTTCAAGTTTCCCCCCAAGGACACTAATAGATTGAGAGGAACCTATCTGGTGCCTAAGGGGGATGAAGAAAAACTTCCACAAGGAGCACACCTACATTGTTTCACTTTTAAACACGGAAATAAAGACAAATCTGACCTTGAGCTGTACTTCCCCATCTTATTTCCCTCTCCCTCCCAACAAAAACCTTGTTCAATACAAATAGGTATGTAAGAATTTATGAAATGCAATTGGAGTTCCTGACCTTTTCTAATTTTCAAATTCTTGAATCCTAATATATGATGATATACTGAGACTACCCCTGAGGCTATTCACATGACCAACCTGGCATTCAAGGAAAGCATGGGCCCTACATAACATTTTGAAAAATAAGTGGCTTCAGTAATTATGAAAAAATCTGAAGATCAATGGTTGTTTCCAACCTTGTCTCACCCCTGAACAGAATTAAAACCACAGAAACCACATATAAGGTTTTTTGTTTTTATAATACTACAGGTTTAACGGATGTGGGGTAATTCAAGTTACCTAGGTCCAAAATGGAGGAGGTAAGGGCAATTTTAAAGAGCAGCACCCTTTGACGACTAAACAGACACAATGGACATTTCGATCAAGTTCTAAAAAAATGACTCAAGAACCTTTAGGGGCAAAGGAGCAATGAACAAAGAACTGTTCAAATCTGTACACAAAGCCATTTCTTTAAAATAGAAAAGAGAAAATACGATCTGCTGGGATGCCCTATGTTCAAAATCCAATAACCAAACCCTCAGCTGAGGGCTTCGGGTAGGTTACGACCTCCCCATTAAATACAAACACGCATTCCAAGCCGGGGGAGTCAACCAAAATACAGTTATTAAACGTTATTTGAAATAACTTTATTTTCCAACAGGTCTTTTCGTTTGTCATAATGGTAACTGTAAACAGTAAAGTCATCATTTTTACAAACTGGTAAACTGAGGCACGGGCATTTAAAGGACTAAGAATCAGGGTCTCCTTATTTCCTGTTCAATGCTTTATCCACCAGAACCTGCCCCCCCCCCCCCCCCCCCCCGCCGTCCCCAGCTAACGATGCCAGAAAATGATTACAGGAACTTGCGAGCTCTCCAGGATAAGTCCGAGGAAAGGGACCGTGAGCGAGGTTTTTCTAGACCTCCCCAGAAGAAAGCAAGGTTGATTGAACGTAAAGTCTAAAAATCACTCAATACAAGGTGTGCCGGCCTACGGAAAGGAAATCCGATCGCAGCATCTCGGCTGGCCTCCGCTCAAGGATGAACTGCAGTGATTCCCACTCTGTCCTTCCCCACCCCTCACCCAAGACGGCCCTCCACCACAAACCCAAAGCCCTCCGCTCGCAAGGATTCTCCTTTGTGAGACTCCACAGCCGCCGCCCCACATTGGGCCTCCGGGGAAAAGCCACCGCCCCCACCCGCCATATTTCCCTCAAAGGCGCCCGCGCTGCAGCTCCCGGTGCCACTCTCCCCCATGTGACGGGTGTTTCTTCTCCCATCACCCCACCCAATTGTTCGCCACATCCCAAGATGGCCCAGAGGTTCCCCTGGGGATTGCTCGCGCGGAGACAGCACCCGCCATCTCCTCCCCCTCCCCCGCCCCGGGACTCGCCCTCCCCCCCCCCAGCCGCCATTTTACAACCAACTCCTCCACCCTCTCGCCTCGGCCTCCAGGCCCGCGAGTGTCTGCAACTGAGGACGCCAAAGGGGTCAAATTCCTGGGCCTGGAGCCTCCCACCGCTCCGGGAGCCCACAGGCCATTTCCTGCTTCCCGAATCCACGTCCCCGGCCAGGTTCGGAGACGATGCCGCCATTTTGTCTCCTGCTCCCGGCCTCTGTGGGCGGCGGCAGAGGGTCCGAGAATTCCAGCCCCCCGTAACCCCCCCAACTCACCGTCGTATCGCTCAGCCTGCTCGGCCAGCTTCGCCTGGTACACCAGATCCTCCCGATCATCCATAGCGGCAGCGGCTCCGGCAGGGTCTGCGCGACGGATGGAAGCGGATAGTGTCTCCGACTCTCTCAGCCTCTCGCTCCGTGTCTGGGCAGCAAAAATGGCGGCGCCTCAATCCGGGACTTCCGCCTGCGCACGCGGACAACTGCTCAGCTCTATGGCAACCGCTCCCTGGCAACTGGCGCGGGGGGGGGGGGGGGCGGGTCCAGGAGCTCAAAGCCCGAAGAGGCTGGAACCAGCCAGAAGCCCCTCCTCCGTGGGCTCCGCAGGCGTTGGAACGTTGAGGCGGGAACTGCGACGGCTGGGAGGGAGAACTATCCCGAGAGATTGAGGGAAGAGAGAGACAGCGCGGGGGAGGCCGCCTGGACGGCTCCTGAAGTGAGTGAGCGAGGGAGCCTGGGCTGTGACCTAAGGCCGACGCCTGGACGTGCGGGAAGAGAGCCAGAGGCTGTAACGGTTTTTATAATGGCAGGCCTTCCTCACTGAAACCAACTTCTGTCCTACCTGCTCCTTTTTCAGCCAAACCCAGTCCTGGGACATTTTCACACCCTTTTGACACCAGGGTTAAGAGTGGGATTCTGCTATAATTGGTAGGGGAAAGAGGCCTGCAGATTTCACACCTCAACTTCATCCTTGCCTTTTGCAGTCTTTTTCTTCTTCCTTTTTAGTCTTCTTTTTCTCCTTAGGCCCACCGTGGATAGGAGAGGGAAGTTGTTAGAGAAATCCGGTCTGGAGTGCAAGGTGCAGAAGAGTGGGACCAATATTAAATAGAGATGGAGGAGGCAAGACTGGGAAAGAACCTGGCCTGTGTTTCTTCCCAATGGATTCCCAGCACCTTGTACTCAATAACATATTAGTTGCATGACTGAAGCTCAGGTCAGAATACAAACTCTGTGGTGGGATATGCAATAGATGTGGAATAAAAAGTAGATTGGAAACAAATTATGAAGAGTCTTGTATGGTAAACTAGGAAGTTTGCACCTTTTTTTTTTAATTTTTTTTTTAACGTTTATTTATTTTTTGAGACAGAGAGAGAGCATGAACAGGGGAGGGGCAGAGAGAGAGGGAGACACAGAATCGGAAACAGGCTCCAGGCTCTGAGCTGTCAGCACAGAGCCCGACGCGGGGCTCGAACTCACGGACCGTGAGATCATGACCTGAGCCGAAGTCGGACGCTCAACCGACCAAGCCACCCAGGCGCCCCTGCACCTTATTTCGTGGGCACAAGGGAGTTATTTTTTGATGATTTTACGTGGAGGATGATGCCATCATGGATACACTTTGGAAAGATTAATAGAGATTGCATGGCAGGCCTTGCAGTCCCCATGATCCCAAAACCACCTGCACTGCCCAGCCATAATCAACCCCACCATGTTCTTCCACCTCGCTGTGGGTGGGGAGCCATTGGGCCACGACGCCTTCCAGCTGTTTGCAGACAAAAGTTCCAAAGACAGCAAGCAAACTTTTGTGCTCTGAGCACAGAGGAGAAAAGATTTGGTTATAAAGATTCCTGCTTTCACAGGATTATTTGGGATTCATGGGCCAGGGTGGTGACTTCCCATGCCAAAATGGCAGTGGTGGCAAGTCCATCTGTGGGGAGAAATCTGATGATGAGAATTTCATCCTGAAGCATACAAGTGTTGGCATCTGTCCATGGCAAGTGCAGGACCCAACACAAAGTTTTTCATCTACATTGCCAAGACTGGATGGCAAGCATGCGGTCTTTTGCAAAGTGAAAGAGAGCATGAGTATTATGGAAGCCATGGAAGTGCTTTGGGGCCAGGAATGACAAGACCAGTAAGAAGATCACCATTGCTGACTGTGGACAAATCTAATAAATTTAACTTGTGTTTTATCTTTTTTGGTTTTGATTTGTGTTTTATCTTAACGACCAGACCATTCATTCTATAGCTCAGGAGAGCACCCCTTCACCCCCATCTGCTCCAAAAATCCCGTAATCTTTGTGCTCTCACCACAGTTCTATGGGTTCCATATTTTCCTTACTCCTCTCCATGTCTAGCTGGATTGCTAAGTTAAGTTTATGATGATGAGGGGCTCCTGGCTGGCTCAGTAGGAAGGACATGCAACTCTTGATCTTGGATTGTGAGCTAAAGCTCCACACTGTATGTAGAGATTACTCAAAAATAAAAAATCTTTTTAAAAGGTTTATGGGGTGCCTGGGTGGCTCAGTCAGTTAAGCTTCCGACTCTTGATTTTGGCTCAGGTCATGATCTCACAGTTCATGAGTTCAAGCCCCACATCAGGCTCTGTGCTGACATCGCCAATCCTGCTTGGGATTCTGTATCCTTCCCTCTCTCTGCCCCTCCTCCGCTCACTCTCTATCTCTCACTCTCTCTCAAAATAAATAAAAATAAATTTTAAAAATAAGTTTATGAGGGGTGCCTGGGTGACTCAGTTGGTTAAGCATCCAACTTGGGCTCAGGTCATGATCTCATGGTGTGTGAGTTTGAGCCCCACATCAGGCTCTCTGCTGTCAGCACAGAGCCCACTTCAGATCCTCTGTTCTCCTCTGTCTCTGCCCCCTCTCCCCGGCTCATTCTTCCTCTCTCTCTCTCAAAATAAAAACTTAAACAAATTTTTTAAAACATAACTTTATGATTATGAAATAAAAATTAAAACAAAAAATGTTGCACAGCTGTTATTAAAGAAAGGCTACAATAATACAGGTAAGAGTAATAGATGGTTGCAGTAAAGATAGGAAGGAAAGGACAGATAGAAATAGTCCTACAGAGGGGCGCCTGGGTGGCGCAGTCGGTTAAGCGTCCGACTTCAGCCAGGTCACGATCTCGCGGTCCGTGAGTTCGAGCCCGCATCAGGCTCTGGGCTGATGGCTGGGAGCCTGGAGCCTGTTTCCGATTCTGTGTCTCCCTCTCTCTCTGCCCCTCCCCCGTTCATGCTCTGTCTCTCTCTGTCCCAAAAATAAATAAAAAACGTTGAAAAAAAAAATTAAAAAAGAAATAGTCCTACAGAGAAAAGCCTCAAGAGTTCATAGCTGGGGGCACCTGGCTGGCTCAGTTGGTAGAGCATGCAACTCTTGACCTCAGGGTTGTGAGTTTGAGCCCCACATTGGGTGTAGAGATTACTTAAAAATAAGATTAAAAAAAAAAAAGTTTGTAGCTGTTCGGATGTGTCAATTTTGTGAAGAGAAAAAAAAATTAAAATTGACGCGTAGGGAAAGCTGCTGACGGAATGAACGGAACATAAATGAACAGAGACGTGACGGAATGAACAGAGACATGAATTCCTTTTTGTACATGTTCTAAGGTTCTCACAGATCATCAGGTAAAAATTACCAGCATGGAATTGGGAGGCTGCCACGGAAGCAACTAGAGAATGTGTGCAGGTAGAAGACCAGAGAAACCTTGAAGAAGACCTGCTTTTAAGAGATATTTGAAAGCAGGAGACCCAACGAAAGAGATTGGGTAGCTCCTTATTGCCTTCGAAACGAAGCCCCTTTACACTTTAAACATACTTATCAGGGGCACGCCTGGGGGACTCAGTCAGGGAAGCCTCTGACTATTGATTTCTGCTCAGGTCCTGATCCCAGGGTCATGAAATCAAGCCCCGAGTTGATCTACACACTGAGCTTGAAGCCTCATGCTTAAGATTCTCTCTCTCTCTCCCTCTGCCCTTCTTTCCATCTCTTTCTCTCTCTAAAAAAATAAAAATAAAAATAAAAATAAAAAACAAACAAAAAAACAACTTATCAATCTAAATGGTAAACGTGAAAATCAAAAAGACCTACTAGGTTCCAGTCCCAATTCTGTAAATAAATAAACATGTGACCTTCAGCAAACATGTTCTTCTGTAAGTTAAGGAACTGGAGATCGTATGATAGGCCACAAAAGCAGTCTTTTTGTTTTTAATATTTATTTATTTTTGAGAGACAGAGACAGAGTGCAAGTGGGGGAGGGGCAGAGAGAGAGGGAGACACAGAATCCAAAGCAGGCTCCAGGCTCTGAGCTGTCAGCACAGAGTGGGATGCGGGGATCGAACCCACGAACCATGAGATCATGACCTGAGCCAAATCAGATGCCCAACCAAATGAGCCACCCAAGCACACCACAAAATGAGTTTTAATAAATGCTGAAAGATTGAGGGGCACCTGGGTGGTGTAGTCAGTTAAGCGTCCGACTCGCTCTCAGCTCAGGTCATGATCTCATCATTTGTGAGTTCGAGCCCTCCATCGGGCTTTGCACCCTGCACTGATGGTGCGGAAACTGCTTGGGATTCTGTTTCTCCTTCTCTCTGCTCCTACCCTACGGGTGCTCTCTCTCTCTCTCTCTCTCTCTCTCTTTCTCAAAAAGAAATATATAAACTTTAAAAAAAAGTTAAAAGAATGCAATCATACAAAATATCTTTTCCTATCACAATG
The DNA here is from genome assembly GCF_018350215.1 of Panthera leo. NCBI lineage: Eukaryota > Metazoa > Chordata > Mammalia > Carnivora > Felidae > Panthera > Panthera leo. Next base: position 15,255,163 of record NC_056692.1, on the reverse strand, counting down.
GAATGAAACTAAAAATCAATAATAAAAAGAAAACTGGAAAATTAACAAATATGTGGAAATGAAGTAACACTTTAAATATTTTTTTTAAGTTCATATATTTATTTTGAGAGACAGAAAGAGTGCATGTGCTTAGCAGAGGGGCAGAGAGAGGGGGAGAGAGAGAATCCCAAGCAGGCCCCATGCTGTCAGCGCAGAGCCAGATTGGGGGCTCAATCCCAAGAACTACGAGCTCATGACCAGAGCCAAAATCAAGAGTCAGACACTCAACCGACTGAGCCACCCAGGCGCCCCTGAAATAACACTTTTAAATAACTAATGGCCCAGGAAGAAATCACCAGGGAAATTTAAAAATACCTTGAGATGAATAAAAACAAGCACACAGTATACCAAAACATGAGATGACTAAAAATAGTGCTAAGAGGGAAATTTGTAGCTGTAAATGCCTACATTAAAAAAGGAAGATCTTTTGGGGTGTCTGGGTGGCTCGGTGGGTTGAGCAACCGACTTTAGCTCAGGTCATGATCTCGCAGTTCATGAGTTTGAGCCCCGCGTTGGGCTAGCTGCTATCAATGTGGAGCCCACTTCTTCCCATCTTCTGTCCCCCTCGCTCTCTGCCCCTCCCCCATTCGCGTTATCTCCCTCCCTCTCTCTCTCTCTCTCTTTCAAAAATAAATAAACATTTAAAAAAAGGAAGATCTCGGGGCGCCTGGGTGGCTCAGTCGGTTAAGCGTCCGACTTCAGCTCAGGTCATGATCTCGTGGTCCGTGAGTTCGAGCCCCACGTCGGGCTCTGTGCTGACGGCTCAGAGCCTGGAGCCTGTTTCAGATTCTGTGTCTCCCTCTCTCTCTGACCCTCCCCTGTTCATGCTCTGTCTCTCTCTGTCTCAAAAATAAATAAACGTTAAAAAAATTTAAAAAAAAATAAAAAAATAAAAAAAGGAAGATCTCAAATTAATAACTGTACATCTTAAGGAACTACAAAAAGAAGAATCAACTAAACCGAAAATTAGCGGAATAAAGATTAAAGTGGACATAAATAAAATAGAAAATAACAAAAACTAGATTGGCTAAGAAGAAAAGAAGTCTCAAAATTAAAATCAGAAATGAAAGTAGAGACATTACTATAAACCTTACAGAAAGAAGGATTGTATTATGAACACTGCTATGCCGATAAACTGGATAACAAATGAAATGGACAAATTCCTAGAAACATAATGTGATATCATGATATAGTAAAAAGTACATGTTTGGCCTTTGTCCTTAGTTCCTTGAACAGAGCTCCTAAAACTCTTGTAACTTCCCAAATAATCCCTGTGAAGAGCTTCTGTTATTTTTTTTTTAAATGTTTATTTATTTTTGAGAGAGAGAGAGAGAGAGACAGAGCACAAGAAGGGGAGGGACAGAGAAAGAAGGAGAGACACAGAATCCGAAGCAGGCTCCAGGCTCCGAGCTGTCAGCCTGTTAGCACAGAGCCCAACGCGGGGCTCGAACTCACAAACCGTGAGATCATGACCTGAGCCGAAGTTGGCTGCTTAACCAACTGAGCGACCCAGGCACCTCCCTCTCTCAAAAATAAATAAACATTAAAAACATTTTTTTAAATAATGAAGTGGGGAACTGTCCTATGGAACTGAGCCCTTAACCTCAGTCCCCGGGGTCTGTAGTAACTCTGGGTAGTGTCAGAATTGAATTAAAATTTAGGATACCCAGTTGGTGTCCACAGATAATTGGAAAATTGCTTGGTGTGGGAACCCACACATTTGGTATAAGAAATATTGTATGTAGAACCAGATCATACTACGTGCAAACTACCAAAACTGACTCAAGAAGAAATAGAAAATAATCTTCCAACAAATAAAATCCCAAGACTAGATGCCTTCACTGGTGAATTCTGCCAAGCATTTAAAAAAAAATTTTTTTTTAATGTTTATTTATTTTTGTAGGAGAGAGACAGAGCATGAGCAGGGGAGGGGCAGAGAGAGAGGGAGACACAGAATCCGAAGCAGGCTCCAGGCTCTGGGCTGTCAGCACAGAGCCCGATGAGGGGCTTGAACTCACAAGGTGTGAAATCATGACCTGAGCTGAAGTCGGACGCCCAACTGACTGAGCCACCCGGATGCCCCTTTTTTTCTTTTCTTTTCTTTTTTTTTTTTTCCTGCCAAGCATTTAAAGAATTAACACCAAACCCTTTGAAATTCTTCCGAAAAATTAGCTGAGAGAGCACGTCCTACCTCATTTTGTTAGACCAGCTTTACCTGGCTCTCTAATACCAAATCTGGACAAAGACATTACAAGAAAACTACAGACCAAAGTCTTTTATAAATAGATGCAAACCTCTTCAACAAAATAATAGCAAACCTACCACAGCAGCATAGGGGCTCCTGGCTGGCTCAGTTGATGGAACATGGACTCTTCCGGATCTTGGGGTTGTGAGTTCGAGCCCCACATTAGGTGTACAGATTACTAAATACATAAACTTTGGGAAAAAAAGATTAGCAATGAGGAAAAGCCATTGGATATAGGAATTAGGTCATTACTGACCTTCAAGAGCAGCTTCTAAAGGATGTTGGAGGCCACACTGCATTTGACTAAAGCATAAAGAAGGCAAGAAAGTGAGAGCAGTAAGTTTGGGGTTCTCTTGAGAAGAAAAGCAGTGAAAAGATAGAGAGTGGTCATTTTACAGAAATAGTAGCCAACAGGGGTGGCCAATTGGCCCCCCTTTTTCACCCTACAAAGCCAGCTGTGCTCCCAGGATGCTACAGGGCTATCATGGACATGCAGAGGTTTGGGGGGACCTCATTGTCACCACTTGGTACTCTCTCCTGAGCAGTGTCTCCCAAGACTGGCTGAAGTCTATCTGAAGGTGCCTCTTCCTAAGAAACTGCTGAGAAGGTGGAAATCTTAAACCTAGATGGATTCTTTGACTGTACTGCCTGTCCTCTCAACAAACAGAACTAAGAGAGACAGAAATTATTGACAAGGTAACAAACATATAAAGAAATATTTTTAAACTTAATTTCAGCATAGTTAATATATAAGGTTATATTAGTTTCAGTTGTACAATATAATGATTCAACAATTGTTACAGCTCAGTGCTCACCTTGATAAGTATACTCTTCTTTTTTATTTATTTTTTTTTTAAATTTTTTTTTTCAACGTTTATTTATTTTTGGGACAGAGAGAGACAGAGCATGAACGGGGGAGGGACAGAGAGAGAGGGAGACACAGAATCGGAAACAGGCTCCAGGCTCCGAGCCATCAGCCCAGAGCCCGACGCGGGGCTCGAACTCACGGACCGCGAGATCGTGACCTGGCTGAAGTCGGACGCTTAACCGACTGCGCCACCCAGGCGCCCCTACTCTTCTTTTTTAATTTTTTATTCACTTTTTGAGAGAGAGAGAGAGAGAGAGAGAGAGAGACAGTGTGAGGGGGGAGGGGCAAAGAGAGAGGGAGACAGAATCGGAAGCAGGCTCCAGGCTGTTGGCAGACAGAGCCCGATGTGGGGCTTGAACCCACGAACCATGAGATCATGACCTGAGCCAAAGTCAGACACTTAACCGACTGAGCCACCCAGGCACCCCTGGTAAGTGTACTCTTAATGCTTAATCCGTTTTACCTATTTCACCCATCTCCCTACCCACCTCCCCTCTGGTAACCTTCAGTTTGTTCTCTACAGACAATTTTGTTTCCTAAATTGCATCTATGAATGAGATCATATAGTGTTTGTCTTTCTCTGACTGGTTACTTTACTTCGCATTATATTCTCTAGATCTATCCATGTTGTAACAAACGGCAAGATTTTATTATTTTTATGGCTGAATAATATTCCATCCGGTATATATACCACATCTTGTCATTCATCTATCGATGAACACTTGTGCTGCTTCCATAATTTGGCCATTGTAAATATCGCCGCAATAAACAAAGGGGTGCATATAGCTTTTTGAATTAGTGTTTTGGTATTCTTGGGTAAATATCCAGTAGTGGAATTACTGGATCACATGGTAGTTCTATTTTTAATTTCTGTGAGGAAGCTCCATACTGTTTTTCACAGTGGCTACACGAGTTTGCATTCCCACCAACAGGGAAAGAGAGTTCCTTTTTCTCCTCATCCTCACCGACACTTGTTTCTCGTGTTTTTATTTTAGGCATTCTGACAAGGGTGAGGCGATATCTCATTGTGGTTTCCCTGATGATGAATGATGTTGAGCATCCTTTCATGTGGCTGTTGGCCACCTGTCTTCTTTGGAGAAATGTGTGTTAATGTCTTCTGCCCATTTTTTTATTGGATTATTTGGGATGTTTGGGTGTTGAGTTGGTACAAGTTCTTTCTGTGTTTTGGATACTAACCCTTTATTGGGTATGCCATTTGCAAATATCTTATCCCATTCAATAGATTGTTATTTCATTTTGATGGTTGGTTGCTGTGCAGACCAATTTTTGATGTAGTTCCAATAGTTCACTTTTGCTTTTGTTTCCCTTGCTTCAGGAGACATATCCAGAAAAATGTTGCTACGGCCAATGTCAGATAAATTACCACCTATGATCTTTTACTAGGATTTTATGATTTTAGGGGCATAGGGGCTCCTGGGTGGCTCAGTCAGCTGAGCATCTGGCTCTTGATTTCAGCTCAGGTCATGATCCCAGGATTGTAGGATAGAGCCTGCTCAGGATTCTCTTTCTCTCTCTCTCTCTCTCTCTCTCTCTGCCCACCCCACCCCACCCCCAAAATGAATAAGTAAACTTTTTAAAAAAAGGATTTTTATGGTTTTAGATCTCACTTTTTTTTTAAGGTCTCACATTTTTTAAATGGTTTCAGGTCTTACATTTAGTTCTTTAATCCATTTTGGATTTATTTTTGTTTATGGTGTTAGAAAGTGATCCAGTTTCATTCTTTTGCATGTTTCTCTAACTTTCCCAACACCATTTGTTGAAGGGACTGTTTTTTTCCCACTGAATATTCTTGTCTCCATTGTCAAAGATTAATTGACCATATAATCACGGTTTGTTACTGGACTCTCTATTCTGTTCCATTGATATATGTGCCTATTTTTGTGCCAGTACCATTCTGTTTTGATTAGTACAGTCTTGTAGTGTATCTTGAAATCTGGATTGATTACTACAGTCTTGTAGTGTATCTTGAAATCTGGATTGTGATACCTCCACCTTTGCTCTTCTTTCTCAAGATTGCTTTGGCTCTCCTGGGTCTTTTGAGGTTCCATACAAATTTAGGATTATTTGTTCCAGTTCAGTGAAAAATACTGTCGCCATTTTGATAGGGATTGCATTAAATCTGTAGAATGCTTTGGGTGGCATGGACATTTTAACAATATTTGTTCTTCCAACCCATGAGCATGGAATGTCTTTCCATTTGTTTGTATCATCTTCAATTTCTTTCATCTATGTTTCATGATCTTCAGAGTACAAAGTTTTTCACCTCCTTGGTTCGGTTTATTCCTAGGTATTTTATTACTTTTGACGCAATTATACATGGTATTATTTTCCTAATTTGTCTTTCTACTACTTCATTATTAGTGTGGAGAATGCAATGGATTTCTGTATATTGATTTTGTGTCCTATGTGTGACCTTACTGAATTCATTTATCAGTTTTAGTAGTTGTTGGTGGAGTTTTTAGGGTTTTCTATATATACAGTATCATGTCTTCTGAAAATAATGAAAGTTTAAAGGTAGAATGTGAAGGGGCACCTGGGTGACTCGGTTGGGCATCCGACTTTGGCTCAGGTCGTGCTCCCCTGGTTTGTGAGTTTCAGGCTCACACCAGGCTCTTCGCTGTCAGCACGGAGCCCACTTTGGATCCTCTGTCCCTCTCTCTGCCCCTCCCCCACTGGTTCATGTGTTTTCTCTCTCTCTCTCTCTCTCTCTCTCTCTCTCTCTCTCTCTCTCAGAATAAATAAATAAATAGGGGGCACCTGGGTGGCTCAGGTCATGATCTCACGGCTCGTGAGTTCGAGCCCCACATCGGGCTCTGTGCTGACAGCTCAGAGCCTGGAACCTGTTTCAGATTCTGTGTCTCCCTCTCTCTAACCCTCCCCTGTTCATGCTCTGTCTCTCTCTGTCTCAAAAATAATAAAACATTAAAGAAAATTTAAAAAAAAATAGTGAGTTTTACTTTTTCCTTACTACTTTGGATGCCTTTCATTTCTTTTTCTTTTTCTTTTTTTTTATTTGTTTGTTTTTGGTTTTTTTGTTTTTGTTTGATTGCTGTGGTTAGGACTTCCAGTACTATGTCAAAAAAAAAAAAAAAAAGGAGAAACATTTTTGATATAGCATCTGGGACTATATATACAAAACAGATATAAAAAAATCATGGTGCATGCATGGGGGCGCCTGGCTAGCTCAGTTGGTAGGGCATATGACTTTTTTTTTAATGTTTATTTATTTATTTGAAAGAGAGAGAGAATGCAGGGGAGGGGCAGGGGCAAAAAGAGGGGAAAAGAGAATCCCATGCAGGCTTCGTGTTGTCAGCACAGAGTCCTGTTGGGTCTCAGTCTCACGATTCCCTGAGATCATGACCTGAGCTGAAACCTAGAGTTGGACTCTCAACCAACTGAGCCAACCGCTCAGGCGCCCCAGTAAAGCATGTGACTCTTGATTTCAGGATGAGGAGTTCAAGCACTATCTTGGGTGGAGAGATTAATACTTACAGAAAATCATGGTGCTGTATTGAGGTGGTTCTCAGAGTGTAATACTGAACTTCACACAGCTGCTGTGTTAACGGATACTTCATACTCCATTGAAAATCCTTTAAAACAATCACCAGGTCATTAAATCACACCCTTAAGTATGAGTCTCCCAACTTTATTGAAATATTTCCTTTAATGGAAACAAGACCTCACTTGACTTGTCTTGAGTAGTGTATCCATACATGGCAGTGTGCTAAGCACTACAAGAAGGAAATAGGACATTAAAAAATATGATTAGTCATTGCCTCCGGGAGCTTGCAGTTTAGTTGTTTTGTTTTTTTTTAAGTTAACATTGTGTTTTTACTTGTAAAAATAGGCTAATTATTTTATTTTGAACTTTTTAAAATTTGTTTAAATTTTTTAAATGTGTGTACTACCTTAAAATTTACAATTTAATTTTTAAAAATTAATTTTTTTTAATTTACAATATAAAATTTATGAAGATACCCATGAAAAACTCTCACAATGTAGGATTAAGTATAAAAGCAATGAAATCACATATTTAGTATCATCGCATTGTTAAAAATACAATTATATTTAGAAAACAATAAAAATACACTAATAGAATGTTGAAATCAGTTTTTAAAAAAATTTTTTTAAAATTTTTTTTTTTCAACGTTTTTTTTTTTTTTTTTTTAATTTATTTTTGGTACAGAGAGAGACAGAGCATGAACGGGGGAGGGGCAGAGAGAGAGGGAGACATAGAATCGGAAACAGGCTCCAGGCTCCGAGCCATCAGCCCAGAGCCTGACGCGGGGCTCGAACTCACGGACCGCGAGATCGTGACCTGGCTGAAGTCGGACGCTTAACCGACTGCGCCACCCAGGCGCCCCAGTTTTTAAAAAAATTTTTATGTATAGGGGCACCTGGATGGCTCAGTCGGTTAAGCATCCGACTTTGGCTCAGGTCATGATCTCGTGGTTTGTGAGTTCCAGCCCAGCGTCGGGCTCTGTGCTGACAGCTAGGAGCCTGGAGCCTGCTTCAGATTCTGTGTCTCCCTCTCTCTCTGCCCCTCCCCTGCTCAGGCTCTGTCTCTCTCTGTCTCCAAAATAAATTTAAAAACATTAAAAAAATTTTTTTACGTTTAATTATTTTTGAGTGAGAGAGAGAGAGAGAGAGAACGCCAGCTGGGGAGGGGCAGAGGGAGACAGAGACACAGAATCTGAAGCAGTCTCCAGGCTCTGAGTTGTCAGCACAGAGTCCAACATAGGGCTGGAACTCACAAACCACAAAATCATGACCTGAGCCGAAGTCGGACACTTAACCGACTGAGCCCCCCAGGTGCCCCAAGAAGGTTAAAATCAGTTTTTTAGGGATTACAGGTGTTTTATTTTCAGCTTTTGCTTTCATTTTTTGTTGTATTTTCATAAATATCTTTAATTATGTATTGCTTTTATTTTTTTTAACTTTTTGAAATTTATTTATTTTGAGAGAATGAGAGAGTGCAAGCAGAGGAGGTCAGAGAGAGAGGGAGAGAATCACAAGTAGGCTCCGTCCTGACAGTGCACCACCCAAGTGCCCTGGATTACGTACTACTTTTAAAGAGTAGAAAGGTGAGGGCACCTGGGTGGCTCAGTTGGTTAAGCCTCCGACTCTTGATCTCAGCTTAGGTCTTGATCTCAGGGTGGGGAGTTCAAGGCCCTTGTTGGACTCCGACTGGGCATGGAGCCTACTTAGAAACAAAAATAAATAAATAAATAAATAAATAAGTGAACCAAAAGAAATAAAAATTACTTTCTGCCATAATATTGTTCTGCAGACTCAGACTGCTTTTTCCATTCAATATATCATATATATATATATATATATGATATATATACACACATACCTTTTTTTTTTTTTTGTAAACTGTATGCCCAACATGGGGCTCAAACTCACCACCTTGACATCAAGAGTTGTGTGCAACACTGACTGAGCCAGCATGGTGCCCTTCAAGAATATTTTTTCAATAGTACCTATAAAGCTACTTTTCTCTTTTTAACACCTATGATATTCTCTTGTATGGGTGTTACATTATTTAATCAATCTTCTACTGATAAATATCTAAGCTCTTTAAAATGTATTGCTGTTACAGGGGCACCTGGGTGTCTCAGTCAGTTAACCATCTGACTATGATTTCGTGGTTTGTGAGCTCGAGCCCCGAATTGGGCTCTGTGCTCACAGCTCAGAGCCCGGAGCCTATTTCAGATTCTGTGTCTCTCTTTCTTTCTTGGCCCTGCCTCTTCCCCACCCCTCAAAAGTAAATAAACATTTAAAAAAAATTTTTTAAATTACTGCTGTTACAAATAATACTGTAACAAACCCCTTTATTTATTTACATATATATATATATATATGGGTATGTTTACATATATATAAGGGTATTTACATATTTACATATTTACATACATATAAGGGTATTTCTAGGAAAGAAAATTGTTTTATTTATTTATTTGTTTGTTTATTTATTTATTTATTTATAAGCAATCTCTACACCCAATGTAGGGCTCTAACTCACGACCCCAAGATTAAGAGTTGCATGCTCTATCGACTGAGCCAGCCAGGCTCCCCTAGAAGGAAAAGTTATTATTATTATTTTCTAAAGGTTAATTTGTAAGTAATCTCTACACCCGATATGGGACTGGAACTCACAGCTCCAAGATCAAGAGTCTCATGCTACCAACTAAGCCAGCCAGGTGCTCGTTTGTCTATCCTTATTTCAACATGACATTATTTATTACAATAGGTTTACAGCACAATATCATGTTGGTACAGTAAACATTTTTTTCAAAATTTCACTCATTTTGTATTATAAGTCTCCCAGATGAACTGGAGAATCAACCTGAAACATTCTCTCAAGATCCGTTTTGAGGGGCGCCTGGGGGGCTCAGTCCATTAAGCGTCTGACTTCGGCTCAGGTCACGATCTCACGGTCCGTGAGTTCGAGCCCCACGTCGGGCTCTGTGCTGACAGCTCAGAGCCTGGAACCTGTTTCAGATTCTGCATCTCCCTCTCTCTCTGCGCCTCCCCTATTCACGCTCTGTCTGTCTCAAAATAAATAAATATTTAAAAAAAGAAAGATCCGTTTTGAATTTTTTTCTTTATTTTAGAGAGGGAGAAGAGAAAGTGTGTACAAGTTGGGGAGAGGGGCAGAAGGAGACAGTGAAAGAGAGAGAGAGAATCCCAAACAGGCTCTACACTTGGCCTGATGCACAGCTTGATCCCAGGGGGATCATGACCAGACTGAATTCAATAGTTGGATGCTCAACCTACTGAGCCACCTAGGCGCCCCTCCCAAGATCCATTTTGATTTTGATTGGGGTTCCCCTGAATTTATAGATTAATTAGGGGAAAGTTGGGAATCTTTTTTTTTAATGTTCATTTACTTATTTTTGAGAGAGAGAGGGAGAGAGAGAGAGGAGATAACAAGTGGGGGAGGGGCAGAGAGAGAGAGAGACAGAGAGAGAATCCCAAGCAGGCTCTGCACTGTCAGCACAGAGCTGGATGTGGGGCTCAAACCCACGAACCATGATATCATGACCTGAGCTGAAGTCTGAGGCTTAACTGACTGAGCCACCCTGGCTTTCCCTCTGGCTTTCCCTCTCTCTTTCCCCCTGGCTTGGGTTTTCAGAGTGAACTACTAAAATTTTTGTTTCGTAGTACCTGGGTGGCTCAGTCGGTTAAGCGTCTCTTGGTTTCAGCTCAGGTCAGGATCTGGTGGTTCTTGAGTTCGAGCCCCACATTGGGCTCCGTGCTGACAGTGTGGAGTCTGCTTAGGATTCTCTCTCTTCCTCTCTCTCTGCCCCTTCCCTGCTCACTCTGTCAAAAATAAATAAACAAACTTTTAAAAAAATTTTAAAAAGATAAAATTTTTGTGTCTTCCTTTACAGTAAGATAGCTCCTATTTACTTCTCATTTCTCCATATCTATGTAGCTTCAGATAAATGTTGAATATGGGATCAAATTGGGCATTTGTTAAATTCCATATTTTAATGGGAATGTCTAATATTTCACCTTAATATTTAAGGTGAATTTAATATTTCACATTAAGAGTAATGTTTACTAATGGTTTGATAAATAGGCGTTTTTTTAAATCAAGTTAAAGAGATCCCTCTACTTCTAATTTGGTAAGACTGTTTATTTTTTTATTTTTAATTTTTTTTTTTTAACGTTTATTTATTTTTGAGACAGAGAGAGACAGAGCATGAATGGGGGAGGGTCAGAGAGAGAGGGAGACACAGAATCGGAAGCAGGCTCCGAGCCATCAGCCCAGAGCCGGACGCGGGGCTCGAACTCATGGACCGCGAGATTGTGACCTGAGCTGAAGTCGGACGCTTAACTGACTGAGCCACCCAGGCGCCCCAGTAAGACTGTTTATTAAACACTAAGTTAAGGGGCACCTGGGTGGCTCAGTCGGTTGAGCATCCAACTTCCGCGCAGGTCATAATCTCACAGTTTGTGAGTTCAAGCCCCACATCAGGCTCACTGCTGTCAGCCTGTCAGCACAGAGCCCGCTTCTATCTGCCCCTTTCCCACTTGTGCTCTCCCCCAAAATAAATAAATATTTTTTAAATAAATAAATAAAAACTGAGTTAAAAAGTGAATGTTGGGGCACCCGGCTGGCTCAGTCAGTAGAGCATGCTGTCTTGATCTCGGGGTTGTGAGTTTGAGCCTCACATTGGGTATAGAAATTATTTAAGGAAATAATCATAAAAAAAAAAGTTTTTACTTTATACTGGATGCTTTTTCAGGCTCAATTTTTATAAAGTATGGGTTTTTTTCCTTTAATGAGTAAGTATAGTTGGTTATATTAGTAGATTTTCTAATGGACTCATATTTACATTGCTGGAATAATTTCTTAGTTATATATACATATAGCAGGCAGCCCATGACTGGCTCTCTTCAGGACACCTGTGTAAATATGTTGGGAGTGTTCTTTTTTTTGTTGTTTTAATTATTATTATTTTTTTTTTTAGGAGAGAGAGAGAGTGCAAGCAAGGTAGAGGGGCAAAGGAAGAGAGAGAGAGAGAATCCCAAGCAGGCTCCATGCTCAGCGCAGAGAGCTGGGCACGGGGCTGGATCCCATGGTCCTGGGATCAGGACCTGAGCCAAAATCAAGCATCAGATGCTCAATGGACTGAGCCACCCAGGTGACCCTGTTGGGAAGGTTCTGAAGGGCTTTCCCTCTTGGTAGGTTACAGGCAAGTAGTTTCAGCCCAGAAACTTATTGTCTGGTCCATTGACTCTCAGGAAAATACCCACGTTTATATTGTGAGGAAAGATGGGAGTACAGGTGGCTTCCCTGGCACCTCCTCTCTATCCTGCCATCTCTCCTCAACCCTTTGGTCAGGTGCCCAGAGAGGCTTGGGCACATGAGCAATCCACCACATCACGTCCTTCTACATTTGTGGCTGATTTCACTCAAGATTCTGCTACCCTCCAGGGCACCTGGGTGGCTCAGTCAGTTGAGTGTCTGACTCTTGATTTCAGCTCAGGTCATGATCTCTAGATTCATGAGGTGGAGCCCCCCCATCGGGTTCAGTCAGCATTGATAGCAGGGCCTGCTTGGAATTCTTTCTCTTTCCCCCTCTCTGCCCCTCCCCCGCCAAAATAAATACAGTTAAAAAAAAAAAAGATTCTGCTATTCTCCAAATAACTAGGAAAACCTATCACTTCCAACCCTCACAGGATTGTATTACTTAGGAAGAAGAAAAGATTATCTTGTAAGTGGTTTGAGGACAGTAGCAAATTAGAAAGAAGTTAGGTCTACACTTTATGCCATTCACCAATTAGTTTTTAAATTTAATGAAGTAAGGTTAAGAACCAACTTCTATAAATATTAGTATAAAATAAAATCAAATACCTGTCAGATCAATGGAAGAAGGTTTTTTAGCATTGAAAGTAAAAATTGACTATTTGAAGGGGATCCTGGGTGGCTCAGTTGGTTAAGCAACTGATTTTGGCTCAGGTCATGATCTCACGGTTCATGGGTTCAAGCCCTCATCGGGCTCTGTGCTGACAGCTCAGAGCCTGGAGCCTGCTTCCGATTCTGTGTCTCCCTCTCTCTCTGCCCCCCCCCCCTCACTCTCTCTCTCTATCTCTTTCAAAAATAAACATTAAAAAAATGGACTATTTGAGGGGCGCCTGGGTGGCTCAGTCAGTTAGGCGTCCGACTTTGGCTCAGGTCATGATCTCGCAGTCTGTGAGTTCGAGCCCCGCGTCAGGCTCTGTGCTGACATCTTGGAGCCTGGAGCTTGTTTCAGATTCTGTGTCTCCCTCTTTCTCTGACCCTCCCCCGTTCATGCTCTGTCTCTGTCTCAAAAATAAATAAACATTAAAAAAAAATTTTTAAAAAGGACTATTTGAATAAAGATTAAATGCAGTAAATAAAATATGAAAGGGGTATAACCTGGGACACCTGGGTAGCTCAATCAGCTGAGCATCCAACTCTTGATTTCTGCTCAGGTCATGGTCTCAGGATCTGAGATCCTGCCCCATGATAGGGCTCTGAGCTGAGCTGGAGCCTACTTAAGATTTCCTCACCTTCTCCCTCTGCCCCTCCCCACATGGGTGTGTGGAAGCTAGCGCATGCACACTCTCTCTAAATTAAAAGTAGTAAGTAAGTAAAAACAAAAAAAATAAAAGGGTATAACCTGCTAATTCATACATGAGAAAAGTCAAAGAGTTAATAAAGAAATATATTCATTCTCACTAGTAATAAAATTTACAAATAAATTGAGTGAGTTATACTTTTTGAAAAGTTCATCAATTAATCTTTAATTCTTTTTTTAAATGTTTTCATTATTTATTTTGACATATATATATTTATATATTTATGTTTTATTTATTCTTGAGAAAGAGAGAGACAGAGCATGAGTGAGGGAGGGGCACAGCGAGAGAAGGGACACAGAATCCAAAGCAGACTCCAGGCTCTGAGCTGTCAGCACAGAGCCCGATGTGGGGCTTGAACTCATGAGTCGTGAGATCATGACCTGGGCCGAAGTCGGACACTCGACCGACTGAGCCACCCAGGCGCCCCTTCATTATTTATTTTGAAGGAGAGAGAAAGAGAGGGGGAGAGAGAGAGATAGTGAAGGAAGGGCAGAGAGAGAGAACAAGAGAGAATCCCAAGCAGGCTCCACCCTGTCAACACAGAGCCTGACACTGGTCTCAAATCCCCAAACCATGAAATTATGCCCTGAGCCAAAATCAAGAGTCAGACACTTAACTGAGCCACCCAGGTGCCTCAAGATTTTATTTTTTTTAAGTAATCTCTATACCCAACGCTGGGCTCAAACTCACAACCCAGAGATCAAGGGTTGCATACTCTACTGACTGAGCCAGCCAGGTGCTCCTCATTCATTTTTTTAATATCATTGAATATTCAGTCCGTGGTCAATTTCCCATGGTTGTCTCAAATGCTTTTTTTTTTTTTTTCAATTGGTATACCTGAATCAGGATACAAACTAAATTCACACAATACATCAGTGAGTAGAGCTCTTAAGTCTCTCTTTATCCATAACAGATATCCCTTCCTGTCCTTCTTCTTTTTCATGCCATTTATTTGAGAGAAACTGGGCCATTTGTCTTATAGAATATCTCACATCCTGGATACGTCCTCACTTCCTTATGGTGTTATTTAACTTATTCCTGTATTCCTCATATTTCCTGTAAACTGATAGCTGGATTAGAGTAAGGTCCTTTTTTTTTTTCTTTTTTTTTTTTAATTTGAATGCCTCAGAGGTGGTGCTTGCTATGAGCTTCCTGTTGTATCACATCGGTGACACACAATGTCCTATTCACTTTTAGTGTGGCTATCACTGAGAAGAGACAAATACTTTTATCATACTCAGAACAATGTTTTCTGTTTTTAAAATTTTTCTTTTTCATTGAAATATAATTGTTATACAACGTACAATGTTATGTTAGTAAAAAGACAACCACAAAAAAACCCCACCAATGTTATATTAGTTTCAGGTATGCAACGTAGTGATTTGACAATGCATTATTCATTGCTCACCGCAGTGGGCGTTAATCACAATCTGTCACCGTACTGTGTTATTACAACATTATTTACTATACTGCCCATGCTGTACTTTTCATTATCATGACATTTCGTTTATTACTGGAAGTTTGTATCTCTTTTTTTTTTTTTTGAAGTTTGTATTTCTTAATCCCCTTCACCTATTTTGTCCCTACCCTCCTCTCCTCTGGCAACTACCCGTTTGTTTTATGTATTTAAAAATGTGTTTCGGGGGGCACCTGGGTGGCTCAGTCAGTTGAGCATCCGACTCTTGATTTCAGCTCAGGTCATGATCCCTGGGTCGTGGGTTGAGTCCCACGTCGGCTCTGTGCTGTGCATGGAGCCTGCTGGAGATTCTCCTCTCTCTCCACATACCAGAAAATGTATAGCAAATATTAACAGTGGTTTTCCTTGTGTAATCACATAACTGGTGGACTTTTCATCCCTTCACGTATTACTATTTTTTATCATAAGCATGTATTAGTTAATAAATATAAAATAATAAAATACAGTGTACACTCAAAAAAAAAGATTATCCTCTCTCTCCCTCTGCCCCTCTCCCCTGCTCTCTGTCTCTCTAAAACAAACAAAAAAGTCTGTTTTTTTTGTTCGTTGATTTGTTTTTTAGATTCCATATATAAGTGAAATCTTTGTCTTTCTCTGCCTGACTTATTACCCTTAGCACAATACACTCTATCCATATATGTCACAAATGGCAAGATCTCATTCTTTTTTATGGCTGAGTAATATTCCACGGTGTATGTATACACCTTCTTTATCCATTCATCTACTGATGGACACTTGGGCTGCTTCCATATACTGGCTATTGCAAATGATGCTGCCATAAACATAGGGGTGTGTATATCTTTTCAAATTAGTTTTTTCATTTTGAGGGGTATATAGTGAGTAATGGAATTACTGGATCATATGGTATTTCTGTTTTAATTTTTTTAGTGTTTACTTATTTTTGAGAGAGAGACAGAGTGCAAGTAGGAGAGGGGTAGAGAGAGAAGGAGACACAGAATCTGAAACAGGCTCTAGGCTCTGAGCTGTCAGCACAGAGCCCCACACGGGGCTTGAATTCACAAACCACGAGATCATGACCTGAGCTGAAGGCAGATGGTTAACGGACTGAGCCACCCAGGCACCCCTAGTTTGAATTTTTTTTAAAGATTTTATTTATGTAAAACTCAAACTCACAGCCCTGAGGTCAAGAGTTGCATGCTCCACTGATGGAGCCAGCCAGGTGTCCTTCCATTTTTAATTTTTTTGAGGAAACTCCATACTGTTTTCCACAGTGGCTGCACGAATTTACATTCCTACCAAGAGTGCAGGAGGGATCTGTGTTTCTACATCTTCACCAACACTCATTTCTTTTCTTTTCTTTAAAAAAAAATTTTTTTATGGGGGCGCCTGGGTGGCTCAGTCATTGAGCATTGATTTCAGCTCAGATCATGATCTTGCAGTTCATGGGTTCAAGCCCCACATCAGGCTCCTGTGCTGACAGTGAGGAGCCTGCGTGGGGTTCTCTGTTTCTCTGTCCCTCCCAACATGCGCTTTCTCTCTCTCTCAAAATAAATGAATAAACTTAAAAAAAAAAATCTGGACAGCAATTAAAAAAAAAGATTTTATTTATGTATTTTTAAAATTTGTTTTATAAAAAATTTTTTAATGTTTTATTTATTTTTGAGAGAGAGCATGCGCGCAGGCGGGGGAGGGACTGAGGGAGAGGGGAACAGAAGATTCGAAGCAGGCTCCACACTGACATCAGCAATCCCAAAGTGGGGCTTGAACTCACAAACGGTGATATCATGACCTGAGCTGATGTCGAATGCTCAACCAACTGAGCCACCCAGGTGCCCCTATTTGTGTGTTTGTGAGTAATCTCTACACCTAATGTGGGGCTTGCACTCGTAACCCCGAGATCAAGAATTGCATGCTGCACTGACTAAGCCAGCCTAGGCACCCCAACATTTGTTATCTCTTGCTGAGACAGATATTTTTATTTATTTATTTGTTTGTTTATTTTTACTGGAGACAAATATTTTCAAAGCGCTTTACTGAGATATAATATACACACCATAAAATCCATTAGTTTTCAGCGTAAAATTCAATTAATTTCAGTGTGTTAACAGAGTTATGTAGCTGTTGCCACAGTCTAATTTTAGAACACTTCCATCATGCTGAAATGAAACTTTGAGCCCATTTACAGTCAGTCCCCATTCCTTCTCCCAGCCCCGGGCAACCATTAATCTATTTTCTGTCTCATAGATTCACCCTATATAAAAACAAATCATGTTTGTGTGCTCCACTGTTTTCGTCTCTGTTAACTCTCAGTCGGTTTCAGAATTTGGTTCAAACATTTTATTTATAAAAAAAATTTTTGTAATGTTTTTATTTATTTTTGAGACAGAGAGAGACAGAGCATGAGCAGGGGAGGGGCAGAGAGAGAGGGAGACACAGAATCGGAAGCAGGCTCCAGGCTCCCAGCTGTCAGCACAGAGCCCAATGCGGGGCTCGAACTCACACACTGTGAGATCATGTCCTGAGCCGAAGTCGGACGCTCAACCGACTGAGCCACCCAGGCACCCCTGGTTCAGACATTTTAACCTCACTATGCCTTTTTCCTTCCCTTGCTCCTGTTTCTCTCAATCCCTCATTCGTTGACGTTGATTAATTTCTAAAAAAATTTCTTAAGTTTATTTATTTATTTTGACAAACAGAGAGAAAACACGAGTCAGGGAGGGGCAGAGACAGGAGAGAGCAAGTCCCAAGTGAGCTCCATGCTGTCAGCGCAGAGCCCAACATACAAACCGTGAGATCATGACGTAAGCCGAAATCAAGAGTTGGATGCTTAATTGACTGAGCCACCCAGGTGACCCTTTTTAAATATTTTTTAAAGCTTTTTTATTTATTTTGTGTATGTGTGCACACATGCACACAAGCGGAGGAGGGCCTGAAAGAAAGAGGGAGAAAGAATCCCAAGAAAGAATCCCAAGGCACGGGGCTCGATCTCATGAGCCCTGAGATCATAACCTGAGCTGAAATCAAGAGTTGGACACTTAACCGACTGAGCCACCCAGGCACCCCAATGTTGATCAATTTTTAAGAACAGTGTCTCTAGTTTTATGCTTAATTTCCTTGCTTTGTGCATTTTGTGTCGTCTTGTATCCCTCAGTAGCCAGCTCTGTGCTCCCCTAGATTACCAGGGCTGGCTGGGCTTGCCCAAAAGAACTGTTGTAAGATTTGTAAAATAGGTCCCCCTCCAACACACAGTCTTAAAGGCTTGCTGCTTAGCAGGCAAAAGGCTGCTGTTTGAACTTAAAACTATGCCCCTGCAGGCAGGCAAAGCCAGGAGCGAGGCCTGAATCTTGGCCATCAGAGCACAGATTGGATTTCAACTCCACTCCTCTGTGCCCCACAAGTCCTTCGTTAGGGCCTAACTTGTATATTCACATGCAGCAGCACTGCTAATAAGACTAGACATTTGGTTCTCCTTTACAGTAGTAAATAGAAGTTTACTATTAGTCATTTGACAAACATTTGCTGAGTGTTTCCCGTGTGGTAATTATGTGAGGTGCTACAGATAAAAGCGAATAAAATGGGCACAACCCCTGACGTTAAGAAGCCTGCTGTCAGAGTCTTTTCATTCCCAGTAATCTTTTTCCATGGGCCTTTCTTCTTAAACAGTTCCCAAGGCCCAGTTCCAAACACCCACTTTGGCAGGTGCTAAAAATCATGCTTGGGGCGCCTGGCCGGCTCAGTTGTTTGAACGTGTGACTCTTGATCTTGGGGTCATGAGCTCAAGCCCGATGTTGACTGTAGAGATTACTTAAAGAAATAAATATTTTTATTTATTTTATTTTTATAAAATAAAATAAAGGCAAGCTATTAAAAAATAAACACTATGGGGCACCTGGCTGGCTCAGTCTATAGCACATGCAACTCTTGATGTATTTACAGCTCAGCTCATCAAGAGGGGGAGTCTATTTCCTCACTCCTTGAAACCTGGCTGGCCGTGAGACTCACTTTGATCGATAGAATGCGGTGGAGTTGATATTGTGTCAGTTCTAAGGTTAGGCCTTAAGAGCCTCCATAGGATTCTTCCTGTTCTTTTGGAATTGTCAGTAGCTATGAGACCCGGTCCAGACTACCCTGCTGGAGGATGGAAGGTCACACAAAGCAGAGATAAACTGTGTCGGCTGAGGGCCATCTAAGACCGGTCAGCCCCCAGTCAGTCAGAAGCTGAGCAGACCAGGGGCGCATGGGGGACTCAGTTGATTAAATGTCTGACTTCGGGTCAGGTCATAATCTCATGGTTCCTGGGTTTGAGCCCCACATTCACGGTTCGTGGGTTTGAGCCCTGCATAGGGCTCTGTGCTGACAGTTCAGAGCCTGGAGCCTGCTTCGGATTCTGTGTCTCCCTCTCTCTCTCTGCCCCTCCCCTGCTCGCATTCTATCTCTCTCTTTCAAAAATAAATAAATGTTAAAAAAAAAATTTTTTTATAGAACCTGAGCAGAACAGAACAGTCCAGCTGAGCCAACCTACACTGCAGAACTATAAGATAAATAAGTGATTGTTGTTTTAAGCCACTAAGTATTGACATGGTTTACTTTGCAGCAAAAGCTAACGGATACAGTAACTTTCTTAACGTCCATTGGATTATTACTACCCGCTGCTCCCACTTGGCTTTTGATGACCTCTGGCCTATCCTGCTTTCCATTATTTTGTCCAAAATAATGGTATCTGGGTGTGTACAAGATACCATTGGGTATCTGTTGTGTGTACAAGCAGAGTGGTACTGAAATACACCAATGAGCCACCTTGGTTATGCATCAGGCACGTACAGGTAGTTTCAGTTCAGTGTGATGCTACAAATGTAAATACATATTGCCAACAAAGGACCTGGGACAGACACCTAACTAGTCAGATAAGATAACTAGTCAGATAAGACTAGTAATTGAAGGTGAGAGAGAAAGTGAGTCAGAGAGAGGTATAGACTGTACACAAAAGCCTGGAGGGGCACAGAGGAGGGTCAGGTAAAGAAAGGTCAAGAAATTCAGTGTGGCTAGAGCCCAGAGTACAGGAGGGAGAGCAAGGAGAGGCAGGGCTGGAGAGAGAAGCAGGAACTAGAACACAAAGAGCTCTACCCGCCTTTACAGAGAGTTTAGCTATCTGCTACAGGGGAATATAATCTAATATAATATGAATGTAGGAAGCTCACTAGGACTGCAATGTGACAGAGGGACTGGAGGGGTTGAAACTAGAGGCAGGAGACCATTTAGGCGGCTGTTGCGGTCATCTAGATGACAGAACGTGGCAGTTTGAACTAAGGTAGCAGTAGTGGGGATGAAGTTAAGTGGACTGATATTATAGATGCTTAGGAGTTAAGATTCCGTAACTGACTAGAAATGGGATGATGAACGAGAGGAAGGAATAAAGGGTGGTCCCAGATTTTTGGCTTGGCCAAATGGTGATAGAATTGAGGTTAAGAATGTGAGTGAGGAACAGGGGAACAGAAGGGGCAACTGTGTCCAGTTCAGTTGGTGGAGCATGTAACTCTTTTTTTTGTTTTTTAAGTTTATTTATTTTGAGAGAGAGAGAGAAAGTAGGGGAGGGAGAGAGAGCAAGTGGGGGAGGAGCAGAGAGAGGGAGAGAGAGAATCCCAGGCAGGCTCTGTACTGTCCATGCAGAACCTGATATGAGGCTTGAACTCACGAACCATGAGATTATGACCCAAGCCGAAGTTGGATGCTTAACCAAATGAGCCACCCAGGTGCCCCTGGAGCCTGCAACTCTTGATCTCAGGGTTATAAGTTTGAGCCCCACATTGGGTATAGAGATTACTTAAAAATAAAATCTTAAAAAAAAATAGGGGAAGAGATGAAGAATTCAGTTTAGAATATGTTAAGTCTGAGGTGCCTTCAGCACATCCAAATGGAGATGTCTAGTAGGCAGTTGGATATATCTAAGACCTGACAGACAATATTTTATATATTTGCTCATTATCTAACTTGAAAAAAAAAAAAAGATAGGAGGTATCTGATAGTTGAGGAGTTTAGGGACTAGAGGAGGAAGGGAAGAAGAGAGCTTTGGGAAAAGTGAGAGAACCGGAAGCCTAGAAGGTAGTGGTCAGAGAGTAAAATGTCTAGGATCCCAGGATGTAAAAGTACAAGATAATGAATTTGAAGTACTCGAAAAAAAAAAAAAGAGAGAGAGAGGCCAAGGTGATGGATGGGTCACCCCAGATGACAGCAAGCCAGATGTCAAAACCTTTCATAAATGAGAGGAAGGTAAACCTTTCATAAATGAGCCACCTGGGTGGCTCAGTCAGTTAAGCGTTTGACTTTGGCTCAGGTCATGATCTCGCGGTTCGTGAATTCGAGCCCCGTGTGGGGTTCTGTGCTGACAGCTCAGAGCCTAGAGCCTGCTTTGGATTCTGTGTCTCCCTCTCTCTCACTGCCCCTCTCCCACTCACGCTCTCTCTCAAAAATAAATAAACATTAAAAATTAAAAAAAAAAATGAGAGGAAGGTTGGTTGATGACAGTAAAGTGGGTAAGGGGCAGAACAGGATGGCAAGACCTTCAAAGATGGAGTGAAGTCCAAAACGGGGCACGTATGTTCAGAGAAGACTCGGCACAGCTTGAGGATGCCAGGAACAAAATGAAGGGTGACTGGGGGACTTACACTTGGGGCAATTAGCAAAATGACAAGAATGTGAAGTATGGTATGAGTGGGTTGGCCCCAGATGTCCAGGTACAGATTGTTCATGCTTTGGAAGGAATGCAATACCCCTTGAGGAAAGAGCAGCAGCCCGGCACAGTGTTTCTCTTTTAAAGGGCAGCCGGGGATAGAATTGCCAGGTTTAGCAAATGAAAATACGGATGCTCAGTTAAATTTTTTTTTTAATTTTAAGTTTATTTATTTATTTTGAGAGAGAAAGGAGGTACAAGCAGGGGAGGGCCAGAGAAAGAGGCAGGGAGAGAGAATCCCAAACAGGCTCTGCAATGTCAGCGGGGCTCAAACTCGCAAACCGTGACATCATGACCAGAGTCGAGACCAAAAGCCGAACGCTTAACCGACTGAGCCACCCAGGCGCCCCGCTCAGTTAAATTTCAATTTCAGGTATTGCATGGGACATACTTAGACCAATTTCTACAAAGTTTTGGCATCATACAGTCGTAACAGCCTGCCAGCTGGTTAGCCTCTCAGCTATCCAATTCAACTCCTTTGTATTAGAGTAGGCTAACTGCTACAACTATTTGATCTTAAAACATAAAATGGGTTTTTAAAAAAGAATTATTTTTAATGTTTATTTATTTTTGAGAGACAGAGCGCAAGCAGAGAAGGGGTAGAGACAGATGGAGACACAGAATCTGAAGCAGGCTCCAGGCTCTGAGCTGTCAGCACAGAGCCCGACATGGAGCTCGAACCCACAAACCGCAAGATCATGACCTGAGCTGAAGTTGGACACTTAACCGACTGAGCCACTCAGGCGCCTCAGGTTTCTTGATTTTCGAAATTTATTTTTAAAAATTAAAAATATTTTTAAGATTTTATTTTCTTTTTAAAGATTTTATTTTTTCATTTTTTAAAATTTATTTGAGAGAGAGAGAGAGAGAGAGAGAGAGAGAGAGCACCAATGGGGGAGAGGGGCAGAGGGAGAGTGAGAATCATAAGCAGGCTCCATGCTCAGCCCAGAGACCGATGCCACACCCCAGGTACCCCTGAAGATTTTATTTTTAAGTAATCTCTATTCCCAACATGGGCCTCAAACTCACAACCCTGAGATCGAGTCCCATGCTCCACCGACTGAGCCAGCCACGTGCCCCCATATAATGGTTGAACAAAGCTTATTTCCTACCTAGCTGGTAACGAAGCTGGAGAGGCCCTTCTACGTGCAGTCATTTAGGGGTCAGGGGGATGAACTTTCTGCCCTGGGTGTCATCTCCATTCCAGCCGGGTGGAAATGGTGAGCATGGAGGAGCACCTGTAGGGGTTTGTATAAGCCAGGCCCGAACGTGGCGTAGACACTCCTGCACACAGTCCGTTGGCTGATGTCAATCACATGGTCCTACGTAACAGCAAGGGAGTCCTGTTAATGTAGTCAGGCAGTGTGCATAGAAGAGAACACGGATTTGAGCGAGTAATCTCTGCCATACCCCTTAGGACGTTTATCTGTGGATCCCCTAGGGGGTCATTAAGATTCTGGTTCAATAACCATTGCTTTTGCAACAGGCCCCTCCTCTCCCTCTCAAAAACACACCAAGTCCTGATTGCTGCTGAAAATGTGATTAAAGACAGAATGAAAGATTATCACATTCTTTCCTTTTTTTCCCAGATATGGTGGTACTTAGGATAGCCAAAAGTGGCACCTATCAAATAGATCTCACTAAAAGAAATAGGAAAAGTCTGTCTTGTTTTTCCAATTCTAGCTGCTAGCCTGTCAAGTTGGTGCTATATCTTTCCATTACGATGAAATCTACCACAAATCATTCCAAACAACAAATATTTTCCCCCAGTTCTTGCTTATGTAAATGTAGGTTGTCATGACAACAAGAAGACTGCCTTGATCATATGGCAGAGCTTGCTAAGAAACAAGAAGCAACTAGCTGGTTCAAACATAAACCTAATCCCATAGGCATGCTTAACAAGGGAAATGAAAAACTGGGGCAATTTTTTATTCAAAAGAAAAAGTGAAAGTAGAGGAAGAATTTGATTCTACTGAGAGAAAAGATGTGGTCAAAAAATTTAAATAAACCACTTCCTCTTGTTACATTCTTTCTTTGGGGATGGGATCTGGCTTTCTTCTTGTTTCTTGCTGTATCACAAGGCTCATAAAAGGATTTGGGCCCCAGACTCGGCCAATTTTCTCTTTACTTGCAATCCACCTTGACATTGGAATGGGGTCACGCCCTTTACTATATACTTTACAGAAAGAATTCACAGGGACCTCACCCATTAGCTGCTTTCTTGACTTGCTGCCTCTACGGTCTATGTTATTGAGACCTAAATGGCAAGATAAGAACTAATTACTTTGAATAATGTTTAGGATATATTAAGCTACTTTCATTAGAACTGGCATTTTAGAACAAAATAATTTGCACATAACCTTGACATTTTTGGTCATGGGATTCAGTCTTTTTGAAAGTATTGCTAAAACGAGATATTAAAAATAAGCTACAACTAGCGAGGAGCCCCCCCACCCCCCCCACGCCCTGCACTGCTTGGCAGGAATGCAGATTGGTGCAGCGACTATGGAAGATCTTATGAAGGTTCCTCAAAAAGTTAAAGGTGGGGGGCACCTGAGTGGCTCAGTCAGTGAAGTGTCGGCCTCTTGATTTTGGCTCAGGTCATGATCTCACAGTTTGTGAGTTTGAGCCCCGAGATGGGCTCTGGACTGGCAGCATAGAGCCTGCTTGGGATTCTCTCTCTCTCCCTCTCTGCCCCTCCCCCACTTGTGTTTTCTCTCTCCCTCTCTCTCAAATAAATAAACATTTTTTTAAAAGTTAAAGATGGAACTATCCTACAACCCAGTAATTGCACTACTGGGTATTTACCCAAAGAGTACAAAAACACTAATTTGAAGAGATATGTGCACCTCTACACTTATTGCAACATTATTTACAATTAGCCAAGATATGGAAGCAGGACAAAACAAACAAGTGTCCATCAACAGATGAATGCATAAAGATGTAAGACATATATAATATATACACATACATATACATATATAACCACACAGGAATATTATTCAGCCATAGAAAATAATTAAATCTTGCCATTTGCAACAACATGGATGGATCCAGAGAGTATAATGCTAAGTAAAATAAGCCAGTCAGAGAAAGACAACCACCATATGATTTCACTCATATGGAACTTAAGAAACAAAACAAACAAGGGGGGGAAAAAGAGACAAACCAAAAAACAAACTCTTAAGTATAAAGTACAAACTGATGTTTACCAGAAGGGAGTGGGGGGGGGGGGGCGTGGGGGAAATAGGTGAGTAGGATTAAGAATACACTTGTCTTGATGGGTTTTAGTCTAATATTAAAACGAACCTACAGTCTTTGAGCATACACAAGACCAGGGAAACCAGAGACAGCAGCTGAGAGGTAGTTGGCTGGGCCCCTATTCCCCAGCACTAAAAACTCTGCTGAAGGAAACATTCTTCGTTCAATAAACGTGTATTATCGGCTGTGAACTAGGCTCTGTGCTGGGCTCTCAAGATGGAATGACCAAATCATGCATAGCTCCCACCCTGCTGGAGCTGACTTCTAGTCTAACAGAGGAGATGGAATGAAATGACCACAGAAATATACCACCACAATTTGAGATGAGCACTGTGAATGCGAATGATGTGATTGATTACAAGATTTGTGGGTTTGGGGAAGGCATCTCTGAGGAAGTGACATTTAAGCTGGAACCAAGAGAGTAATAGATCAGAGTTGGGGGAAGGGAGGTCCTAGAATGGGCAAAGGCTTCTTTATCCAAGCTGACTTGCTCCCCATCCCTTTTTAAGTAACCTCTATGGCCAGCGTGAGGCTCCACCTCAAGACTCCAAGATCAACAGTCACACACTCTACCAATTGAGCCAACCAGGTGCCCCTCATCTGAGAAGCTGAAAGGAAAGCCTGCCAGGAGCACAGAGAATAAGATACGCCAAGGAAAAAGTCAGCATTCCCATGTAGGCCATTCTATGGAATACGGATTGTATTTTATGATTAAGAGGAAGCCATTAAATGATTTTAAGCAAAGGAATGCCATGCTCAAGTCTGCCGAGGACGATCATCCTGGATGCTTTCTGAAGAACAGACTAGGGAAAGTGCATGGCCAGGGGAATGTTGCAGTGGTCTACAGGAGAGATGGCTGCTTGGGTGGTGGTGGTAGAGGCATGCAGGGAATATTTTAGAGGCAGAGCAGACAGGATTTGGTGATGATGGGGATGTGAGGAAGAGAGACATCTATAAATGGGCAGCCAACTGAAACATTAAAAAGAATAACCCAAACTATTTACTGAGTACCACGTACAGTTCTGCATCAGAAAAGGGCAATCAGTTGAGGAGGCAAGAGGGGTTATAATCTACATCACACTCTTGTTTGGACTTGTGAAGCCACGAGCCTGGCATGGGCCATGTCCACAAAGAGGAAGGAGTGCCTTCCTACTGCCCACCAAGCTGGTGTCTGGTGACCTTGACAGAACACTTTCAGAAAGCCACCAGCAGCCTCCATGGGGGCAATGGATGTGGGTTTTGTCCTGCTTCTCCTAGAATGTAAGATTCACAAGGGCAAGGATCTATCCTGTAGGAACTACCACACTTAGAGCTGCTATAATCTGATCAAACCTAGTCACAGAAGCACTCAGCTAGCCCTGACAGCTCAACAGCCTGCAAAATATGAAGTCAATCTCTCCCTTTAGTGACAACAGATGAGTACTTCATATTTATTTATTAAAATACTTCACATTTAGAATAGCTCCCTTCTGTGGCAGTAGAGGTATCCTTGGGTTCATGTGACACTCTCTCAAAACAAAGATTACAAAACCATGAGTGAGGTCAAGTAGGTAATCTTTAGACACCATAGCGACACCAGCCAAGGCAGTCAAGACTTTGTGTTAGGGCTCCCAGCTGTTAAGGGCTCACAGGAGCCCTATGGTCACGCTGGAGGTCTAAGGGGAGAGATGTAGCATTGAGTATACAAACCTGCACAAACACAGTAACTTCAGGAAGCTTAATCCTGCATTACATAGTACATGAAGGTAGCCCAGAGGTATCCAACGAACAGTATTACTATACCCTAACATTGTACCAAGTTTTCACTCACAGTATTTTCCTGGCATAAAAGAGAAAGGAGGAGCCCATCTTACATCTTAACTCAGGTCTCTACTTTCCTAGTTTCCTTACTGGTACTCAGAACCTTGCAGAAGCCCACCAGGGCCACCAGCTTGAAATGAAGCTAGAAAACTCCACAAAATTGTCCCAAATTAAGGAGAGGAGGCTTGGAACAAGTCAACCTCCACAGGTCTGATATACAATCTCTCTCCCTCCCACTCCCAGAAAGCTAAAATGTCCAAAGTCTTCCCATTTCAAGTAGGAGGATAGAAAAAAAAAATCTGTCCAAGTCAGTTTACCTTTGACCATTTGGTCAATACTCTAGTACCCACCTTGCAGATTCAATGCAAATCTCAAATCTAAGAAAATCAGGCCAACTACAGAAATACTGGAAGCATCCCTTTGACCAGAAGCCAGGCTGGGTGCTCATTTTTTTTTGCTTGCTTTCATCCTGTATCCCTAGAGGATCCTCAACCATTGCTCCCGTTATGAACCTCACTTCCTGATGGTTAGTTCTGGCTTGCCCTCCACCCATTTCTTTCTATATTCAGGGTATGTATGGTAGTAGAGCTCCAAATACTTGGTTTCCTCCTGTCAAACTCAAGAGGCCTATTCTCGCATTTTCTTCTACAGAGGGGGCTTCTTCTCTCTTCTTATCTGTAAAAGGAATAGAATTTAATCTGAAAATCAGGGTCATAAACGTAAGAGTAGGTATGGGCACTCAAAGTTATGTGAAGGAACCCAACACTCAACATATTAAAACAAGATTTTAACACTTTATTTTTTATTGATAAAAAGTCGAAACACACTTAAATCACCTTGCTGTTAAGCTTGTATATGCCAAAGTTGGCTCCCTTTGGGGGAGATTCCTTTATTTAACTCCGGGTTGACAATCTGCTTTGTCTACAGCGGTAATGAGATGTTTTATTTTGGGTCCAAGTAATTGGCAAAGCTTGTCCTTTTCATTTCATTTTTTGAAAGTAATTTCTATACCCAACTTGGGGCTCAAACTCACAACCCCAAGGTCAAGAGTTGCATGCTCTACTGACTGAGCCACCCAGGTGTCCCTGTCCTTTTCATTTTAAAACTTCACCACCCATAGGACACAAAACTAGAGGACAATGTCAACCTGTTAGGTATATATAGTGTCATACTGTGTGTGTCTCGATATATACACGTGCTTTGAGAAAGGATGGAAAAAACATAACGTTTAACCTTTTTTTTTTTTTTGGTATTTACTAAATTATCTATCCTGAAAATGTGCTACTTACATAAAAAAGGAGAAATTAAACTGTGTATCTATCCACACTAACATTCTAAAAACCTATTATATAATGTCTAAATTTCTCATTTGCTTTATAAAGTCCCCTACCATATCCTTACTTTCTCTACACCCACATATAACCATTTCTGGACAAGTTTGATGTTCTCTGTCCACATTATTCCAGCTTTTTGATCATTACATAATCTCTTATGTTCCTCCCAAATCAATTTATTTCATAACTTCTGGAGACCCTTGTTCAAAATATCACCAATGATTAACCTCATCTTTAATGAGTACCCACAGATTATACATAATTGTTCCTTTATCCGATTATATGATTGTTCGTAGGTTGTTGAATGTACACACCTCTTATTCCCTAAGCATAAAAGATTTAGCTCTTTTGTGAAAAATATTCAAGGATTACTTTCTTCAAAAGATCACCAAGCCAAACATTTGGCCATATTTTTATTTACTACATATACTATAAACATATACAATACATGCTACAAAAAAACATTTTTTTTTTAAATTTAACTGTCAAGAAAGTGTATAGTGTTATAATACAATGGCACATGTTCATATTTTATTTCAAATTGGTTTGCTGACCACCCATTTCAAACCATTAATAGTGAAATGTTACTTAAGGATAATTAAAAATTATCTATTTGCATTATTAACAATAAACAATTCCAACAAATTAATAAGAATTAACCACGTCAAATATTAGTATCCAAAAACTGGGCTTTTGCAGAAATGATTATATAAAATATAGCAGCCAATTACAGTTTACTTGCTCTGTGACAATGTACATATGCACTTGAATAGGATTCTAGCATTTGCTTTTGGAAGATACTTTTTAGAAGTCCTTTGATTTAAGGTCTAACAACTGACACACCCAGCCAAATCCAACCCAACAGTTCATATAATGGCTTCAGACAACTGATCAAACTGATCATTGAGAAATTCTTATGATTTGGGTAGAGTTGAATGTTCACTAATATTACATATGATGAAAAGAGACATATCCAAGCCAATATCAAAGTCAAAGGCAAAAGAAAATACAAACATTCAAATCAGTTTATGACAAGGTTTTTCTACAAGTATTTTAGATGTCATACTTTCAGGAAAACAAGATTTAATTTAATGTGTAATTGGATTTGGATTTTACAGTATCTATGCTCTAACTGAAAATTTAAGAGTAGTCAGATGGAATTAAGTCTAGTATTGCAAATATGTTCATTTAACATTATTGAGCACCCACTACGTGCATTGCACTGTGCTAACTTTTAAAAGTTGAGTATTAATATATTTATCAAGCATTACCTTAGTGTGAGGTAAAAATAAATTAGCGTCAACTCATTAGTTTGCTTGTGGTATGTAATCCTGTGTCAGCTGGCTTCCCTGTGCCGTATAATGAGCTTCTGCACACCCCTCATTCACTCACACAAACATCTGCACACCGACTATGCCAGGCATTGTGCTAGTCACTGGGATACCATGATTTGGTATAGTTCAAAGAATGCATATTAATCATTAACCTATGTAGAAACAATGAGAAAGATACATTACTTTTCTAAAATGAGGCCCAAAGCAAAATATAAGGTGTTTCTATGGGTCATACCACACCATAGACCAGTAAGTGCCTTTCTAGACTGGGAACTAACTTTTAAGGTTTCATATTGTAGTCTAAATAGCCTAGATCATTTTTGGTCTCAGAAGTCAATTCTTTGGAGCACCTGACCCCACATAAACCTTCCATACTTGAAAGGATTTGTAAACTAAACTGGAACACAAAGAAAAAGAGCCAAAAATGAAGGCAGTTGATAACGTAATGCACTTCAAGCACTATTCTGGCCATGTAAAATGAATACTACATAATTCATGATTGGTTCAAATGTTTTTAAAAGCGCTAACCCTACCCCAAACTCATGTAATTTTAATCTGACTTGTATACAAGTTGCACATAAAGCAAAGGGCAGAATTTGGCCCTACAACCCTCTATGGAATATTCTAAGTGATTGGTCCTTCCACTCCAAGCAAGTAGAAGCTAAGAATTTCAGAGAGTTCCCTAATAGGATACTGGCACTCAGAAGAAATGGCCCTACTGGATCCCATTAGCCAGGAGTCTGTTTAGTTGTGGTAGCAGTGTGAACCTATGACCCCTTGAGGGAAGGCAGAAAGCTGGGAGTTTGGGTGTCCACTCAGTGAATCCAATACTGGCTTAAAGCTATGCACTGAATAAAGTGCTCTGCACATCCTGCTTGTCATCTGGAATGAAAAATACTTTTCTCAAGAATGAACCTGTTTGTAGGTTTAGGGGAAAAGAATGACAAGGATTTAAAGAATCCCAAGAAAAAGTATGAAGCATTGACTAGGAAGGAAGACAAATGCCTCTAGTAGTGTCCTCAGAAATCTCAGGATCTGAACTGTCAGAATGAGTCACACAGTGGTCATGTTCTATAAATGAAAAAGCAATCCCACTGGGTACTTCCTATTCACACGGTGCAATATTACTTCATGGGGGTGGAAGGGAACAGTCTATTGCCATTTGCTAGCATGGTTTCAAAATGAAAACAAAACCATTGAGTAAATCAGGGTAAGCAGTGTCCAATATTCCTCTCCTGTCCATCAGTTTTCCACAGGTTGATCTGCACTACCTGAGGGAAAGGAGGCAAAATACCCATCCCTTCTGACACACTCAGGCATGGCTGCTATCGCCTAAAATTGCCAATTCAGAAGTTAACACACGAGCCCTCCAGTTTCGTACCCTGAATATGGTAAATGAGACTAGAGATGGAGTAGTTCAGTCTAAAAAAGATCACAGGTAACAGAATGCTTATATAAACTAGACTGCTTTGACGTCTGTAAGAAAATCGTATAGATGACAATTGGAAAAAAAAAAAAAAAAAGATTGTTCCCATCTGTCAGCAAAACTGTTGAGCTATACTCAGCTGAAGTCCTCATCAGGATTCTGTTGATCCAGCAGACGGACATGTGTGAATGGGAAGTGACCTCGTTTGCCATTACACTCCCCTTCCCACTGACCACTCACATTAATCTTCGTAACCTTTACCAGCTCACCGACCTGCAGGAGGAGAATAAGGAAAGCGCTTTATTTCCAGTTATGAATGCAAACTGAAAAACTCCATTCTCTGGTTAGGCATACCCTGCCCACGTGATTGCTCTAGGGCTGACATTATAGAAATGGCTATTTGCTGCCTCCCAAGCCCCAGCCACCAGACTGATTACTTGTGGTTAGTGCAGGCAGAAGGAAGAAGTGATTTTAGCAGTGCAGAAAAACACAGAGTACAGAAAATAGAAAGGGCCCTAAAAAATGACACTTTTTGGAAATTTTAATCATCTCTGGAAGAGCAATCCCAACCAGAATGAGCCGGTATTCTTTTTTCTGGTACCCACTGCCCTTAGATTCCTGCTTGCCCCCCAGGCCATGGCCTAGGAGGAGAGATCCCCCACCCCTACTGGCATACAAGCAGCAGCACAATCCCTCAACCCACTAGTGTATACATATCACTACCTACTAGTGCTTGCAGAGAAGATAATCATGGAAATCAACTTCATCTGGTCCCAGAAAATGAAGTGTTCTATCACCTTCCTATCAAGGCAAGGCTTTTCCCATTTGGGCAGGTATAGGCCAAAACTCCAAATTCCATCAGCTCCCTGCAAAGTCCCCATCTTCTTCATCAAGCTCTACTTGGCAGGCCACTGCCTGCCAGCTCTCCACCCCCACCCTACCATGTACTAACAGACCTTGTTGCTCCTTCAATGCCACTTGGTACCTATTCATTAAGGAGACATTACGTTTTCGTTTCTGTTATGAAAAACTTTCCTTTGCAACATCAACTATAAAGTTTTGACAATCTAGGATATATGTCTATTCTCCTATAAAACTTAAGACAAAATCAGTCTGATGAATGGATTCATCCTGTGGCAAAATATTGAACAAATGGTGAGATCAGGCCCCATATGACACTGGACTAAAGAACTTTACCCTTTAATTATCAACATCTGAGTTCTGAGCATACAAGAAGTTTCTAAGCATAACTGTTCATTTGGTTTTATTAAGTTAATAGCTACTATTTACTGAACTTTCATTAAGTACTGTAGAGGATTTTTTTTTTTTTTTTTTTTTTTAAGTAAGCTCCAAGATCCAACATGGGGTTTGAACTCACAACCCTGAGATCAAGTATCACATGCTCTACTGACTGAGCCAGCCAGGCACCTCTACTGTACAAAATATTTTATATAAACGATTTTCTAGTCCTTATAATAACCTTGTAAAACAGGAATTTTTCATTTTATAGATGATAAAACTGAGGTTCAGAGCAATTACAGGATATACCTGAGGTCACATAGCCAGGAGCAGGGCTGGGATTTGAGCCCAGAAGTATTGGCTCCAAAGCCAATTAATTTATGCTCTTTCTACCATAGCAGGAACTTTCAAATTATGCTCCCACGACCTTCAGGATTCCCTAAGAATGTCTGTAGGTCAACCACTTGCTTAAGTGAACTCGAGTTTAGGACCAGAGCCTTCTGCAAAACCAGCTTGATCTTAAAGAAGAAACAGATTGTCGACTGGTCTGTCTATAATGTCCTGAAGAACTATCTGAGAACTACAGAGGCCTAAGGTGGTTGTGGGGACCATAGGGTGCAGAAAAAAGGAAGACAGAAACTAGAGAATATCTGAGAAAAGGGGATAAAATATAAGGGTGAGAAAAGGCAGCAGTGTAGTCTGCTGATGTTGTAAAGATTGAGGCTGATGGTTTAAGGGGAGAAGAAAAGATGCTGCACGTCCATTCTTGCATCCACATGCACAATGCAGTCCCCCAAGGCTGCTAGCACCAGGGTTCTTTATTCCAAGCAATCTTTGAATTCAAAGTTCCTGATGTCCAAGCAAGCCAACCATGACAAGTCAAGATGTTCCTATAGCCCCCAATCACACCACTAGCCTCTTGCTATGCTAAGGTCAATTATACCGAGTGTAGGACTTCTTTTCCCCATCTTAGTATTTATTTGTATTTTCTACTAAAACACTCATGTCGTGCTAAGTGCTATTCTGGTAGCTAGACATAGGATAGTAGACCTAGGGGATGTGTACACTCATGTCAAAAGTCTAAATTGCCATTCACATTAAGTTCCCCTCCAGATGGGGACAAGGGCCCCCAGTTTGAGAAGTTGGTTTGACAGGGTGCCTGGCTGGCTCAGTCAGTAGAGCATGTGACTATTGATCTCGGGGTAGTGAATTCAAGCCCCATGTTGGGTGAAGCGCTTACTTGGCATTGGGGGGGGTGGGGGGAAGTTAGTTTGACAATATCTAACACCCCTAACAGCTGTCATATCTGAATCCATCATTTTACTGATATTAAAAACCCACAAGAGAGACATGAGGAAACATTCTGGAGTGTTGGAAATGTTTTATACTTTCATGTGGGTGGTTATCACATAGGTGAATACACATGTAAAACTCCAAGCTGTATACTCAGGACCAGTACCTTTTACCAAATGATTTCATATATTTTTTTCTCCTAACCCCACTCCCTCAAATGATTTCATATTTAAATGAAAAGATGAAAATTTGTTATATTTTACCCGCATTTTCTGGGTTTTTGAGAAGATGGTTCTTCAGGGTATACCCTTAAGTCCACCATTCTACTTGATAGCAAAATCTAGGTTTATTTTATTCATTTTGTTTCAAGTTTGTTTATTTTATTTTGAGAGAGAGCAAGTGGGGGAGGGGCAGAGAGAGAAAGAGAGAATCTCAAGCAGACCCCATGCTGTCAAGCACGGAGCCCAATGCAGGGCTTGAACCCACAAACCCTGAGATCATGACCTGAGCCAAAACTAAGTCAGATGCTTAACCAACTGAGCCACCCATGCACCCCCAAAATCTAGATTTAAACACTTTTCTCTCAATGTTACATTGTCTTTATTTTTAAGCGTTCAACATGTTATCTCAAATCGCATCCCACAGAGCTCTGAGAAGTGAAGGACAGGTTGAAATGTGGACTAGCCCAGCCTCTTGCTTTTATCAGTACCACAGAAACACAACAGCTGCTCCACAAGCAGGACAGAACCTGCTGGCCTGCCCTCAGACTTTTCTTCTTTCAGAGGTCAAACGGAGAAACATTGCAAGATGGTACTGGTAGGGGTGAGGGGTGGATTCTGTACAGATTAGACCTTGGGACACACCAGAGCCATCTCTAACGCACATGGTGTCTTGGCTCTACCCTACAGAGGCTCTGGAAAACCACACCATATTCTGAAATCCAAAACCTTTTTTTTTTATAGTTGATCAGGTTCTTGGCAGAGAGGCCCAAACATCAGGGAGTGAAACAAAGGCTACGGCACAACTCTAAAACAATTCTAACTTTTTTTCTTTTAATTCTGATATTTAAGTGGATAAAAGAGAAAAATTGTAAGCAGTCAATTGGGCTAATTAACCTGTCCAAAGTGGCCTTTAAGTACAAGTACTTCGAGGAAGATCTTATCAAATTAAATAACCCTTTGTACCCTATGGAGTTTTTCTACTGCAATATTCAAAGCCCATGGGGATTCCTAGGGTCAAGAAAAGGCAAACCCCAAGGGCAACACGACTATCCTTAGATCACATGAGGCCCTAGTACTTTCGTAGTCTGGAAGAATAGGTGGCTGTCAAGCCTGGAGGATGCAGGCTGGGGGAGCTCAGAAGGTGCCAGGGCAGTCTGAAAACACGGGCTACGCTAAGTGCAGTTCTTCCTCCAAATCAGAAACAACACGAGAATTCACGCTTCTCCTCCTGTTAGGCAACAACTCACTAAAGCAGGATTTCCAAGGCCACACCAAGGAGGATGAGGGGGACGGATATGGGTTCAAGCTTGGCATGCTATTCCAAAGACAAAGAAAGCAAAACAGAGTACTTGCTCCAGAAATGCTATAATCTTAAGATACAAAGGAATGTACTAATCAGTAAGTGCAGTAATAACGGTGTTCTAACACTACTGATTTCAAAATTCAAGTTATAGATGGAAAAAACCCTAATTTACCTATCAATGAATAAGAAAGACTTTATAAAGGATTTGAAGCATGAGACAGTTCACCTTTCTTTTTATGAGGCAGACTTCATCACCACCCTGTAAAGGAGAGATAGTGATGATTCTTTCACTGAGGTACTGTTCTATTGTCCAGTCAGTTCTCCTGATCCTAGGTCATGAACTTGGACGCAAGCCTGCAAGTAAATCATGGCATCATCTATAAAGAGGACTGAATGTGGTTACTTCAGTGTTTTCACTCCTAGAGAATTTGATGAATACTGGTTTCTTCCCTAGCTCTGTGTAGTTCCCAAGGTAAATCACAATTTTGGTACACATGAGTCAGATCTACAATTGGTCCAGGAGCAAAAGACTACCCAATCGATATTCACCAGTGAGTTTCCATTATAGTGAGAAAAATACTGGCACCCAATTAGCATTCATTTTTGGTACTCGCTAAATAGGAGACATCAGGGAACTGTGTGATCTCCTTCCTTTGCTGGTGTAACTCCAGGTGACTACTTTTCTAGTTTCAGTCCCTACTATCTAACAGGAAAGGCATCAACAATCACCAGTGTTCCTTTGATGCTAACTTGCTGTAGGATTCCAGTGAGATCTGACAAGAAACACATACAAATTCATATAAATAGAACCAGAGAAAAGCACATACAGAGATGGAATACAGAGGCCTTGTCTTCAAACATTTTTGAACACACCAAGAACACATTTAGTAAATACTTCCAGATTTGGCTGGAGGAGAACAAAAGTTAAGAAAACGACAGCAATCTAAGACAGGGGTCAGGAAGCTACGGTCCATGAGCCAAATCCAGCTTGCTCCCTGTTTCTGTAAACAGTTCTCTCAGAACACAGCAAACTCATCTGTTGTTTTGTCTATGGCTGCTTTCTTGCTACAATGACAGTTGAGTGGTTGTGACAGAAAGCGTATGGTCTGAAAAGCCCTTTACTGAAAAAGTTTGCAGATCTCTGATCTAAGGGAATAGGTAATATTTAGGGTACATCTACAGTCTTGCAAATCAATGGAAACAACTGCAGACAGTTCGGCCTTAAAGATTCACTTGCCTCAGAGATGGACTGAAATTGCCATGGGCTATATTGGTAGAAAGTGGCAGGTCTTTGAGATTTAACTGGTAGGCTTCTGGATGAAAAGAAAAAGCATCTCAACAAATCCTGGAAAATAGGTCTCACCCTAATTCCAGTCCAAGTCAGAACAGATCTTCTCTAGCTCCACAGCCGATACTACCTAAAACTAAGTTCCCTATCCCCCTGGACAAGTTGGGGAGGTAACCACATATACTAGATACATTTTTAGCTAAATGTAAAGAATTTTCTTTTTTTTTTTTTTTTCTTTTTAAAGTTTATTTATTTTGAGGGGGAGAGGGAAGAGGTGCAGAGAGACAGGGAAAGAAAGACAGGAAGAGAGAGAATCCCAAGCAGGCTCTGTGCTGTCAGCTTGATCCTATAAACTGTAAGACCATGACCTGACCAGAAATTAAGAATCAGATGCTTAACTGACTGAGCCACCCAGGCTCTCCTCTTCTTTTTTCTCCCTTAAGGATTCTATTTTTAAGTAATCTCTAGACCCAACGTGGGGCTCAAACTCACAACTCCAAGGTAAAGAGCTTCATGTTCAACCAACTCAGCCAGCCAGGCCCCCCACGGATTTTCTAAAAACCAACACAATGGACTAGACCTAAGGTTCCCAAACTGTAGTGTCAGAGAGAGGCACTGCAGCAAATTCAGAGGGTGCCGCGACACAGTTAAAGTTTTGAGGGAAACAGCAATACTTGACATCTATTATGCCACGTGAACTACTAGCTCAAGGCAGCTGACAATTTCTACACTAGACTGCACAACATTCCTTTCAAAGATGTCATCTCTTTGCAAAACCAGGTGGCAGCAAGCTACAATAAAAAACAAGTACCTCATGAAATAAGTGTGGAACAAGAAACAAGAATGGCAGTGTTCTAAATGATCTCAAGGTTTGGAAACAATACGGCATCTAATAGATGTACACGTCTTTTTTTTTTTTTTTTTTTTTTTTTTTTTTCTTTTTTTAATGTTCTTACTTAGTTTTGAGAGAGAGAGAAAGAGAATGAGCAAGGGAGGGGCAGAGAGAAAGGGAGGTAGAGAGAGGATCTGAAGTAGGCTCTGCACTAACAGACAGCCCAATGCAGGGCTTGAACCCACGAACTGTGAGATCATGACCTGAGCCAAAGTTGGATGCTTAACCGATTGAGCCACCCAGGTACCCCTAGATGTACATGTCTTAATAGTTAAGTAATTGCAGTTATTTGAGATTAAAATTAAAATATTGTTTTCTTGGGGAGCGTGGGTGGCTCAACTGGTTAAGTGTCTGACTCTTGGTTTCAGCTCAGGTCATGACCTCATGGTTTGTGAGTTCAAGCCCCACATTGGGCTCCAGGCTGACGGTGCAGACCCTGCTTGGGATTCTCTCTCTCCATCTCTCTCTGCCCTCCCCCACTCTCTCTCTCAAAAATAAACTTAAAATTTTTTTTCTTAAATATTGTCTTCTTTCCACTATGTTTATTATTTTTCAAATGGGTACTAAGTTATTAGGATATAAAATTTTAACCTATCTACTAAAGAAATGCAACTGTCATGTATTTCTTTTGGCCTGGGACACTGTGAAATGTTACTGAGACACTATAGGTGCTACGAACCAAGAAAGTTTGGAACCTCTGGACTATACTTCTGTGTTGACAGCAAGTTCCCCAAAAGTAGAGATATCCAAGCAGATGTTTAAAAAATCACCTGTGAAGATACCAGAAGATCTGCCTTTAATGTCTGAGAGGCTAGATTAGTTTACCTCCAAAAGTCTTTTCCAACTGAGATTCTATGAGCTGAAATAAAGGTAATGTCCAAGAAGAATGGAAAGAAGAGGAAAAGTAGACATCTGTCTCAATAAGCAATACAGAAATCTGTAATTACAATTCCAGGAAAAGACAAACCAAACTGACACAGCAAGAACCTGCCACTCGTGTTCTTACACTTTCCGATCTCAATTTTTTTTTTTTTCCAACACAGGAAAGTTTAAAAACTTAGGTTTCATAGAGTTCCACATGGGGAGATAGAGTTGGTGTAGCCACTAATGCATATAATCTGGGACCCAAAGCACATTTACTCCTTTCCTATCTGTGCCCTGAGGAACAGGTCCAAGTCTAAGAATACCTGAGAAGCTCCTTGATTACTCTCAAGTCTTATCATCTATCAAAGGCAAAATGCCAGGTTGAATCAGAGAATGAAAGTTACGTGATTAGTACATTTAAAGATAATTTGATTATTTTCGACAGTCTATAGAGGCATCAAATTAACTTTAACATCTGCCATTCATAAAATAAGATTCATCCTATTCCAGCTCCCAAGGAACCATTACACAAAAATCTAAGAACAAAAATTAAAGGTGCCACTGCACTACCCTAATGTTATTGCCAGTATCTCTCCTTTAAAACACTGCATATTTGTATGTTTAAAATCTCAGGAGCTCCAGAATGGAACAGAAGGTATCTGATTTAGTTATATTCCCCCCAGATATGACCAACTGACCCACAGAACTATAGTGGGCAGAGGAATACCCTTACTTTGGTGGTTAGCTGGAATCAATCCCTACTTTCCAAACCCTTCAACCTTACTAGAGAAATCTGGTGCATAGCAAAAGAGAAAATATCTAATAATCTTCCAGTTGAGGACTGTGGTCAGAATAATTGTACTAATGCAGAAAAATTCCATCTTTAAGGTGAGGGCAGGTGGTTTGTGAACTCTGTTTTTTAAATTTATGTTTTTAAGTACAGAAATCCTTTCTTCAAAGAAAATCTTAGAGAGATCCAAATACGTAACACAGTTAAAAACAGTTGCTTTGGTTGAAGCCAGAGCCCTGCATCCTTCGATTCCCCCTCTCACTATGTACCTCTTGGGACTCTTATGACACTGAGAAGCAGTCTGAAGACTGCTGGTCTTAGGGGCGCCTGGGTGGCTCAGTCAGTTAAGTGTCCAACTTTGGCTCAGGTCATGATCTCGCAGTGCGTGAGTTCAAGGCCCACGTCCAGCTCTGTGCTGACAGCTCAGAGCCTAGAGTCTGCTTCAGATTGTGTCTCCCTCTCTCTCTGCACCTCCCCCACTCACGTTCTGTCTCTCTCAAAAATAAATAAACATTAAAAAAAATTTATGAAGGGGCGCCTGGGTGACTCAGTTAATTGAGCATCTGACTTTGGCTCAGGTCATGATCTTGCAGTCTGTGAGTTTGAGGCCCATGTCAGGCTCTGTGCTGACAGCTCAGAGCCTGGAGCCTGCTTCAGATTCTGTGTCTCCTATTCTCTCTGCCCCTCCCCCTGCTCGCTCTCTCTTAAACATAAATAAACTTAAAAAAAAAACTTATGGGGGCGCCTGGGTGGCTTGGTCGGTTAAGCGTCCGACTTCGGCTCAGGTCATGATCTCACGGTCCGTGAGTTCGAGCCCCGCGTCGGGCTCTGTGCTGACAGCTCAGAGCCTGGAGCCTGCTTCCGATTCTGTGTCTCCCTCTCTCTCTGACCCTCCCCCATTCGTGCTCTGTCTCTCTCTGTCTCAAAAATAAATAAACGTTAAAAAAGAAAAATTTTTTAATAAAAAAAAAAAAAAAAAAAAAACTTATGAAGACTGCTGGTCTAATACAGTATCTCTAGGGCCCTACCAATTCTAAAATGCAAGGATTCTAATTTGTCAATTTCAAGTTAAATGTAAAACTGCACTAAAATGTACCTCGCTGGTCTACAGATCTTGATTTCTAGTGGGTCATATATAGCAATGAATGTTTTACTTTATTTTGTTTTTATTAAACCAGAATGCTAAGGTCAGAACACCACAGCCTCCTACTCTTATCTCCCAGCCTCACCTCAATAAGGACAAGGCATCAGCTTATAAAAAACTAGACATGGGAAAGGAGAACTGTAGACAACTGTCTCCTATACAGCTGTACTGTACTGAGAGCACAACTATCCTTGCATACAGTACAAGTGAGGATATGCTGTCAGTGAAATCACACAAAACCTACATTGAGAAGGGCAGTGGCACTGTTAAAAAACAAAAAGAATCAGAGATTAGATTGGGCATGGTAGAAAAGGTACCACATGAGATCTGGGTTCATTATAGCTCTACCTCCAATTAGTCTGAACAATCCAATCTGTCTAAACATCAGTTCTTTTTATATAACAGATAAAGATATCTAAGGTCCTTTCCAGCTCTAAAATTGTATGATGCTAAACTGACACTGTGTTTTTAAGCACATGAGGTATTTTGAAGCTATTACTGTGGGGTATCGAACTTGAAAGAGGCCATCTTCAGCAATCAATATATGTGGCTTAAAACCAGTATCTGACCAAAAAACAAAACTTACTGAAATCAGACATTATTTTCTTTCCTTCTTCTTTTTTTTTTTTTTTTATAAATTATTTTCTACTTAGTTATTCACAAGATTTATGTTTCATAGTAGGGAGAGCAACTCAACCACTTTGAGCACTAAAATCTCTTAGTCAAGGCAGGCATCATTAAAAACAATTCTCTTGAGGAGCCTGGGTGGCTCAGTTGGCTAAGCGTCCAATTCTTGATTTCAGCTCAGGTCATGATCTCATGTTTCAGGGTTCAAGCCCCACATTGGGCTCTGAGCTGACAGCACAGGGCCTGCTTGGGATTTTCTCACTCCCTTCTCTCGCTCTCTGCCCCTCCCCAACTCTGTCATTCTCACAATATTAAAAAAAACAACAACACTTCATTAAAAAGAAATCTCTTTCAAGAAAGGAAATGCAGGGGCACCTGGGTGGCTCAGTAGGTAGAGGGTCTATTGATTTTGGCTCAGGTCATGACCCCAGGGTAGTGGGATCAAGCTCTGCATCAGGCTCCGTACCAAGCATGGAGCCTGCTTAAAAGTCTGTCTCTCTCTCTCTCTCTCTCATTCTCTCTCTCAAATGAATGAATGAATGAATGGAAATGCAAGAGCGCCTGGCTGGCTTAGTCAGTAGAGCATGTGACTCTTGGTCTTGGGGTTGTGAGTTTGAGCCCCGTGTTGGGTACTAAGATTAAAGAAAAAAAAAAAAAAAGGAAATGCAAATGGAAACAAAAGTACTGTGATAATTATTCTTTCCAGGGTCTTGGCTGGCTTGTTTCATGAATGCTATTTTCATACTCCAGCCCAGTGCTAACAAGGTCTGCAGTAAATGTCAAGAGTTACATCTGTCATGTATGTGCCCAGCATCATGCTGTATGTCCAGACTCAAAGTGGGAAAAAGTGGTGTGCCCTAGATAACACACATTCGTTTCTCGCCAAAGCAGAAACACGATACTTTTAACTCACAGCACAATCTCAAAAAACAAGCACTTTAAAAATAATTTTTCAGTAAAATCTGTATGACTCAGCTAACCCTCTTTGCATTCACTATTCAGAATGTAAAAGAAAAATTTCAAATCCAGTATGATCAGAGACTGATTCAAATAAAACCTAGCTTATTCTATAGGCTAACACTTCTAAGCAGCTCTTACTCCTCAGTGTATGAACATAACCCAAAGAAAACAGCATTTAGAGATTTCAGTTTATAAGAACACACTTTGGCCCCTTCTCTGCTAGTCAGTACTCATATAACTTCAGTCTGTGCTTATGAAAGGTAGCTCCTTGCTTAAATTCACATTCTATCGTAAGCCCTGAAAGACAGGAGAGCATACCACTTTTGTACAAGCTTTTACACTAAACCACTAGCTCTGCATAACTCAGAAAGGCAGGGAGACAAAGCTATGAGTGCTAAAGAGAGGAATAAAAGAATAAACACAATGCAACGGTTGGCCAGAGGAGATGGGCTACCAAGATTAACTATTCACCAGTAAAAGGCAAGAATTTATTCCTCAGGAGGAACTGGCTTCCCTCCTGTCAAAGGTACCGAACAACAAAAGCCAAGTAAACCTGCTGCTCCTTGGAGTGTATGCTTTTAGGTACATATCTCTTCTCCCCTGTACTATGCTACACTGTTCCTCCTGAATTCTTCCTTTATGAACACAATCAGTCAATGCTAAGGAACCCCATGGCCTCTAAAGTAAAAACATTATGGTTTTGTGGGAAAACTCCATTTAAGTACTTCAATAGAGCCCATCTTATTATTTTCAACACCGATAAACAGAAAGAATCAGATTAGAATGCAGAGGAGAAAAAAATATTTTAGGTTAATTCCTGTGAATTTAGGCGGAGTTAAAGAGGTCAAAGTATGTTTAGTAGATCAATCAGAACATTCAGTTATACAATTTTAAGCTTACTCATTTCAAAATAGGTTTTCTACAAAAAAAGAGAAAACCCAACATTAAATGCCAAAATCAGTACTTAATGATTCGACATCTACAACATCACAATGCTGGTGCTTGTATTCAGCATTCCTATAAAGCTCTAAGAGGTCTGAAAGGGAGACCCTGTAGCAGATCTCTTCTTTCTACATTTTGCACATTATGTACCTCCAAAGCCAAGGCTGTCTTGTCGTAGGCATTAGGGACTCGCTTCTGGATTACCCTGGCATAAATGGGCCCATTCTGGAGGTTAGGGAGCGGAGTGTTGACGCTGGGTTGGGCATAGGGCCCAGGCTCCGGCCCACCCAGTGGCTGTGGGTGGGAACCCTCCTGGTTACCTCCAATCAGAGCCGATACTGAGGCGGAGGCAGGTCTATACTTCTCGACGTAAGGGACTGGAATCATCCCCCTCTTGCCTTCGCTGTCCTCCGCATTCCACCACTGCTCTTCAGGCTTATCCCGGATTCTCAGGATGTCTCCTTTCTTAAAGGGAAGATCTTCTTCATCATTCCCATTAAAGTCAAAGAGGGCTCGCACATACTCAGCCTCCTCCTGCCTGAGAATCACTCCACTACCCTGCCTGGATTTGGAAACTGGTTCTATCAACGTTGTAGTGTCCAAATAATGTATTTTGTAGAATTCCAGTAAAGCAGGCAATGAATCAAACTCTTGATCTCCTATTCGGAGTCTGGAGGGGCTCACCCCTGGAAAAAAAAACAGAGCAGGCTATTATTTAAAGATGTATTATACAGGATATGAAATGCAGATTTTAAGCATTTCCCAAACACATTTAGTCAGTAATCAGAAAAAAAATAAATAAATAAAGTCTAGAAAAGATAATCCCATCTCCTTATGGTAAACTGAAATACTTTGTAGCTAAAACATACCCTCAAAAGATGCCCAGCACCACCTGCAGCAGAAAAGGAAGAGAAGGTCATAAGAGACCAGATCAGTCGGGGCATATTCTCATACTGGATAAAAGACAAAGCAACATGGAGACTTTGTTCATTTTCCCAAAATGTTCTGTGCTATCCCATTTAGAGTAGCATAAGGCTTAACATTTTGTTAAAATCTTCTTTTCAACCTCAGGAAATGTAGCGAGTTCTTTTCCACAGGTCTCAGCAGCTTTTCCAAGAAGAGGTGGGGAGAACTTGCTATTTATCTATACCAGGCTCATACATTCCTTCTCTTCACATTTAGAATGTACAATTGCTAAGAAAAGGTTGTTTTTTGGTTTTTTTAAGTGAGCTCTGTGCCCAATGTGGGGCTCAAATTTATGACCCTGAGATCAAGAGTCACATGCTCTACTGACTGAGCCAGCCAGGCAGGCACTATCTCTTTAAAAATTGTTTTTTCATTTAACCTACTTTTTAGAGTGAGAGAGGGAGAGGGAGAGAGAGTGCATGTGCATGTGGGGGGGGGGGGGGGCAGGGAGAGACAAACAG
Organism: Panthera leo; assembly: GCF_018350215.1. Classification (NCBI taxonomy): domain Eukaryota; kingdom Metazoa; phylum Chordata; class Mammalia; order Carnivora; family Felidae; genus Panthera; species Panthera leo. The sequence goes on along the minus strand of NC_056692.1, from coordinate 15,211,558 downwards.
AAAGAGAATCCCACGCAGGCTCCACACTTGGCACAGAGCCTGATGCTGGGCTCAATCCCACAACCCTGGGTTGAACTGGATGCTCAACCAACTGAGCCACCCAGGCACCCCAAGACTATCTTTTTTAATCTATGATTGCTGATTTCAATTTTATTTCTGACAGCCAAAAAAAAAAAAAAGAAGAAGAATCTTAATGAGGCAAAAGAATCAAGGAGCCTATAAAAAGAAACTAAAAAGCTGCTTAAAAATCAATTCCTAATGTCTTCATTGAAATAAAACATGCAAACAGTATTGTTCCCTTTGAGGCAAACAGGTCATGAAAAAAAGTAAATAAGGATGCTTGAAAAAATAAAGAAGCATTAAAATTCTCAACGTCTAGGGGTACCTGGCTTCCTCACTCACAGCACATGACTCCTGATCTCAGGATTGTGAGTTCCAGTCCCGTGTTGGGTGTACAAATTACTTAAAATCTTTTAAAAAATAAAAATAAAATTCTCAACCTCTGAGGACATCCTGAGGGTCAAGGAAAAAATGCATTAGGAATCTTTAAAATTCATATGATGCAAAGAGGTGTATGGCCCTAGACATACAGGGCATACTTCAGAATGTATTCCCTCTCAGGGCGCCTGGGTGGCTCAGTCGGTTGGGCTGCCAACTTTGGCTCAGGTCATGATCTCGTGGCCCGTGGGTTCGGCCCCACGTCGGGCTCTGTGCTGACAGCTCGGAGCCTGGAGCCTGCTTCAGACTCTGTGTCTCCCTCTCTCTCTGGCCCTCCCCCGTTTGCGCTCTGTCTCTATCTTTCAAGGGTGAATAAATGTTTAAAAAAAAAAAAAAAAGAATGCATTCCCTTTATCCTGAGATTCTAGAATTGAATAAATTAACATAGTATCAGTTCAAATGAGAAACAAAGTTTCTAGTAAGGAGCACCTCTAACACTCTGCTAAGTGCCAAAATATCAAATTGTCTTCATTGGATTTTTAACCTTTGGCTTCCTGATAAAGTAATAAATAACTCTATAGAAAACTGGATTTTGTGGAGGTTGGATTTTTTTTTTCAATCAGCCTTAACCTACAGGCACTCAGCATTGAGTTATAACATCCCAGATTAAAAAAAAAATTAATGTTCATTCATTTTTGAGGAGAGAGAGACAAGAGTGCCAGCGGCAGGAGGGGCAGAGAGAAAGAGGGAGATACAGATTCTGAAGCAGGCTCCAGGCTGAGCTGTCAGCACAGAGCCCAAAGCAGGGATCAAACTCACGAACTGTGAGATCATGACCTGATCCGAAGTTGGGACACTTAACGACAGGTGCCCACAACCTCCCAGATTTTAATATAGATCTGTGTGTATGTGTGTGTCATAAATTTATACAGGTTTTCATAGCCAGGTTGCTATAAAGTTTTATATCTTGCCTTTTCTCCTACTATGAAAAACATTTTATTTTATACAATAAAAACTTTCTCTCTTTTCAAGAACATGACTTTTAATAGCTACAAAGTATTCCCCAGGCGCCTGGGTGGCTCAGTCCCTTAAGCTTCTGGCTCTGATCTCAGCTCAGATCTTGATCTGCATCATCAGTTCAAGCTCCACACTGGGCTCCATACTGGGCATGGAGCCTTCTTAAAAATAAATAAATTGAGGTGCTTGGGTGGTTCACTCAGTTGGCATCTGATTCTTGATTTCAGCTCAGGTCATGATCTCATGGTTCATTAGTTTGAGCCCTACATTAGGATATGCACTGACAGTGCAGAGCGTGCTTGGGATTCTCCGTCTCCCTCTCTTTCTGTCCCTCCCCAGCTCATGCACACACGTGCATTCTCTCTCTGAAAAATAAACACCAAAATAAATCAAATAGGGGTGTCTGGGTGCCTCAGTTGGTTAAGCATCCGACTCCTGGTTTCGGTTCAGGACATGAACTCACGGTTTGTGGATGGAGCCCTGCATCTGGCTCTGCGCTTAACAGTGCGAAGTCTGCTTAGGATTCTCTCTCTCCCTCTCAGCCCCTCCCCTGCTCACACGCTCCCTCTTTGAAAATAAACTTTAAAAATAAATAAATACAGATAATGGAATAAATGCTGATAATGGATTTAAAAAATAAAAATTAAAAAAATGAAGTATTCCCAACTTTTTGCTAGTGAAAATGCTACTACAAGCAATTTTTTAAATTTATTTTCTTTTGAGAGAGACAGAGAGTGTAAGCAGGGGAGGGGCAGAGAGAGGGAGAGGAAGACTCCCAAGCAGGCTCCTCGTGGTCAGTACTCAGAGCCTGGTTCGGGGCTCGAACCCACAAAACAATGAGATCATGACCTGAGCCAAAACCAAGAGTTGGATGCTTAACCAACTGAGCCACCCAGGTGCCTCTATTGTGAGCATTTTTTTCTTAACTATTAATGAACTTTTTTCTCATTACTTCCTTAGGATAGATTCCTTGAAATGCAATGGCTGGAGCAAAGGGTAAGAACATTAAAGTTTAGGGGTGTCTGGATGGCTCAGTTGGTTAAGCTATCCAATTCTTTTTTTTTAATGTTTATTTATTTTTGAGACAGAGAGAGACAGAGCATGAACGGGGGAGGGTCAGAGAGAGAGGGAGACACAGAATCTGAAACAGGCTCCAGGCTCTGAGCCGTCAGCACAGAGCCCGACGCGGGGCTCGAACTCACGGACCGCGAGATCATGACCTGAGCCGAAGTCGGACGCTTAACCGACTGAGCCACCCAGGCGCCCCAAGCTATCCAATTCTTGATTTCGGCTCAGGTCATGCATGATCTTGTGGTTGTGAGAGCTACATGTCTGTGGAGCCTGCTTGGGATTCTCTCTCCTTCTCTCCCTTGCATACATGTGGTCATGTGGTCTCCCTCAAAAAAAAAAAAAAAAGAAAGAAAGAAAGAAAAGAAAAAAGAAAAAACCATTAAGGTTTATGTTGCCAAATTGCCCTCCAAAAAATCTGTACAATTTTACACTCCCACCAGTGGTTTATGAGTTCCCACTTCCCCCATACTCTTGCCAAAACAGCATTTAAAAAATCACTGCCAATTTAATGAGAAACGTGATCTCTTTTTAAATATCATCTTTGATTATTTGGTGTTTTTCAAGTTTACTATTTGTACTTTTTTTGGGAAGGTTACTTGTTCAAGTCCTTTGTTAAGGGAAAATGGTCAATTTCTGCTCTCCACTCCAAGAACACTGGTCCACCATCTAAAAGCCATAGTGATTAATATGGTGAAATAGCAATATTGTGGTAGCCCAGAAGTATAAGTTAATTTGCATTCTAAAAGAAATGAGACCCAATTATTCTGTTGTTAGAAATCACTTCTAGAATGACCAGAAAAAGTACATTTAAAATTCAGTAGTGAGGAGAAGTGAAGATAAACTTTGGAAGTTAACCTGAAGTCCTCAATACAGAATGAGTTCTGATGAATGAATGCCTTCCGTTTTTACATAAATGAATGAATGAACAGCTGTAAGCTAAACAAGCTGTAAGCTAAAACAAGTTAATAGCCCACATTCAGTAATGCTGTCTCTCCAACTCAAGATGCTGAAATAGATGTCCAGACCCAGGACTACATATCTATGGAGAACACTTAGCAGGCACAATCACGATAGTTCTGAGTGTTGAACTAGAAAGAGAATTTCGGTTATGAATACACCAGAGCACAGTGGTGCTATATTTTGGGGTTTCTCTTCACTAAAGGGGATCAATGAAGGGGAACTGTTCTTATTTAAGTCTGGTAGGCAGGGAGACACATGGTCATTCTGCCTATCACCACTAGGCTAATTAAGTGATCCTTTAGACCTGCATAACTGTTAAGGATTGGGTCAGTGTGAGCTCCAAGGAAACCTACTTAGCACTGCCTGCTCAAGAATGCCTTCAGGGCTGAGTGGTAGAGAGAACTCTCACACCAGCAGAGTATCCATGGCGTAGAAAATGGTCCTAATGACACCTGGGGAGGAAAGTTTCTTTGCTCGAGTTTACATGACTACATGCCAAGGTGCAACAGCCAAATGGTTTTCACTAGTTGCCTTTTTGGGACAGTGGTTGGAAGACGGTATATACTCAATAAATGTTAGATATTATTAATGAACAAAACTCTGAAGTGAGGTAAAGAAGTAAAATGAAAGTCTGTTCCCAGCTTTGAGAAGCTCACAGCATAACTGGGGATGTAAAGGCATACACAGTGTAACCAAAGCAGTGTATCGCAGGAAGACGTTATTTCCCCCCTGCTTCCACTTTTTTTTTAAATTTGTAAATGTTTTATTTTTGAGAGAAGAGAGAGAGAGAGAGACAGAGACAGAGAGAGAGAGAGAGAGAGAGAGAGAGAGAGAGTGAGAGCACACAAGCAGGGGGAGGGGCAGAGAAAGAGGGACACACAGAATTTAAAACAGACTCTAGGCCCTGAGCTGTCAGCACAGAGCCCAACACAGGGCTCGAACTCACAACTGCGAGATCATGACCTGAGCCAAAGTTGGACGCTTAACTTACTGAGCTATCCAGGCGCCCCACCTCCTGCTTTCACTCTGAAGGGGAGAGGTGTTCTTACAAAAAACAGTAGCAACATCAAACTGTGTTCTTAGATACAACAAAATCATGATGAAAGATTTGATCATGCCTGAACATTTCCAAGGCACTCTTTTCACTCTAAAAAGGAAAGTAACCACTCCCTGTTATCCATTGTTATAGTTCCTCCATTACTGTAGTAGCTCAAATAAAATGTGTTTTGTGTTTGTGTTTCTTTGGGGGAAAAGAGTTTAGAAGAACAAATAAGACCACAAAACCAATTCCCTTAGAAAGATTGCTGGGAGAATTCTGAAAGGAAAAACTGGCAGCTCCTCCGCCATAAACATAAAGGTACGAAGCTGTTCATTTCTTCTTCAATTGCTACATGGTGTGAAGTGGGCCCACTATGACTTCTTTCTTGGCTTGGCAACCCCGGCAGTCACAGAAATATAGGCAAAACACCAAGGGAAATCTTAGATATTCCTTACTCATAAATTTTTTTCTCTTCTAATGACACTATAATAATACCACAAGAAGAATGCCTGTTTTTGTGTACTGCTGAAGCAATCAGATTATATAGACTATCAAGTTTCATCGATCCAAACTCCAGAGGAAGGGAAGGGAAGGGAAGGGAAGGGAAGGGAAGGGAAGGGAACAAAGGTAAGTCTCAGATAAGCCCAAACCTCATTACAGCTGTGTGTCCTGGTTCCTTTTCCCTAGTCCATCTCCCTCCAACCACAAAGAGCCAAAGGCAGGAAATAGAAGGGCGGGAAAGGAAGGAGATACAGTCAGTCTAGAGAAAAGAACCAATGACAAGGTTCTCATTGCTGGAGCTTGGAAAACCTCACTGATTTGTTCTACCTAAACCTGCGCTGGTATTCTGAACATGCAGTTATGAACACACACGCTCAGAAATCACAATCAATGCAAGCAATTAGATATTCTTTTGGTTTCCGTACATGCTCAACTCATTACTTCTAAGCATTTTAGCCCTTGGGTTACATCAGTTTTTACAACACGACTCCCTGAAGGTTATGTGGACACCCAAGAGCTCTGTGGGCTATGACAGGCAAGGTCACTTCTGACGTGGGTACCACCTCAGCAGCTCCATTATCATCGTCTCCTTGATCTCACAGCACTTCCTTTTTCCCTTTCCCTTTCCTTAATTCCCACTCCTTCTCTTCTGCTTATGGTATTTATAGAAATTGCTTACACACACCCCACCACCTGTCTAATACAAAGGGATAAAAAGGCTGCTGACTTCCATCTGAGAAGGTTTCCTAAAGAGGTATCAAATGTCTGGTCTCCTAAGCAAACAGAACTTTCTAAAAATGGTAGCTATTAGCTATCAGCCTGGTACTTTGCAGACTCAGACTGATTGGGTTTGATGAATTCTGGCTCTGCCATTTACTAGCTGTATGAGCTGTTATTTAACTTCTCATGGGGCCAAACACCTACTTTATTACAACAAAGTTCCTAAAAGTAGCTGGTACCTTACAGGTGCTTAATAAAAAGCAAATTCAGCTTAATACCCTGCCCAAACTTCTGAATTCCTTTAGAAATTTCCAATTAATCCCAAACCCAAAGTCCACTATACTGTTTCCCAGAAAAGGTTCTACAGAATCTCAAATGCTTCTCAAAAAGTCTTGTGGTCAAATATGTTTGAAAAACCCAGTATCCAATACCTACTAATTTCACATAAGCATAGTAAAGGCTTAGAGAAGTCCTCTAGTAAATAAACCTACTTCCTTTTACCATGGAATCCTTTTCTTGTAAAACGTGGAAGTAACTCACTGAAGAACTTCCCCCCAGAACCACTGGATGGATGGATGCTCTGTAACTGACGAGTAAAACCTGAGGACCAGGTTTCAGAACCGCAAAGACCAGGTAAACAAATGAAACACAGATGGTGGATGAACAAAAAAAGGAGCAGTGGGTAATGAGCAGTCCCACAAGATCTCTAAGTGGCTTAGTGCAACACCACGTTGAAGAGACAGCACAAACAATAACCACCTTAGCTTCTGCCCCTCCCCCCTCAAAAGGAGGCAAGCTTTTATGCTCCCTTCATCCACCAGAGCAACAGGTAGAAGGCTCTGAGTTAAGCAGGTAACAACAGGTGTCTTCTTTATTTCCATGTCCTGGATCCAAGGTCCTTTTCACACTTCTTGATGCACCCCATTCCCCTCCACCCAGGCACCTGCCAGTGTCCACCAATCCACACTGTGCCTACCTGTGAGCCTCTCAAAGCTGAGAGTTTTCAATTTGGCTTCAAGTCCTGCTCTCCCAACCTCATAAGACTAACATATCTAATACTTACTGAGTACTTCCCATATGTTGGCCCCATTCATAAGTATTTAATATACTAAATTCATTTAATCCTCACAACATAGTGAGGTATCATACTCTATGAGGTATTACTATTTCCCCCTTCTTCACAGATGGGGAAACAGACAGAAGTTAAAGAACTTGCCCAAAGTTATATAAGTAGTAAGTGGCAGGTAAGAAAGATTCAAATCCAAGCTCCAGGGCTCAAACTTATAACTACTCTCCCAGATCACACTTACTCAGTTTCGTTGACTGTCTACTGATCAAGGTCTAGTAATACCTCATTGTCTGAAGAAGAAACGTGTGAATCAGTGATTGCAAAGCCTTCCCAAGAGGTCATCCTTGAAGTCTAACCTGACCAGGTATGACCAGCAGACCTGACAAAACCTTGCCTTATGGCCCTGAGGCATAAGGCAGGTTGCTCTCAGACTACGGCAGCCTATGGAGGCTGAACAGCTAAGTTAAAAATAGGTTCACGGGAAAAGGTTGAGAATACCTGTTCCATCCTATCCCTATGACTCTAAAAACTAAGCCATTCTATACAATTTCTACCTATGTATTATGTCCAGAAAATATGCTATATAATCCTACGTAAAAAGCTCATTTTTCATGTTCAAATTACCAAATAAGGATTTTTAAAGCTTCATCATTGACTTTTAGATGGCAGACATGTATTATCTAAATGCTAAAGCGAGTTTCTTCTTGTCATCCTTTCCTTTTGGTCTTTAAATAGAACCTGTAACCCCAGGACAGAGACAGAAGTGTTGAATCCTCTATGTGCATGGTTGAGATCTTAAAAGGAAAGAGAAAGAAGTACAGTATAATAACGTAAGCTCTCTGGTCAGAATTCGAAGGTTCAAATTCTGGCTCAGTCATTTACTAGTTATGTGACCTTGGGCAAATTACTGAATCTTTAACTCTGTTTCCTCAGCTATAAAATGGAAAAAAAAAATATTTTTTTGTTAAAATGAAAACACTTTAATAAATAGAAATCATAGCACTTTGTCCTCAGATTGTTATAGACAGAGAATGAAATAAAGCACAGAAAGTACTCAGCAAAGTCCTTGGCATAGAATAACCAGTCAATAAATGTTAGCTAATACCGTGCATGCTTTTCTAAAACTCAAGAATTCCTGTGTAGTTTCAAAAGAAAATAGCTTGATGGGGGAGGGGGAGAACAAAGATTAAGTAATCTTTATAAAGACAGCAACTCAATCAATTGCTCTACGTGGAAAAAGTGGGCACGTTACCAGAAACGAGAATTACCACAATGCCCATGAACGTTCCACACCCCATCTACAAACCTTGGCAATCTTCACCTTCTCTCTTGGGACAAGCATGTGAACTCGTATCTGTTATGACAAGGTGGAGCTCAATATCAAGGTAAGTGCAGAGATACAAAGTCATAACACCAAGGTGTGGAGAAAGCTCAAACTAGCAAACCTTCCTGCTGCCATTCCCAAATTTTGCAAAACAGATACACAAACAAAAAGGCTGAAAATTAAGCTTTGGTGACAGTTTGACATCATATTACTGCATTGTAATGCAAAAACCTAGATACCAAGAAGGTGGTAAAAGGTAGACTATATCTGGTTTAGGGCAAATTTATGTTACATCAATATTCCTGTCTCATGTTATGCTATTAAACCAAAGAGACTGAGAAAGACTTAGGCATTGGTATGTGCTAGCAACAAAGAGACGGACTATCCTATCTCCCCCTTTCTGGCCAGAGTGAATAAATCTAAATTAGGACTACCTAATTTGCAAGTCTGCAAAGCCTGGCTCAGGAGCTTCCTAATTCACTGAGACTGGCCCAGAGCTTGCCTCAACTGGTCAGGAGGAAACTGCTTCAATTTGGGAACAATGAGAAAGACAAAGCCTCTCCGTGCTGTGACACAGATGATGGTAAGAGGATAGGAACCTCAGAATTACTCTGTACCTCACAAATCTCAAGTACTAAGTGCACAAATCTCGTTAACATTCTCCAAAGACATCGATAAGACAGTCACGTCTCAACGATCCTTGCTAAGGAAAACCTAGGTCACAGCCCCCAAGTTACTGAGAAAGGAGAGGCCCTGACTTACAAGACTGACAATGTTTAAGTCCAATGAAATTGCAAGGTCCCTTCACTTTGAAGGAAAAGATGGTTTCCACTGGCTTATTTCCTGGGGGGGGGGGGGGGGGGGGGGGGGGGAGTCCTCCCCCAAATACCTTGAAAACTAGAACCCGTAACTGTGGAGAACAGTCTCTGGACGCTAAGATCTCTCGGACACTATCAGCTGGGCATCAACTTGTTCTGGGCTGATCACAGAGGGCTTACTTCTATCACCAAGGCGCTTAGCTCACCACCTTCGTCCTCTGTGGGGGAAGAGGGCAGTAAAAGTATTTTGGAAAAATGCCCAAGAAAGGAAAAAGCTGACCGGTTTCCTGAGGGTGTCTCCATCCCTCCCGGCTAGTATGTGGTGACTTCCTACCAAAGGCCAGCAGGGGAGAATAGCTCTCCAAACCAAACCCGGCTCTCTAACACTACAGGAAATGTTTCAAGCCTAAAAAGCCACTTGTAGGATTATCGGATTCATTCTGGGAACCGGTGCCAAGTGATGCCCCCGCAGTGCCAACATCCCCCTCAGCTCTTTGTCCCCACGTTGCCCGGCCCTGCCCTTGTGCCTGGCCCCGCCGCTAGCCCCACCCTGGGGCCGAAGCAGTTCCCCTTCCCCCGGGCTGTCCTCCCAAGTCACACCCAGAGGCCTGGGTCAGCGGCTCCTCCTCTCCCCACCCCCCAACACACGCCCGCTAGTCGGTGGGAACGAGCCCGGGCACCAGGCTGCCCCCCTGCCATGGTCGCTCCAGCCCTCTGCCCGTGTCCCTCGTTGGAGGTCAGCTCGCGAGGAGCAGCCAGCCAGGCTGGGGAGTTCCGCGGCCCTCACCCCCGCCCCGGGCCTCCCGTCCCGTCTATCCTCACCGGGCGGAGGCTGGGCGGGCGACGGTGGCACGGGCGGGCGCGGGCCGCTGCTGTTGATGATGTAGTGGGAGACGCGCGAGTTCTCGGAGACGCTGAGCACATAGTCCCCGGGGCTGGTGCTCGAGTCCCGCACCAGAAACACCCCGTGCCGCTGGCCCTGCAACAGCGCCACCGCCTCCTGCCGGCTCAGCCGCCCCCAGTACCAGCTACTCCGCTCCTCCGAGTCGAAGTTGCCCGCCATGGCCGCCTCCGCGCCTATACGCTGGGCCGCCGCCGCCGCCGCGCGCGCGCCCCTCTTGCCCCGGCGCCCGCCGCCCAGCGGACCGGCTCCGGTCTCAGCCTCACAGCAGCGCCTGAAATGGCGGCGGCGGCCGCGGGCCTTCCCCACCGGAAATGACGCGCGCTTTGCCCCCTCGAGGATGCCGGGAAGGGGACCGCCACCCGCCATTGGGAGAAGGGCAAAGGATGGCTCGAGCGCTCACTGCGCGTGCGTTCTCACGTGCGTCGCCACCTGGCGGGGATCGGGACTGCAGAGGATGGACAGGCAAAGTCTGGGACGAGGGGTAGGGGCTCAGCCAGCAGTCGGCGGAGGTTTGTGTTTGTGCTTTGCGACCCGAGGCTCTTCTCTGCACCAGGCTTCAAGTTCCTGGAAGGCCCGGAATTTCTAGGCGGCGACTCCGGGCCAGAACTGGAGTACAAAAGATGCATGTGGCCCAGGGCCTGAGTTCCGGGAGACCCGTCTTTTTCTGGTGGTTCCTCCAGCTTTTGTCTATACTGGCTAAAGTTTTTTGTTCGCATTGATTCATTCAGCAGTTACTGACACCACTGTGGGTGCAAAGGTGACCAAGGCTGGGCCTTGACCTCACCGAATTCACCACCAGTGGGAGGAACCAGGAAACAATGACAAAGGAATGCCAAGTGCTGTGATAGGGAACCGAGAAGGGACTCTAGGAGCACGGTGGGGGGTGGGGGTGGGGGTGCTAATCCAGTCTGTAAAGGGATTCAATATGAAGTGGCTTACCAGAGGAGGTGGCTTGAGCTGAATGTTGAATGGCAAGTGGGGGAAGAGCATTCAACACAAAGGAAGCGGAATGTGCCAAGCGAGGTAGAGGTATGGAGTTCTCCGTACTGATTCAATCTCTCAAGTCATTTGCCCAGATTCTTCTAAACCCTAATTGTGGCCGTGGGGATCCTGTACTTTCCCTGCTGTCATGAGCATGTCTGTCTCTGTATTCTGCATCTATATCTGTATTCCTGTGAACAGCTGCTCACTCGTGCTCTATAGTCTTGCTGCCCCAAGTGCATTGCACATATCTGCCAGCGTCAGCTTTCTAAATTACAGCTCTAAGTCTGTTGCCACCCTGTGTACAACTTTGAACGGTCTCCAGGTGTGAAAACTCGGTGTAGCTCCCAGCGTAAAATGGGGCCACAGTCTCCTCTTAACTGCTCCTGCGTGAACCTTGTGTTTCTTTTTCCTGGAATACCTTTTCAGTCCTTTCCAGATCTCAAACTCAAATGTGTCCCGGCCTTGACCACCCATCCCTCCCTCTCTGCATCGACAGCGCTGTGTCCGTATTATTTCCATTACAGTTCCTACCCATTGTACTGTAACCTTTCGTTTACAGATCTGTCCGTGTCCCACACTAGAGCTCCTCGAAGGCCAAGCATCTAGTGTAGGAGGCACTACACAAATGTTTTATGATAACGGCTCACATTTATCCAGGGAATACTACCTGCTAGGCAGAGTGCCAATTGCTAACCGCCTTTATACGGGTCATCTCATTTAATCCTCTTAACAACCTATTTTACAGCTATCTCCATTTTACAGATGAAGCTCAGGGAGGTTAAGTAATTTGTCCAGAGACACACGGCTGCCGAGTGAGGAGCTGGCATTCAAATCCTGGAAGGAACAGAGAGCTATGGTCCTTGTGCCACATCCTCAGGCTCCTGGGATAGGAACGGAGAAGGACCCGAGGCTGGGGGAGGATGGCAGAAATAGGCATTAAAAAAAATCAGCCTTTGGTCTTAACATGAACAGCACACCTCTTCCGGATCTACTTCACACACTCCTGGGCCTGCTCTGGGAAGGGAAGGGGAGCAAAGGCACCTTCCATGCTGTGGGTGACTCATCGTGACCCTGGCTTAGTCACAGCCAAGTTACCACAAGCCAGCAGCAGAAGCCATCCCAGTGTGAATTCTGGCCCTTTGGGAAAGAGGAGTGCCTGCTCTCCGCTTCTCCAGGATGGCGGAGCCTTGAGGCAAAGCCTTACCAGGAGGCTGCTTGTGGGCTCTGAAGCCATTTCTCCAAACCCTCTCTCCGGGGCATATGGATATGACAGAAAACGTACTTTAAAAGAAGAAAAAGGGAAAGGAAGGAAGGAAGGCACAGAGGAAGGAAGGAAACAGATCATAAACTGGATTATAAGCAAGGAGATCGACAAGGAGGGAGACCTAGACCCAAGGGGCTACTCGCGTGTGTTCTTTCTTGAGCACAGAGAGGCCAACGAGGTAGGAACAGGAGTGGCCTTGGAACAAGGAGGAGGCGAACCCATCCTGCGCCTCCGTCCTTTCTCTTCTCCTCCTTCTCTCCCCTACATACATTTGGGATTTGTGCTGTAATGGTGGCTTTTGCACACACACCCCCCATTCTTTGCCCTACAAAAAATGTGACTTTCCTGCTTAGGAATGGCTCCTGGTGCCGGGGTGGGGTGTGGGGGAGTTACCTGAAAGAGAAGCAGAAGGAAAAAGGAAAAAGAGAAGCCTGCCCCATTCAAGAGAAAAACACACCAAAGTCCTTTACTCCCAACTCTCCTAACCAGAGAAAGGCATTCCTTATTTTAGCAGGGGAGGAGGAGCAGGGGATCAGTGATCTGCTTGTGTGCCTGCACTGAGTTACCTAAAGTAATCAGAGCTGCCTCGTACAGCTGTGCAGGCTGTGCACTGCATAAGTCCACACTATTATGTAAGGAAGCCCTTGGAGTTGGGTTACTACTATTACACAGTTTGCCTTAAAAAAAAAAAAAAAAAAGCAAACAAAGACGATTTGTACCAAAGACGACAAAAATATTGCTATCTAGAGCGAAAACTGACAGGATCACCTTGCAAGAGAGAGAAAGAAAAGGTGGGTGAGTATGTGGAGACACAATTCGTATTAGTACAAAACCACCATTCTACCCTGTTCTCATCCATGTAGGGAGACCGGGGGGGGGGGGGGCGGGGGGAAGGAAGGAGACACAAAAATCTCCAAACCTCTGCTGGAGTTTCTGAACTATGAAGAGAAATGCCCCACCTCCCAGTGGGTAGCCCTTAGTTTTGCAGAGATGGGACTGGTCTTAAAATGTGCAAAGATAAGATCTAGAGGCAGACACGGGGCGGTGCGGCGGGGGGGCGGGGGGGGGGGGAAGCTCTGTGAGGAATTGTGAGGGGATTCCAGGAGGGCCTAGGAGAGGAGAGTGTGCTAGGAACCGAGGCAGGAGGCCAGACCTTCCCAGGAAAGTCAGTGAGATGTTCCCATGTGGTGATGTGCTGTGGGACCGGTGAGAATAGGTTGTGGGGGGCGCCTGGCTGACTCGGGCTGTGGAGCATGCGACTCTTGGTCTCAGGGTTGTGAGTTTGAGCCCCGTGTTGGGTGTAGAGATTACTTAAAATCTTTTTAAAAAGAGAGAAAGACACGGGGCGCCTGGGTGGCTCAGTCGGCCGAGCGTCCGACTTCGGCTCAGGTCACGATCTCACAGCTCGTGAGTTCGAGCCCCGCGTCGGGCTCTGTGCTGACAGCTCAGAGCCTGGAGCCTGCTTCGGATTCTGTGTCTCCCTCTCTCTCTGCCCCTAACCCACTCGCATTCTGTCTCTGTCTCTCTGAAAAATAAATAAACATTAAAAAAATGTTTTAAAGACGGAGAAAGGCAGAATGCGTTGTATGCCTTGCCGCGAGGTGAATGCCCCTCCCCGCCTCCATCCTTTAGGAAAGCCTTTGCAGTGAGGCATCCAAGAGAAGGTGTCACCTTCGTTGTCTCCATCCTCTCCAAGCTGAGGAAGTCAAGAACATCTGAAGGAGGCAAGATGCAACCGTGCCCATCTTGTCGTCTCCCCCTGCTCTCCCGTCCCTGGCTCCTCTGATTCTTCTTCCTCCTCTGACGAGCCTCCGCACTTTGCACTTGCTGTTCCCTCCACTGGCGGCCCACCGTCAGTCCCTCACCTCCTCCAGGTCTGTGCCCCGTGTTGCCCCCTCAGGGAGACCTTCCCTCACCCGCCCATTTGCAAAGGCGAATGGTGCAGCCACCTCTGCTTCTCCTCCTTCTCTGCTTTATTTATTTTCCTCCTCTAAAACGTAAGCTCCGTAAAAGCAAGGATTTGGGTGCTTTTTGTTCTTGCTATATCCCGAGCGCCTGGCAGAGAGCCTGGCACATAATAGACATTAAGTAAATACTGGTTGAATGAAGGAATGGACGGAGATTTGGGTGGAGACTCTTGTCCAGGGCCCCATGTAGCTTCCCACAGTTGGCACGCAACTCCTGGAGGGCACTGGACTTCCTGCAGGACGTGAGCTGGGGGTGCAGACCATTCTTGACTGCCTCGCCAGAGGCCAAGGCTCCTGGGCCGCACGTGGGTCACGTCTGCGACGCGGCCCTTGCACACATCGCAGTTTGCTAGAGAAAGGCGTGTTGCTGGGTTCTAAAGCTGCTAATTGCACCCAGCACAATGCTTATCTTATCTGTCGGCTTCTTGCAGCCACTGCCACTACTGATAGAGCGGACAAATTATTGTGGTGCTTTTTTTTTCCCCGTAGTTGGGGGAGTGTCAAATCTAGGTTGTGCGCACAGGATTGCGTCAAGCCCAAGATAGTCCCACGTTGCACAGTATCTCATTCATCGGGAACTTCTGCCCCGGGTGATGAATCTAAGCTCCTGGGCAGATAGCTTGACCCCAAATTAAACTTTTTCTTGCCTTTAACCCCTTCCTTTGCCATTCCTTCTGCTCACCACGCCTGTCCCACTTGGGAAAACTCTTAGCCATCTGCCAAGTTCTGTGGATGCTGCCTGCAACACTCATTCCCTTTCTTCTGGAGGCACCACTCTGATGATCTCTTGGGAAGCCATCTGCCCCCGCTCTTGGACCATGAGTCAGGTGTGGTTCATGCTGCTGGTGTCTGGGCTGGGGTAGGGGATAGACGCATGACCTAGACCTGGCAGGCACCTATCGGAACAGAATGTGCTCTTCTCCCTAACTGCAACAGTTGGGTCAGGGAAGACCCAGTTCAAGGTCTTCATTCAAGTTGGTCTACTCTGCATTGGCTCTGAGACTTTTTTTTGGTCTTTTTTTTTTTTTAACGTTTATTCATTTTTGAGACACAGGGAGAGAGACGGAGCATGAGCGGGGGAGGAGCAGAAAGAAAGGGAGACGCAGAATCCGAAGCAGGCTCCAGGCTCTGAGCTGTCAGCACAGAGCCCGATGAGGAGCTTGAACTTGGAACGGCGAGATCATGACCTGAGCCAAAGTTGGACGCTTCCACGACTGAGCCACCCAGGCGCCCCCTGAGACTTTTGAATTACTGGGAAAGACGCTCTTTTTTCCTACCTCCTTATGCTCAACTCACAGAGTGAAAGCCCAGAGCTGCTGCTGACTGTTGCCGCCATGCCACAGGGCAGAACCTGCTTGACAGTGGAGCCACCGCAGAGGAAGGCTGAGCCAAGAGATGGTCCCAGACATGTTCTTAACGATGTTGTTTGAGTGCCTGCAAGCAGCCCTACCCTGGGACCATTAGGTCGCTAATGCTAATAAATGCCTTTCCTGCCCAAGCCAATTTAGATTTTATTTGCCACTTGCCACAGAATTTGGAGCCTATCCTTTGGGACCCAGCTCAGATGTCATCTTCTCTGTGAAGTGTTTACAGCCTTTCTCCCCCACTGAGTCCATTGCTAGTCAGCAGGCCCCTTGGGGCCTGCACTTCCCACACTGGGCTGTGTTTCTCTCCGCCGGGCTGAGGACCACTGGGCAGGGACTGTGTGAGATGCATCTTCCCCTGGCCCACAGCAGTGGGCCAGGCTGAGCAGCCCTTCGGTAGATAGTTAACGAAAAAGCAAGTCTGTGTTGCAGCTACTGGTTACTTCTGTTTTCCCTCCGGGAAGGCGCCCTGCCTTCCTCCTTCTGTGGACAAGGCAAAAATTCTAACACAAGACCCCGGGTTGCCTTTAGGGGTCCTGTCCCTTTCCTAACATTCGCAAGCAGACCAATGTTGGCAAACACATATTGCTTTATTTAGTGTTTCTCTGGATTGCAGAAGTATCAGCGGTGGGCTGAGACCCCCAGGAGGGCAGAGGCAGCTGGGCAGCGCTCAGGCCCTCTGGGGAGGTGGGGGGACACAGCAGAAAGAGGTGATGCCTCTGCAGCTCCTCCCAAGGCTAGCCTCTTCCCTGGGTTCCGCAGACAGGAGGGCGTAAGGGCCAGGAAAGGGCCTACATCCTTGAATTGGGGCCAAAGTATATAAACAGGATGTTTGTCATCCTAAGGCATAGACTCAGGTAGGACTGCTTCTCCCACCTGTTGGCCCCCAGGGTGATTGCTGGTTAGGGAGCCACATGCACCCTTAAAGACATGAACCTGTCCCTGGAGAGGCAGTGAGGTGTGTTGAAGACAGGACTGCAGTCCTGGTTTTGCCCCAACCTGCTGGATGAAGGGCACATCCCTTCTCTTGGGCCTCTGTCTCCTGCTCTGTCACACCAGGAAGCTTACACTGGATGATCTCTCGGCGTGTTCCAAATTCTGTGGTCTAAGACCCCTTCCCCTGCTCCAGGATGTCCTCAGGCGGGGGTGATGATTTTGAAAGGGTATTTTTAAGGCAGGAAGAAGGGGGCAGGCAGAGGTGGTCTCAGCCCCCAAGGGGATGGCAGAGTGGGCTGCAAAGGGTACAGGTGGGCAGGCAGGCAGAAAGAAAGGTGCCAAGGGAATGAAGAGGAGAGAGTGGCCTGGGCAAGGGAGAGGGCACCGGGGCCCAGACCACCCAACCCCTCGGCTACACTCCCTGCCCTGCTGGCATCAGGGAAAACACATCCAGTGTGTCTTGGGGTGGGAAAATAGCTTTTTTAAAAAATAGTTTCTTATAAAGCATCAAAAAATCTCAGAGAAAACCTCAGCAAAAGTTCCCTTCTCTCAAATATTTGGCATCGGCAGTGGGGCTGGCATGGCCGCCTCTGTCCCCGGCTTTCCTATTGCTGTGGCCCGGCCTGGCCCACTTCTGGGGCGGCTCCCTGGCCCCCGCTGCTCCCTCAAGAGAGGGGTGAGCAAAAGGCAGGAATTTGTCAGTGGGCTTTGAGGTGTCCCTGGGTCCCTGTCTAGAAGCTCGAGTCTTTGGTAAGTGGGAAGGGGAGGTGGGGAGAAGCAAAGCATTGGGAGGTGGGAGGGGGTCCAGTGCGCGCCTTCATCACCGAGAGTTCAGCCGTGGGGCCACCTATGGGGGCAGAGAGAGAAGCCCAAGTGGTGAGTAGGAAGCAGACCCAGGCGCTTTGGGTGCTTGTCTACATGGATTAGATAAATGCAGTGGCGGTCTGAGGGGTGGGCGTCTGGTGGCCTCAGTCCTGGAGCCTCTGATCCTACTCCCATAGGACTCCCCGTCCTGCCAGAGTGGGCCTTGTCTACAGCTCCCCTCGAGCCTCCCAGGCCTCCCCCACCTCCCGATGCTGCCATCTTTATGACCCTCTGCACCGTGGAGGCTCATATGGCCCCACTCTCTGGCCCTCGATGGGCAATGGGAAGAACAAGGTGGTTTGATGCCCCACGGATGGAGACCCATGGATGAGCTGCCCAGGCTCTGCCAAGCTGCCGAGAAGCATGGCCACCCGAGGCTCACCCGAGCCCCAGGGCTACTGATAGGGAGGTGGGCTGTTGCCTGCTGGCCCCACTCACCACAGCCAGGTGCCCGTTCTTGGCCTTGGTGATGAGCAGTTCCGAGCCAGGCGTGAAGTCGATAATGCCATCCCTGCCGGGGCCCCCTGCAAACGTGATGCTGGAAGGAAGGGGGTGTGTGAGGGCTGTCTGCATACGCACACCTGGTCCCCTCATCACCCCTGACCGCCTCACCTGCCCTGGTTGATGTTGATGTTGTTCACGCGGTCAGCACTGAGGGCTGTCTTGGTCAGTGTCTCAATCACGTGGTCACTCTGCAGCACCACATCCCCCTGGGGGGGTCCAGAAGAGAGAGGGGTCAGGCCCTGCCCAAAGCTAGAGAACCCACCTCGGCTCTGCCGCCCAGGCCCCAACAGGGTACCTTCTGCTTATTGTCCTCCCGCTGCACATGCAGCACGAAGAGGCTGTCGCTCAGGCTGCTGACAGAGATTCCTGAGGGGAAGGGCAGAGGTTAGGGGTCAAGGGTCAGAGCAGGGGCCCTCCCTAAGCAGCCCTGGGCTCTCGCTCACCGGTCAGGTTGGTGTAGTCAATCCTCTGCTTGACTTTGGCGTCCTCCACGATGACCACGGCGCTGGGTGTCAGCAGCAGCTGCCGGGAGCGGGCTTTGTAGCCCTTGCGGTCGTATTTCACCACAGGCACCGCATACTGCGGATGGAAGGTGGGGTGAGGGCTCGGGGAGGGGCTACGGGGCCTCCAGGGCAGCCCCTCATTCTCTGCCCGGGCCCTGAGCACCCCCCATGCAGCCCTCAGGCCGCAGAACCATGGTCTCACCTGGATGGGCTCAGAGCCCAGGGCCTGCAGTACCTTGGGGCTGATCTCATCTGCACCTGCAACGCAGATGGGGGAGAGAGAGGTCAGGGGAGGGGAGAGGGGACTTAAGTCGGATGGTGCTGGAGGGTCGGAGCACTGAAAGGGGCTCACCAAGCCGTGTGCTGATGAAGAGCCTGGGGACACTCTGGGGGTAATTGTCCTTCTTGCCCTTGAAGATCTCACTAGCCACGGCTTTTTGCTGCAGCTGAGGAGACAAGGGCGGGAGGTGGGGGTTACAAGGGGTGGGAACCATCAGGGAGCGGGAAGGGGCAGGCCAGCCCCAGGAACTGAGACAGTCTCTCACCTTCTCTCTGGCCCCAGCACCAGGAGGTGAGGCCCTGCCAACAACCCTGCTGTTGGCCTCTCCCTCTGCTTTGCCCCCAACCCCACTAACAAGACACAAGGCTTTCCAGAAGGGTCAAGACAGCAGTTCCAGGGGCTAGGCTCGACCTGGGGGCTAACTCCCCATCGTATGAGGCCCTGGGGCCCCTGGCGTTCAGCTCTAGCTTGGCACCTTGAAGCTGGCTGATTGCTGATACTCGAAACTACTAACAGGTTATCTGAGCTGGTGGGTCTTTCAGCATCATCCAATAGTGACTTGGCCAACACAAGGCACATCAGCCACCAACGTCCATCCGTGGAACCACGGCAGACGTTACCAACCGATCAGACTGAATCTGTAGCCTTTTCAACACAGGGCTCTGGGGAGCCTCTACCAGTCCGGTGGAGTGGGCCCAGAGGACGAATCCTATTTGCCACCCAGGAGCCACTCCAGCCTTGACCTCACACACGAGGCCAAATAGGGCCCGGGATCCATCTGACATCACACCGTAAACCCAGGGTGGGGGGGTGGGTGACGTGCTCCTCCCAGCACGCTGCCCCGACCTCGCTGGCTAGTCCCAGTCCACGCCTGCCTCCTCGCTCTCCATACCTGCTGCTTCCACTCCGGGCTGATGCTCCGACAGTAGTTCCACACCATGTTCTTCATGCACAGCTCCCGCAGAAGCTCTGAGGCCTGAGGGCACGAGTGAGGTCAGGGCACCTACACAGCCCGGCTCCCTTCCCTCTGAAGACACTAGGCATATGCCCACTACTGGGCCTTTGCCGGAGTGACCCCCACCCCCTCAACCTGGACATCCCTTCCATTCCTGAGCCGTTTCTCTCAAAAGAACTCATTCTCCGTGGCCCAGCTCCAGTTCTCCCTTGGGGGACCTCCAATGCTTCTCCGTCCACAAGATCAGTAGGCCCCTCCGCTGAGTGCTTTCACGGTCCCCAGATCAGGAGGGAAGCCCACGGACCTCACGCAGGGCAGGTGGCGGTGTGGGCCAGGAAGTGTCCAAGACATTCCGGGGCAGATGCTTCCGCAGGTTGAGCAGAAAGGAGGTGCGCACGTGGTCCAGGAAGAAGGCATTCTCAGGGCAACGGGGTGCGTGGCGCAGGATGAATCCACGGATGAGCCTGGGGGTGTGGGCCCGCCAGGGGTGGGGGTGAGAGGCCTGGCAGCGCCCCACCGCCTGTTCTGCACCACCCCCTCGTGGCGCCCCGGTGCTCACCGCCGGATCGTCTGGGCGGCCCACTTTCTCTTGGCTGCCTTCCTCCGGCCCAGCGTTCCCCGCCACCACGACTGGATGCAGATGGCTGCGGAGACCACAAACGGCTGACCTTAATCTCCTCATGATGGCGGCCCACTCTAGCCCCAGACCCTGCCCCTTCTGAGGACCCCTGGGCCCCCGAACCTGATCGCTTCACACGGAGGAATTTCTGCCGCCAGTGAAAGCCCCTCCAGGCGGCCTGGATCTTCGTGGCTGTGGTGGGGAAAGAAAGTCACTTGGCCAGAGCCCTGGGGAACCAGCTGAGGGCCTGGCACTGTCAGAGCTCACTGAGGGGCACGAATGAGTGTGGCTGAAGGAACTACTGAATGAGAGGATACATAAGAGAAGGAGAATGCGATGCGTGAAGGAGTGAAGGAGGGAGCAAAGGAAGGTGGGAATATGCTCAGAGTTTGCATCCAGGAGCAGGACTGGAGCTGGTAAGGAGGAGGGGAGCTGAATGTGAGTGAACTGGGCTTCCTGGAGAAAAGGCCCAAATGCAGTGATTTCTTTCCTTCTCCCCAGAACAGACCCCACTGGGACAGGACGGTGCGGCCTCTCTCTTACCCAGGCTCTGTCGCCGGACCTCCAGGGCGTCCTCTGTGGCAAACAGGGTCTTGGGGAAGCGGATGAAGATCTTGGTCCTGAGGAGGCAGCAGTGATCAGCACCTGCTTGCTACCCCTTAGCACCCCAAACACTGGGTGTGGGCGGGTACCACTCACCTGCCCATCTTGTACTCTTCCGGCTTGTAGCCCAGGTGCCTGACCAGCACAGCCACCCCATCCTGGGGCCGTCCTGCCCATGTGGGCCATGTCTCTGGACACAGTGACTTGTACCTGGAGATAGGAGGAGCGGAAATGCACCCAGGCCCCATCCCAATCAATTCCCCCCCACCCCCGGGGACCCAAATCAGCTTTTCGGGGTACATGCTGGGTACTCCCACCCATGACTTGCAGCTCATGAAAAGCCTCAGAGGTCACTTTGTCACTATATCCATTTTATTTTATTTATTTATTTTTCGAGAGAGTGAGCAGGAGAGGGGCAGAGAGAGAGAGGGAGAGGGAGAGAGAGGATCTTAAGCAGGCTCTACACTCAGCAAAGAGCCCAACACAGGGGCCCGAATCTCATGACTGTGAGCCGAAATCAAGAGTAGGACACTTAAACACCTGAGCCATCCAGGCGCCCCACTGCATTCATTTTTTTTTTTTTAATTTTTTAACGTTTATTTATTTTTGAGAGAGGGAGAGAGAGAGAGAGAGAGCGCGCGAGCGCAAACAGGGAAGAGGCAGAGAGAGAGGGAGACACAGAATCCAAAGCAGGTTCCAGGCGCTGAGCTGTCAGCACAGAGCCCGACACGGGGCTCGAACCCACGAACCATGAGATCATGACCTGAGCTGAAGTCGGACACTTAACCAACTGAGCCACCCAGGCGCCCCACCACTGCATCCATTTTAAAGAGGAGGAAACTGATGTATCCTCATCTGTGTAAGGCCACAGGGCTAGAAAGTGGCAGGGACGGAATTCAAATCTAATTGACTCTCCAGCCCCTTAGACCAACCACAAAGCTGCTCTATCCTTTCTGAACTGATTGGAAACTCTGTCCTCTTCATAGACTTTTACTATGCCACCTGGTGACAAGCATGTGGATGCATGCCTATGGACCCCTAACCAGGTACTCTATGAGGGCAGGTCCCTGAGCGGGTGGGGTGGGGGATGGGGTTGGGAGCGCTGGCGTCCTGTCCACCTAGCTTGATATTAGGCCTTCAAGCATGGAGGGTCACCTGACATGCGACCCACAGCAGCTCAGAGACTCAGTGTCCTAGTCTCTGAAATGGGGCCAAGAATCCCCGTCTGCTCTCACGGGATCCAGAAATTTCCGACCCTCCTACCCCCTTTCACTGGCCTGAGCCAGGCCACGCCCCCACCTCTGCAGGAAAGCTTCGTATTTGCGACGATAGGCAAAGCCGGCTCTGCGCACGCGCAGGTTCTCCATCAACCCCAGGTACTTCACCTGGTGCCTGATCAGCACTTCGTCAAAGCGGCCTGGGGGAGGGGTAACAGGGTGGTCAGTGGACTTTCAGGGATGGATAGCCTGTTGCCCCTGCAGGGGTGACCCAGTCCCCACAGGCCTATGGCGGGCAGAGGCACCTACCTGGCTGTTTAGCATCATTGGGCTTGATGCAGCGGACATAGGCGGGCTCTTTGGACTGCAGGATCTCCACCAGCTGCAGGAGGCTCATCTTGAACTGGGTGGCAACCTGGGCAGCCAAAGTGAATGGAAGGTTGGCCAAGGCTGTGGATCCCTGCAGCCCTGCCCCTCACTGGGGCAAAGCTGCTGAACCCTGCAGATGCCCCTTCCTGGAGCGGAGTGGCGCCAGTCCCCTGGGCCCTACTTGGGCCCTTCCTTTTGCTTCCCCAAGCTCACAGGAGAGGAAGGGACCAGACTGCTGGCATCTTCCAGCTGGGCTACAGACATCAGCTTAGGAACCTCACTCCTATCTAAAAACTCTGCTCAGGAGGCACCAGGCTGAGACTCAATCATTGGAACCTACTCTTGTGGGCTCAAGCCACACCCAATCTCTACATCCAATCTTTTACACATTGGCTGTAGAGATTACTTAAAAAACCAAAAACAAAAACACTTGTTCAGGTATCCCCACAACCCCGATTCTAATCTCCCTTTGATGACAACTCTTTCTCCTTCTAGAATTTCAGGGCCACCTTCTTTACCAATGTGTCCTAATGCCTATGCATCCAACCATTGTCTCTGCACACTGTTCATCAAGACCGTCAAGGATCTCAGGCCTATGGGAGAAGCAGACTTCTCAACAGATTCGCAATTCCATCAGTGACAGAGGTGTATGCCTGGGGGTTCCAAAAGCATCAAGGAGGGGCAACTAATCTAGTCAGTGGGGTAAGGGGCATCAGGAAATGCCCCTTGGGCTGAGATTTAAAGGATAAGTAGGAGATAGCCAGAAGAGAGGAGAGGAAGGTATTCAGGCAGAGGGACAGCCTGAGCAAAAGTTTCATGTACCCAGGGAGCTATAAGCAGTGAAAGGATCCAGATGGGGAGTAAACAAGATAGGATTAGAGAGGCAAGCAGATGCAGTATCATGACAGGCTTGGAGAGTCACATTTGGGGGACTGACTTCTCCTGAGGGAAATAGGGAGCCAATGAGGAATCCGGAATGAGGGAACAGCAGGCACAGATCTGCATTTTGGAAGACCTCTAAGCAAATATATGGAGGGTGGGTGGCAAGGGCAGCCAGGAAGCCAGGAGGAGACCAGAGATGACACTGGCTGGCTCAGAGCACTGAACTGGAGCAGTGGTTATGGGGACAGGCTGAGGGGAAGGAGCTGAGAAGTACTCAGGCAGCAGGAACCAGCAAGATCCAGTAGTTGTCTGGATGAGGGAGATGGGGGAGACTGAAGAGTCACGGATGTTGCCCAGGTTTCTGGCCTGTGAGACTGGGTGGTGGGTGATCCTCGTCCTGAGTTAGGGACACAGAAGGGGCAGGCCTGGGGCACTGTGCAATCAAGGGCCCATTTTAGACCAGTGGGTTGCCTGGAAGGCACTGGAGGAGATCAGTGGATACGTGAACCTGCAGCCTGCTGGAGAGGCCTGGACAGTGGTGCGTGTCCTTCCCGCGAAGGGGGGTATGTGTGTGTGGGGAGGGCGAGGGGTATGCATCAGGGAACAAGGGACTGGGGAGTGGGACACTGGGCAACCCATGGTTTCTGCACCCTCCCTGCCAGCGTGTCTCAGCCTGCAGGACTCCAGCTTCTACCTCAGACTGAGCCCGCTCCTGCTGGGACCTGGGGCCTCCTCCCGCCACACCCAACAGCCACACCTCTGCCCTCAGCTCACTGGAGCTCTCCCTGAATCAGGCACCACTGGCCGCACCCGCCTTTCCCAGCCTCTCTCTCGATGATGTCACTCTCCTGTCAACCTCCTGGTCTTTTTTTGGGTTCTGCGTGTCTGTGCTGGGCCTCCCTCTGCCTGCTGTGCTCTCCCATAGGTCCCTCTGACAAGCACTTACTCAGTCCCAAGTTATCTCAGATGCTTCCTCTAGGAAGCCTTCCCAGACTGCTCCCCCCACTTCTACTCCCTCAGGCAATTTGCTGTTCCTTATTCTGTTTCCAAAGCACCCTGTGCACATTTCTATGAAAGCACCTATTCATTTTGGTCTCCTAAGTGCCTAGGAATGTCTGATCCAAATGTCTGCCGAGTGGGTGAATGCAGGCAAGTGCCGACGCAGAGACAGGTACAATCCCCACAAGGACTCGGGGGTTCACGTGTGGGTCTACAGGTAGAGACAGGTGCACACATGGAAGCCAGCACAGATGCACCCACGGGCAGCCTCCTAGACGCACACAGATGTGTACCAGTGAACACGTAGCTCACATGCACACTGCCAACTCCTGGCTCACGCAGGCACCCATCCACACACACGTGCACACACGTGCCCCCTCAGGTCCCCACAGCCTCCACACCGTCTCTGGCCGCTTCTTGTCGCTGAGCTCACTCCGGTCGAAGCATTGGCTCATAATGGGATTTTCTGAGCTGCACATGGTCTGTGAGGGCAAAGCAGGGAGTCAGGGCACAGGGGCAGGTGGGACCCGTTCCTGGGGCAGAGGTCAGTCAGTGCCCAGATCCCGATCCCTCTCCCCAGTCTTTCTCACCTCCTTCAGGTTCCGGAAGAGAAGGTCATTGTTTTTATCCAGAAACCCTGGGAGGGGGGAGCAGACACGAGGTGAGGGCGAGCCCCTCTCCCTGCCCACTGTGGGGACCCAGCTCCAGAATCCTCACCGGTCACGCTGTAGGTCACCTCCCCAGCATAGTGCAGAAGGCGGAACTCCCCACGGCCCAGAGATTTCCTGGTCCGCTGGTCAGCCAGCTTGTGCCTGGAGAACGAGAGGAAGCTACAGATTGCTGGCCTGAGCCACGCGCCTTCCTGCTGAAGAGGCTCAAGAGACGAACCGGGCATCCAGTAAGGAGCAGGTACGCCCTGGGCCACGCCACAACCCTCCATGCCTGGTGACAGACAGGGCAGGGCCGTCAGCTGTGGAGGCTCAGGGAGGCAGACGGCCTTTCCCAGGGTCACACAGTGCCAGGCCCGGGATGCAGGCCTCTGAGCGGCTGGGGCTCACGGGGCAGAGGTCTCCTTTCATTGCCTGTGGCTGTTATGTGACTCTGCTCAGAAGGCTCAGTGCTGCCCACTGCATTTTAAGAATGGAAGTCTGCCCCAAAAGATTACTTAAGTGTATTTATACCCTTTAACCCATTGTCTACCTTTTTTTTTTTTTAAGATTTTATTTTTTAAGTAATCTCTATACCTAACATGGGACTCAAACTTACAATTCCGAGATCAAGAGTCACATGGTCCACCAATAGAGCCGGCCAGGCGCACCCCCGCCCCCACCATTTTCTACAACTATTCCAAGCAACTAACCAGAGATACAGGGAGAGATTTAAGGCACAAGGATGTTTGTGGCAGCCTTGTTACCCCAGCAGAAGCCTGGAGGCTGGCTAGGGGCCTCCAGAGGCTGGGTGAGAGCAGTAGAGTATCTGTGAGTTAGAGCCACTGGAGGAAGTGTTTTGAGGAAATTTTTCTGTTTGATGATCCAGGAAAACACTCAGGATATAACATTATCCTGAACCTTATACACAATAAGTTTTCAACTATGAAAAAAAAACATATAGAAAAAGGCAGGAAGGAAATGCCTCACATTGTTAACAGTGATGACCTCTGGGTGTTAAGCTAGATAACAAGTGGCTTTTGCACACATTCCAATTTTTCTCTAATGAGCATTATTATTTTTACAATCAGAAAAAAAAAAGTTAATTTATTTACTATGAGAGAGAGAGAGAAAGCGTTGAGTGGGGCAGCAGCAGAGAGAGAGGAGAGAGTGAGAATCCCAAGCAGGTTCCACACCGTCAGTGCTGCACCCTGAGAACCCTGAAATCATGACCTGAGCCGAAGTTGGATGCTTAACTGACTGAGCCACCCAGGCGCCCCCAGGAAGAGGTTTTTAATGTTACGATTTTTTAATTTAAAGTTTATTTATTTATAAATAAATTGAAAGAGAGAGAGAGAGTATGAGCAGGAGAGGGGCAGAGAGAGACAGAGAGAGAGAGAGAGAGAGAGAGAGAGAGAGAGAATCCCAAGCAGGCTCTGCACTGTCAGCGCTGAGCCTGATGCGGGGTTTGAACTCACAAACTGTGAGATCATGACCTGAGCTGAAATCAAGAGTCAGACTTTTGGGGTGCCTGGGTGGCTCAGTCAGTTGAATGACCAATTTCGGCTCAGGTCACGATCTCACGGTTTGTGACTTCAAGCCCCGCATCGGGCTCTGTGCTGACAGCTCAGAACCTAGTGCCTGCTTCGGATTCTGGGTCTCCCTCTCTCTCTGCCCCTCCCCCACTCATGCTCTGTCTCTGTCTCAGAAATAAATAAACATTAGAAAAAAAATTAAAAAAAAAAGAGTCAGACTTTTAACCGACAGAGCCACCCAGGTGCCCCTTAAGGTTACAACTAAGCAAAAAATAAAAATAAAAAAATAAAAAGGTAAGATGCTCAGGGCTTTGGCGTTCAACAGCTCCAGGCCTGAGTCCTAGCTCTGCAACTTACTAAATGTGTGATGACCTTAGGCAAATGACGTCACCTCTTGGAGCCTCAGTACAGTGGAGAAAGCACCACGAATGCCTCCTTACAGGCTTGCTTCAGGTTAGAGGAGGTGATGTGCACAAAAGATGCAGGGCAGAGGTGCTTGCTTCTTTCCTTCCCCTTCCCACATTAGGGGAATCCTTAAAGAAAGAGCAACTTCCAAATAAGGAAGCTAAAAAAATCTTAACAAGTTTCATTCTCAAAAAAGAATAAGGAGGGAGCCATGCTCCTCTTAGCTTCTTACTTTGATGATGCACCACAAGCTGTGGCTTTGTGCGCCTGTCCTCAGCTTAGCAACTCCCCTGGTCATCCCTCCTTATGGCTGGGGTCTTAGGATTGTAGGGGGATCCCGCGCTTCACAGGCTCTTCCCCAAGCGAGCCCTTGCCCCTAAGCTGCTCGGCCACCCCGCTTACGTCAGGAAGTGCGGATGGTGCTTGACTGTGTCCTCCAACTTCTCCAGGAAGGTCAGATCCGTGGCCTCCCCAGGGCGCAGACATTCCTCATCCTGGGGGGGTGTGGCAGAGGATGAGGGATGTATCAGGGAAGGAGCCGGAGGGCACAGGAGACTCAGGAGCATCGTGCCAGGAAGCAGAGATGCAGCGGACAGGGGCAGATCATAGGGAGCCTCCCACAGACAGCTTCCAGACCAGACCAGCACCTCACCTCACCCTCCACACACAGCCCTGCCCTGTCCCTACTCAACACCAAACTCAGGCCCTCCGTGGACAGGCCTAAGAGAACAGGGAACGGAGTAACATCCTCCCACCCAGCCCCCAACATGAGTCCTCGGAAGAGCAAAGGACTCACCAAAATGGAGATGATGCCCTTGAACTTCTCCTCCACCAGGTCACAGATGATCTTATTGTTGAAATACTGGACGGGCTCCCACTGAAGGGCAAAAGGGAAGGACAGCATCATCATGGGGTCCTAGCACCTTGTCCGGGGGACCCCAGTGCCTGGCTTCCTATGGGGTGTCCATAGGGACACCTGTAGGCTCGCACCCACCGCGATGCCCTCTGCCTCATATTCCTCCTGCTCCGACTTGAGGGTGAGCTCGATGAAGAGCTGCTGAAGCTTCTCGTTGCAGTAATTGATGCAGAACTGCTCAAAGCTGTGAAGGAAACAGAAGAGCCCACGGTAGTTCAAGGGGGACACAGGACCAGGACAGGGGAGAGATGCGGGGAGGACTCGGAGTAGCTAAGGGAAGGTACACAGAGCAGGACCCGAGGTGGCCGGGGACTTCATCAGGAATACGAGAGGCAGGGGCAAGAGGAGAGGGACCGGGACAGGGGAGATGGGAGGAGAGACGGGCAGGTGGACGGGGGGGCTGACCTGTTGTGCTGAAACACTTCAAAGCCATAAATGTCCAGGAGCCCAAGGACCGTGGTGCTCCGCCAGCTGGGGCTCTCAGCATCCTAGGGCCAGCGGTTCAACAAAGAGCGTGGGTCCTGGTGTTTGCCAGCACCCAGCCCCAGGCCTCCCTGGACTGCCCTCTCTGCTGCCTCAGAAGCAGCATGGGCCAAGGGCCACGAGCTCACCTTGGAGGCCAGCGACCTGTTGATCTTCCTGACCAGCCAGGTAAAAGTGCGGCTGTACACGGCCTTGGCAAGAGCGTCTCGTGCATACGCAGCCTGTTCCAAGTTCAGCGGGCTCAGGAGCTGCCAGCCAAGGTGAGACGGGAGATGAATGCCACAGACCCCTTTCCATCTGCCTCCCGTATGGGCTCAGGCCGAGCACCAGAAAACCACAACCGCTCTGTCCTCCCGGCTCCTGGTGAGCCTGTGGGGTGGGGCACGCCAGGAGAGGCCACAGTGGCCACATCAGAGGGAAGACGGTGTAAGGACAGGAGGCTGCGTTCCTGGAGGTGGGAGTCTCAGAAGAGGCCTTGGAGCACCTGCACCCCCTTCACCCCCCACGTTCTGAGACAAAGGCTTGGCCTCACCTCCTCCCCCTTGGCGATGATCTTCCTGTGTGTCAGGGCTTCCCGCAACGTTGAGCCTTCCACACCAAGCAGCTGTCAAGGGAGGGGGTGGGCATGGTGGGGGTGCACTCCTCCTCACCCCAGCCCCTCTGCCCTTGCCCTCTGCTCACCCCACTCACCCTGGTCAGATACTTGAGCTGGTTCTCGGTGGTGACCTGGGCGTTGCTCTCCTCATCAGCGGCAAAGTGGATGTTGCCCAAATGCAGGACGCTGGCCACAATACTCAGCAGGTCCTGGACAAACAGGGAGGGGTGGGTGGGGGTCACAGGAGGGGCAGAGAGCCAAGGAGGGCAACCAGTGAGCAGTCAGATGGAGCAAGGAATAGGTGGGGGAGTGTCTGAGAGAAGGGAGCTGTAAGGGCTGTAAAAGCGGACGGAGGTTTTCCAGGTGCGGCAGGAGGAAAGGGGGGGTCCCCAGCACGGGCCTCACCTCCACTTCATCTTCAGTGAAGTCGATGACTGTCAGAGCCTTCCTGACGACTTTCCAGTCACTCTTGTCATTGATGGACGAGACTTTGGCACACTGGCCCTGGGGGAAGGGCAGAGCTGGGTCACCAGCCCCCGCGCTGCGCTCCCTGGGTGGCACCCGCCCTGCCCACTCGCGACTCACCTTGACCAGGTACAGGTAGCTCTGGGGGTTCCGCTCCAAGCCCAGCCTGCGCAGCATCTCCTCCTCGCCCCCTTCCAGCAGCTGGTAGAAGACGTGGAAGTTCCTCTCCCCGTGGTTCTGGTGAACCACTCGGGACTTCTCCAGCAGGTAACTGAGGATGTGGCCACCCACAGGCGCACCCTGTGGGCAGGGCAGGACGTGGTGGCTGTTCAGGGGGCCTGGGGATAGGCTCCAACCCACCCTCCCCCGCCTTCCTCTGCACTCCTGGCCTCTAATTCTAGAGCTGCGACTAGCTGCATGGGCTCAGCCAGCCACCCCCTCTGGCCTCCGTGTTCTCATCTGGGAAATGAGCACGTCCAGCCCTATCTACCTGGCCACTCCACTTGGCTGTCCGACGAGCCGCTTACACTCAACAGGCCTGGAACTGCACCCTGTACTCATGGTGTCCCCTCCTCAGACCAGCTCCTCTCTTCCCATCTTGGTCAATGGCCACTCCACCCAAGAAGTTTGCCCTCCTCTTGGAAGCCTCTTTCCCTCCCTAACCTCATGTCCCGCCACGCAGCCAATCCTGCTGCTTTAACCCTCAAAACATCCACAACTCTACACTGCCACCACACTGGTCCCAGCCACTGTCATCTGTCATCTCGGCTTAATAACCACCAGCCTCTGGACTGGTTTCCTTGTTCAGCCTGCTTCTCCTACCATCTACTCTTGACAAAGCACTAGAGGGATCTGTTTGAGAGCAACGTCACATCATGACGCACTTCTGTTCCAAACCCTCCAACAGCTCCCCTTCTACTCAGAGTTTCTTGTTTTGTTTTATTTAGTTTTGAGAGAGACAGAGACAGAGCATGTGCGGGGGGCGGGGCAGAGAGAGAGGGAGACACAGAATCCAAAGCAAGCTCCAGGCTCCGAGCTGTCAGCGCAGAGCCCGACATGGGGCTCAAACTCATGAACCACGAGATCATGGCCTGAGCCAAAGTCAAAGGCTTAACCGACTGAGCCACCCACGTGCCCCTACTCAGAGTTGTTTTTTTTTTTTAAACTTCTTACAAAGACCCAGAAGTGCCTGCACCATCCAGTCTCCCCTCCTATTCCTGGGCACCTTGTTCTCTGGCCTCCTTGCTGTCCTTACCAGGTACTCTCCTACCCCAGGGCCTTTGCACTGGTTAGTCCCGCTGCCTGAACTCTCTCCCCTAGGTATCCGCACAGCTTGCTCCCCTGTCTCCATCAAGCCTTTACCAAAATACTACCTTCTCAGTGAGGTCTACCCTATCTGCCTTATTTAAAATAGCAACTGGTCCTACCCCTCACCTCATTTTACTTTTTCTATAGCACTCGTCACCTAAATTACATTTTTCTGTTTATTGTCTATCTCCCTGGAGGCAGGATTTTTGTCTATTTTGTTTCACTGCTGTACCACTGGCACCTGGAACAGCACCTGGCACAGAGTAGACCCTCAATAAATATTTGCTGATACCAAAGACCTGGCGAGTGGGTGCCTACCACCTGGGAATCCCATTCCCCCTGCCTTGACCCATCCACAGGTACCTTGAAGTCAAACTGCACATCCATGTACTTCCCAAACCTGCTGGAGTTATCGTTCCGGAGGGTCTTGGCGTTTCCGAAGGCCTAGGAGCGGAGGGGGGTATGAGGGATATCTGGTGTTCTCTCCCTGCCCCTCCCTCCCTGCAGACACTGCTGTCCCCTACCTCCAGCACCGGGTTGCTCTGCAGCAGCCGGTCACGTACAGCACCCCCCCTCTCGGGGGCTGGGCAGGTCTCAGCGTAGAACTGCAGCAGCCGCTTGGTGGCCTCTGTCTTGCCTGCCCCGCTCTCCCCAGAGATCATCACCGCCTGATCCCGGCGCTCGGTGCGCAGTGCCCGGTACACGGTGTCGGCCACTGCAAACCTGGGGCAGAGGCTTGTCAGGAGCTTAAGGGATGGGAGTGGGGCAAGGTAGGAGGGGGATGGGGCACAGGGATTCCCGTATTTCTCATATTTGCTTGGAATTCATTTGTGGGTGGGAGTTGGGCATACCCTCACAGATGGGGATTGGGGGACCCTCAGGACTGCGGGTCAGGGAAGGTCCTTCACCCTGAAATGGGGGTCACTTTGAGATGGAGGACTGAGGAGATCACTCACGGGTGGGGGTCCTGGAAGTCATTCAGGTAGAGATTGGGGTCGCAGAGTCACTGAGGTTGGGGAGCCATGCCCTGGTACAGTTGGGGGCAAGGAGCTAGGGGTGTGAGGTGGGGTGGGGGCTGGGGAGGCCCCCCCCCCAGATGGGGTTGAGAGATTCATCTCAAGTGGGGATCAGGGTCACTCTAAGGTGAGAGATTGTAGGACCCCTCACAGATGATTCATCCCAGGTTGGAGGTCAGGGATATTCTAGAGTGAGAGTCATCTCAGGTGGGATCATCTCAGGTGGGGGGGGGGTCACTCCTGGAGAGGCTGGGGGTCACTCACAGGTGGGGTGGCACCTCATAGAAGCTGACACCCCGATAACGTTCCATGTGCTGCCGGCTGTAGATCTGTAGGTCCCGGTAGGGGTTGACAGAAACCAGGACGGGGCCAATATAGGTCTGGGGGTTGAGGGAGGAGAATCAGAAGTCTCTCCCAGAGGCTCCTGGTGCTTCTTTCCCCCTCAGACCTGTGTCTGCGCCCCCCAGAAACCCTTCTCTTCCCACTTGGGGCTCACGTAAATGAGGTTCTCCCGGAAGCGTCGCCGCAGGTTTTCGATGAAGGCTGCCTCACTGGTGAAGTTCTCCAGCAGCACGAAATCCTGTACCCCCACCCGGTCACGGGCCGTCAGTGCACTCTCCATGGTCACCCGCACCCCGTCACTGCCCAGGGCCTGCAGGGAATGGACCACAGGACGGTCAGAGCCAGCAGGGTAAGGTAAGGCTGCTTC
Organism: Panthera leo; assembly: GCF_018350215.1. NCBI lineage: Eukaryota > Metazoa > Chordata > Mammalia > Carnivora > Felidae > Panthera > Panthera leo. The sequence goes on along the minus strand of NC_056692.1, from coordinate 15,179,308 downwards.
TCTTCCACCTCAGCCTGTGGGACTAAGAGGGCAACCAGGGGCACATGCACCCAGGACACAGAGAACACCCAAGAAATGGACCATGCTGGGTACAGGGGCAGGGTCACAGGAAGCTGGCACATGGAACACCCAGGACATGGGTCATACAGAACAAGGACCATGTGGGGCACATGGCACCTGGACACAGGACACTGGGGCACGGAAGACCCTGAGGAATGTGAAGCAAGTCCACTAAATCCAGGCAGGCACTGCTTTTTGTGTAGAGAAAGAGGAGTCATGAGAAGAAACTCCCTGGAATAATAAAAAGAATGCTCTGTTGACCTTGGACAAATCCCCTCCTCTCTCTGGGTTGTTTCCTCCTCAAGGAGGAGTTGAGTTAGACCAGGTGACCTCAAGTCCCTTAGTTCTGGGCCACGTGTGACAGGTGCTTTGGAGGACAAAATGGCTCAGAGTGAATTCTGCAGTCAGGGTGGAGCCATCTCTGCCACCCTCACTCATCAAAATCTCCAGGAGAAGAGGGGCGCCTGGGTGGCTCAGTCGGTTGAGCGTCCGACTTCGGCTCAGGTCACGATCTCGCGGTCCGCGAGTTCGAGCCCCGCGTCGGGCTCTGGGCTGATGGCTCAGAGCCTGGAGCCTGCTTCCGATTCTGTGTCTCCCTCTCTCTCTGCCCCTCCCCCGTTCATGCTGTGTCTCTCTCTGTCTCAAAAATAAATAAAACGTTAAAAAAAAAAATTAAAAAAAAAAAATCTCCAGGAGAAGAGAGTCAGGGACCAAGCAAGAGGCCACCAACAGACCACAGGAGAGGGATTTCCCCAGAGGGCCTCCTGTCCCAGCTGGACTCAACACCCACCCCAGAAGTTGCAGGGGAGGAGGGGGGGGGGCACTCCTTCCCATAGCTGGGCCACACCCTCTCCTCCAGCTGCCAGCCTCCCCAGACACCCTCCTCCTGAGAGCCCCAGAAGCCTCAAGGGGGTGGGGGTTTTACCATGGAAAGCCCAGCTGCCTCCAGAGCACACAGGCTCAACGAGGCCCTCACCCCAGGTTACACTCTTCACATAGGAGGAGAGGGGGCTCTAGGAAATTGACGTCAAGAGTGTCAAGGTTCGGAGAACAGCAAGGTGGCAGTGTGGGGGGGGGGGGGTGTAGATCCCACTGAGGCCATCAATTCTCCTCCAACCACAAAGCATCCAGATCTCTAGCCTGGGGCACCCCTCTGGGTCTGGCCTGCCTCTCCCAGGCTTGTCCCTCGCCGCCTTAACCGCCCCCCCCCCCCCCCCAATGCTGTCCCGAAGCTGCTGCCAAATCTGGCCAAAGCTCCCGCCCCCTTGCCCTCTGGGTGACGGGTCTCTGTGCTCTCAGCCCTCCCTGAGAGCCGCCAGCCGGGCTCTGGGTCCGAGTGCCCCGCGGCCCTCTTTGCCTCCGCCTCTTCCCCCTGCAACTTTCCGGGACGTTTTTCCACCCGAAATTCCTGGGCCGCGCCCGCTTCCTGGCGGGGCCGAGGCGGCGCCGCGAGGCAGAGAGGGACGCTCGGGACCCCCGCCCTGCCCGCCACCTCCGCTCACCGACGCCCGGTAGCGCATCCTGCCCGGCCGGTCTGGCGCCCTGCTCCGCTGCCCGTGCTCTCCGCCCGGGGCTCGGCGGCAGCGGCGGCGGCGGCGGCGTCAGCGAGGGAGGGGCCGGCCCGCCCCCCGCGCCGCCCCCTGCGCGAGCCTCAGAAGCGCGGGACTCCCCGGCCGCCCGCGCCTCCCACGGGGTTCGCACTTGGGGGTTCCTGCCCAGCTGGTGGGAGTGGGGTGGGAACTACGCGGGATTTCGGTGCGGGGGTGGAAATGGGGGGGGGGGGGGAACGGAGCTCCCCGCCCGGGAGGGGCTCGGCCTGAGTCAGGTTTTCCAGGAGGGGCGTTGTTGGTTCCAGGGTGGGGCCCGGAACCCGCACGGGCGCCGCGTCTACACGGACCCGGAACTCACTTCCGGGCTGTGTCTACACTACACATCAAGCCAGGCGCACGACGAAGATTGAGGCCCTTGGGTCCCGAAGGAGGCAGGATTTCCATCTCCCCTCACCCCAACCTCAAGTCCCAGGAAAGTTAAAAATAGACCGAAATGTCCAAATACGGCCGGCGCGCCCAGGCGGGCGGAGCCTCCGTGCAGGACACTGTCCACCCCTATATACTCTCTGGGGGGTGGCCCAGTGTCCTTAAGGCCCAAGAAAATCTCTTTAGGTTCCGAGTCAGGACGGAGCGCACACCCAAGGGACAGCCACGGCCACAGGGAGCCTTTGCCGGGCGCGGTGTGTGTCTGGCCCCTATGGAGGTCTCATTCTTCCATCTGGGAAATGTACACCCGACTTCCAGCATTTGGGGCCTATACCCTTCTCCCCTATCCCAGACACCCTAACGAGGGCCTCTGTGCTTCGCTCAGGGGCTCCTCTCCTCTCCCTCTTGATCCCCCAGGACACTCTTCTCCCAAATCAGCCCCAAGCAGCCCCACCGTCGCTGGGGTCTTAAAAGGCACTCGAGGGGCAAACTCTAGCTCAGATCCCACCGCTGGCAGAGGCGGTGATGGCTAAAAGGCTTTGGTGCTTGCAAACGGCTGGGCTATTTCTCACGAGCTGTATGGGAGCAAGTCGGTTTCCTAGAGCCAACTCTGCATCCTTAAAATGTGGCTAATACCTGCCTTAAAGATTGCTGGGGGGGCGCCTGGGTGGCTCAGTTGGTTAAGCGGCCGACTTCAGCTCAGGTCACGATCTCGCGGTCTGTGAGTTCGAGCCCCGCATCGGGCTCTGGGCTGACGGCTCAGAGCCCGGAGCCTGCTTCCGATTCTGTGCCTCCCTCTATCTCTGCCCCTCCCCCGTTCATGCTCTGTCTGTCTCAAAAATAAAGGTTAAAAAAAAAAAAATTAAAAAAAAAAAAAAAAAAAAAGATTGCTGGGAAGGCTAAGATAAAGCGCGAAGGCACCTCCCAGTCCCTCAACAAGCACTTCCCTCTCTCGGCCCGACATTCATTCCACACGTGCTTGGGACAGACCTACTAAGAGCCAGGCCCTGGGCCAGATAGGTCACACTTCCTATAGTGGGGAAAGCCCCTCAGGCGTGCCTGCCAGTTACAGACAGCTCTCGTAAACTTTACCTGTTTCCCACCTGACAGATAAGGAACCTGAGGCACAGTAACGCGGACTTGTCCTAGAGAGGAAAAGGCGGGGCCGAGACCTAAAGCCCCAGCATGCCCCTCGCACCCAGGCTCCCCCGAGAGGGGGTGAGGCTGCGGCAGGTGCGGGCTGCAGCCTCGTGGGGAGGCTCATTACCTCAAGAACAACAGCCCGGTCGGAGCCGCGGCCCGGGGGACCCCGCGGGGGGGCACCAGCTGGGAGATGGGGCCTTGCGGAGGGGCCAGGGGACTGGGTGCGCAGCTGGGAGATGGGTGGGAGAGGAGGGGGGGTATTAAACGCCACCAACAGAGGCGGGCTCAGGGAGGAAGGGGGCGCCCTCTGCGGCGTCCCAGGTTTAAAATCCAGAAGGGAAGGGGAGCGGGGAGGGTTCTCAGGTTCCAGCCCACTCGGGGTGGGGAGCGCCTTTGGATACTGGGGGAACGAGGTCGAGCGAGCCCCCACCAGCAGCATGGCTCCCTGCGGTAAGGGGGCGACAGGGCTGGCGCTGCGGCCGCTCGCGGACCGGGGAGGAGGAGCGGAGAACGGGAGGAGCCTCGCGGCCGCAGAGCCCGCCCCGCCCGCTGCCGCGTCAAGCGGCTGGAATGAGGGGAATCCGCGTGCGGAGGGGTCCTGCCGGCCACCCCCCCACCCCCCACCCGGAGCCGCGCCGCCGCATTCCCGGGATGCCCGCTGGCGCCCCCACAGCCGCCGCCCGGCGGCGGAAGGAGGGGGCGTCTTCGCTGCCGGGCAGGCCAGAGGGGCGGCCCCGGCCGGGGTCCCGGCCCCCGCCCGCCCCGCCTCACTGGACGGAAGCGCCAGCCCCAGGGAGGGGGTAGGGAGGCGGGGAACCGAGGGTGTGAGACACACAGCGACCAAGGCTGCAGCTCCTGGAGCTTCCTGCGTTCTCAGCGCCCACTTACCGTACTCCCTTCCATGCTCCCAAGCCAAGCCTTTAGGTCTGCGTTATTACCCCATTCTATAGGCGGGGAAACTGAGTCTGGGCAGGTGAATGACTTGTTCAAGATCCCAGGACTAGTAAAAGGAGGGGTGGGGTTGGAACCGGCAACGCCAGCACTCACTGCTTCTGCAGGGCTGCCCTGAAGGAGAGAGGCGGGCCCGCCCGCTGGCTGGTGGATGTCCAAGCTTCCGCTTCTCTGCAAGGGTTAACTCGCTGCCCTGGCAGGCTATGACCTTCCTCAGTAACCCGTGACTGCAGTGCCCAGTATACAACCCTGTCGGTTTTGTGTGACTATTGATATGTAGGCCTTAGGAGCAATAGCTAGGGAGTACGCCACTGCCTTTGGGCCCCGAGCATGGTCCTGCACCTAGGGGCTGGCTGCAGGCTGGCGAGAAGCCATGGACACATGAGTGACCCAAGACTTATTTCCCAAGACTACCTCTGGGTTTCCTCCCACCTGTGTCATTTCCTCTAAAGGCAGGGATGGGGCAGACCCAGCAGACCTAGGTCATCCAGTGCCCTTTACCTAGTGTGGGCCAGGTACCCTCAAGACTGGCCTCTGGAGGAGTGGGGAAGGCAGTGGCAGCCTCAGATGTTCAAAGAGCCTCAAAGGACCCATGCAGATCTGGAGAGGGTGTTTTGAGCATCCCCAGATTTCTGCTAAAAGCTGATTTCCACCGAGGCAGCCTCCTGGCCTTTTGGGGAAACAGACTCATAGCCTCTCTCACCCATAGTGTAGTGCTGGGCACAGAAGAGTTTATATTCAGTTTATATTCATTATGCTCAGTTTATATTTATTGGATGTATCTTAGATCTGGGCCCAGGCTGCCCCACCAAGGACTGTTCCAGACTTAAGGCAACTTGTGAGGGGCAAGGGAGATGAAAGGTGGGGACTAAAGGGCTCTACCCGATTGTTCACAGGGCCCCAGTCAAGGGCTGTACACTCTAGTTCTAGAATCATGGGTCTCTGGCCTGCCAGACACCTCTGCTTGGGGGTCCAGCAGAAGTAAACAGAGCACTTTGTCTCCCTGACCTATCCTCCTTGTTCAATATCCTATATGTAGAAAGGAGGAAGACACCTCCAGCTAGTCATCACCATCTGGCATCAAAAGTCCTGTTCACTTCCCTCCATTTCTCACACCAAGGAGTCACCACCTGCTAAAACCTTCCCTCTGCTCCCCCTTCACTCTTGTGCTCCTGGATCAGGCAGCAACCTTCACACTGCCCTCCCAGCCTTCCTCCCTCCAATCCATTTTCCCACAACAGCCTGTAGTATTTACAAATGCAAGTCTGATTAATTAACATCTTATGTTAACGGAGTGAAAGTTTATGGGGCACCCTTCCATGTGCCAAGCCCACACTTCACACCTAATGCTTCTTGCCAGGAACCTGCATAGAGACTCCAGCAGCCCCCTTTGTCCTCAGCTCACCCCGATGTGCCGTGTTCCCGTGTGACCACAGGGGTGGCCCTCTCCAGTCCCTTCTTTCACTACCACACACAGCCAGGAGGAACTGCCCCATCCCTATCACACGTCGCTCTCTCCCTAAGCTTCTTGTCTTTGCACCTGCACCTTCCTTGGTTGGGCGCACCCTCCCTCTCCCCACCTGACTGACTCTTAGTCATCCTTGAAGACTCAGCTCAGGTATCACCTCCTTCAGAACCCCTTCCTGCCTCCCCCAACACATAGCCCCCTCCATATCTCATCGTGCTCCAATCGCCAGTTTCCTTGTCAGTCTCTCCCGGGAGACTGCTCCCTCCAGGGCGTACACCCCGGCTAGGCACACAGTAGGGGCTCAGTAACCCCTCGTGGACGCCTGTATGAGTGAACGAATCACAGAGCCCAGAGCGTGCCGGGAGTTGAATAAGGCCGTGGACCGACCATTCATTCTCTCGTTCACCTCCGAGACCCCGGCCGCCGCACTCACCGGCGCCCAGGCGCGGGGAAGCTGGCACTGCAGGGCCCCGGGGGCGGAGTACGGGAAGGGGCGGGGCTCGAGCGTCCTCTCCGGAACCCAGAGGCAGCCCCGGCTGCCGGAGGGGCCCAAAGAGGGTACAGGGTGCCTGGATCCTGTGACCCCAGCCGCCCCTCCCCGCCCTCACGTTACCTGCAAGTAATCTAAGTCTCCACGAGGCCGAGTTCTGGGACCCCTCACGGGCCGGGCCAGGCCGCCCGGGCCGACCCTCGGCCCCAGCGATCCCCAGGCCGGCGACCCCCGCCTTCCCGCACGGCAGCTCCGGGCTGGGCTCGGCTTTCGGCCACCTGCCCTTTCCCCCTTTCCCCCCGCCGGCCGACCCCTCCCGAGACCACGCGGCTGCTGCCCGCCGTGCGCCCACGCCCCCCGTACCCACCGGCTCGGCTCTTCGGGTGCGCAGGCGGGGGCCAGGCTGGGCGGCGTGGCCGGCTCCGGAGTCCGCGGCCCCGGCACGCTCTCCCCGCCCAGGGCCCGCCCGGGGCCGGGCCGCTGCCTGTCGTCATCCCGGGCAGGGCCCAGGCCCGGGCGCGCGCGCGCGAACCCTCCCGCCCCGCCCCGCCCCGGCCAGCCCCGGCCCTGGCCCCCGCCTGAGTCCGCCGAGACTCGGTGCCGCACACTCCGCAACCAGCTCCGGGGACGGGGCGCGCGTCACAGCCACACGCGGACACACGCGCTCGCTCGCGCTCGCTCTCTCTCTCTCTTTCACACACACACACACACACACACACACACACACACACACTCACGCACTCTCCACACCTGGCCCACTCGCTGCAGCGCTGGGGTCGAGGGGATGCATTTCCCCATCCTAGGGCCGCTTTGCATCCTCAGAGCAAACCCGACCCCCGCCCCGCTTTTGCCAGGCCAGCTCAGCTCTTCCCCACTTGTGCCTACCTGTCTCCCTTCCCCCTCCTTCCCTGCCCAAGCTACCGCTCTGAGCTGGCCAGTCCTGGTTCTTTGGGCTGAATGAAGCGGAGGCATTAATTCAACCTGTACTATGCGTCTGGAGCTTTACATGCACCGCCGGTCCTTTGGCCCCAGAGCAGTCCTGTCACCTACGTGTTAGGGCCAGTTTATAGTCCAGCCTATTGAGGATCAGGGAGCTGGGAGAGAAGGGATTCAAACCTAGATCCCTGCTTAGAAAAACCCTGCTCCTAGAGGTGCTTAAACTCTTACCCCTTCCTTTCATTTACCCCTTCTTGTCCAGTCTGTTCCTGTCCAGCCAAAGATCAGAACCCCTCCCCACTGCTCACCTCTTTCCTGAGGGGCTTGCTTGAGAGGGAGCTGCTGGGCCCTGGGGAGATGCTGCCACCCTTCCTCCCGGCCCAGGGCATCCCAGCTTACAAGCTTGCAGGGCCTGTGGGGATGAACCACGCGGATGATCTCCCCAGTGGGTATCAGCTCCACTTGCAGTGCCATTCTGCCGATGGAGAGCCAGTGTGCTGAGCAAAAGCCTGCCTGCCCCCTGGCTCTGGCTGCTCCCGGAGTCAGGAATCTGGTCTCACACTGGGATGGCCACTTGGTTCGGCTTCAACTCTGGCCCCGGGGGATGTGTCTGGTCCAGCTCCTCAGGACACAGCTGGAGCAGCGCAGGTCTGATTGGGAGGCCTCTTGGCCCAGCGGGTTGGGGCAGGAAGAGGAGGGGCCGAGGGATGGAGGAAATGCCTGTTGTCCCAGGTAACCAGAGGAGCTGATGCAGCCACCCGTGGGGGACCCTGGCCTCCAGGTCAAAGGTTAGGAGGGTCCTTCGCCACAGCAGCTCCATGGCCAGGCCTCTCCTGCTGCCCACTCACCGGTGTCAGCCGTAGAGCTCGGTGTTCCCCAAACCAGAAGCACATCCCGCCCTAAGCCAACAGGATCCATCAATAGGCACTGCCCCTCCTGCATGTTCCCCCAGTGTGCCTACCTCCCCACAGCAGTGGGCAAACCCCTTAAGTTTGAGAGGCCAGAGCGGCTGGGGGCTGGCCATGTTGGACAGAGGGGGTTTAGCCAGAGAGGCAGGACGACATTGGGAGGAGGCCCCCGTCCCACCGTCCTCTGGAGCCTTTAATGCTTGGGAAGTTGGTCCCCAGACTCCTTGGCTCTGGGCAGCTGTAGCCCTGTTGGCTTCTTACTTTTCCATAGCACCCTCAGGTGCCCCTCACCCCCAGCGTTCCTGTTTTCTTCTTTATTGTTGCTAAATCACAGCTGACACTTTCCTGGCCTGGGAGTGAGCCCTCAGGTCTTCAGCCGTTCCTTATCGGAAGTGAGAAGGGAAAGAGGATGGGGAAAAGTGACCTTTCCAGAGAGAGGCACTGGCCTGGGAGGGGTGAAGTCCAGTGGGCTGGTGCTGGCCTTGACAGCCCCCTGGATGGGCACCTTCCCCCGGGGCACCCTTTCCTTCCCTCCCCACGGCTTCCCCCGCCCAGGAAAGGCCAGCAAAGCTTCCTTCCTTCCTCTGAGCAGCATGTCTATCTAGGGCAGGCTCATCCCCGGTGGCCACACAATGGCCCTTATCAGCTGTGGAGCCAGGCGCAGAGACCCAGCGAACACCAAGTCTCACATATTTCCTGTTTCCACCCAGCGGGTCAGGGCTGGGCCCAGAGCGACCATATCCTGACTGGAGCCAAGAGGAGGGAGAACACTCCCCCTTCCCTTTCCCGGCCTCTCAATCACTGGACTCACCCCCACCCCCAGGCCAGGAGGGGGCCCCCAACAGGAGGCAGGGGTAGGGATGTGTGAGGACTTAAAGGAGGGAAGGGGAGAGGTGGGCACATGGACAAGCATGCTCCACAAGCAGAAGGGGGGACCACGGAGACCCAGCCCCAGGGCTCCGTTAATCAGAACGAAGAGGTAGGCATGCTGTCGCTTTGGTTGTTTTTGCAATTGTTCTCACAACAATCTTGTGAATGGATTCATTCTTTGTGTTTTACAGACAGCCGAGATTCCTGTGTGGGAAGAGGTGGAACTCGGATTCAAACCGGGGTCTTGACCTCGTTCCTGGGTTTCTGGCCCTGCAGGACACCACAGCTGCCTGTGTAATTTTGGAAGGATCACGCCACTCCTTTGAGCTTTGGTTTCTCTGTTTGCCAAGTGACAGGTGCCCTGTGGCAGAGCCCATGATGGTTGTGCAGGCACGAAGGCAGGAGGCGGGCAAGTGTGGGTTGTTTGGGGTTCCTCAGGTGTTGAGTGTGTTGGGGCAGGAACAGAGGTTACCATGGAGATGTTGGGGGCAGGAGGGTCTGGGAAAAGGTGGGGCAGAGAGAAAAGATGGTGACATCTTTGGATAGCTGGACATGGCTCAAGACTAAGGTGAGGAGGGATGAACCAGAGTGCAGAGTAAGCACCTTTTCTGAGTTGTCGGTTGCCAGAAATGCATTCTGCTTCGCAGCAAAGTAAACTAAGTGCCTAATCATATAGGTGGCTCGCCCCAACTGCACCAGGGACCCAGAGGGCCACCATCCTGGAACCTCATCCCATTCCCATCCCGGCAATATCTGCCACCCTCGGACACAGAAAGTCTAGTCTGGATCTACAGGGCCCTCGTCCCAGAGTTTAGAAAGGGCCCATTACTAGGTGCCACAGAGTCACACACAAGTGTAAAAGTCATGTTTCTAATTATCCTCCAACACAATAGACGCAGAGCACAGATAGCCATGGCCCGCTAGCAGCCAGGGGGACAGTTCTTCATGGTACACACGGCTCCCAGGGTGGAGTATGGATCAGAGAGCAACTGCAGCGTCCCTCAGTCTCAAGTCATAGGATGGGCATGATGGTCACAGAGCAGGCTCCCTGAGGTGTCTTCTCCTGGGAGAAGGGCCGTTGAATCACCAGTGGCTGGAGGCAAGTGGTGGGAGGTGGGACTGAGTGCCCACACAGCACCTAGAGAATGCTCTCTGAACACCCTCAAGGTCAGATTCTCCAACATCTAGATTCTGGCTCTCTTCTCTGCCGGCCTCCGCTTCTGGGTGCTAGGGCACTCTAGAGAGAGGGCAGGTTTCTGGCCAGTGACCGCAGCAAGGGTAGGGGCAGATGAGCACGAATGGGCGAGGAACACCCTGGAAAAGTCTGTGCCTTCACAAGAGGACAGGTTGGGGCATGGAGCCTGACCCACCAGCAGAAGTGAACCTGGGTTCAATCTTCTGCTCCGGCCCTGGGACATCCTGGGGTGGGGGTGCTGGCAGCAGGACAGTCATCGTCTTGCCCACAACATCTACATGAGAGCCTGGGTGAAGGGGCCCCTCCATCCCACCCACTTAGTCCTTGCTGAAAGCAGGGACCCCAGGCCCTCTGCCTATCCCTCAGGGGGACAGGCAATGAGATGCCAAGACTCCTGGAACCCAGGGCTGCTTGTGCCAACCAGTCTACAGAGCCTGTGCAAATGTGAGCATCTCTTCCCCCCCGCCCAGGCAGCCTGAGGCCCAGGATGGCGTGACAAGAATGCAGGCCTGTGCCAGATGGGGCATGTGCCTGGCAGGCCTGCTTGGGCAGAACTGGAAGTGTGTGTGGGGAAAATCAAGAAACGAGATGCAGGCTGGAGGGTCTTCCCACAGCCAGTGGACTGTCTCAGGTCTTCACTGCTGACAAACCAGCTGGTTGCACTCACATCTCAGCAACAAAAACCTGTATTCAAGTGGCCAATTCCAGAGATCTGGACTGGAGAGAGAGCATAGGAGTGTGGCGAGAGCTCCCCCTGGGAGGTGGAGGGTACCTGCTGCCTCTTCTGGGGGCTGGGCCCCCAGCGCTCCTGGCAGTGGTAGGCAGAGCTGGCTGCCAGCTCTGGCCTCCGCCCTGGATCCACTCTCATCCGGGCTCAGATATGTGGTTGGGCTTCACCCAGTAGGTCCTCTGCCAAGGAGGAGCCAGGCTGGATCTGCAGGGATAAAACAGGCGGTGAGTAGAAGTGCGGGGGGGGTGGGGGGGGGTGGGGAGGGGAAGAGCAGGTTTTCCTTTGTGCCTTTCCATCACTCCCATTCTCAAAGGATGCGGCTCCATGGTACAAGTGGGTTCCTAGCCCGTGCCCTCGGAGAACCGATGAGGAGCTCAAGTCCTCTGACAGTCCCCTTCCCCACCAGCATCCCGTACCTTGAAGGGTTTGCTTATCCCCACCACAGAATGTAGACTGTTGCTATAGTAACAGAGGAGAAACTGGTCCTCAGTCTCGGGGATATCGCTGACATTGAAGTATACCTGGAGGGGAGGATGAATAGGAATGGGGTCACCTCCCCAGGCTGGGCCCCACCCAGCGCTCAGCAACAAATCATCCCAGCCTCGGTTCCTTCCAAAGACAGAGTGGTGCTCAGGCAAGCCCTCATGCTGGAGACGTGGAATACCTAGCTTAGGAAAGGGGGCAGGTACCTGGCTCAGCCCATCGTTGAAGGAGACCTGGTTGTCCCTGACCCAGACATAGGACACGTAGTCATTAATGTGGCGCAGCCCCACCTGTGGGAGAGGGGATTGGGCAGTCAGTGGTCTGGGAGGACACAGGACCTATGGCAAGTCCTAAGGAGAGGACGGTTTTACTCCCCAGGCTGGCCATTGTAGCGTATGCACCGTCCCCTTCACTGCCAGCCCCTAGGTGGGCAAGGACCCCCATGGGGGATGAGCATGAGCTCTTCAGCCTGTGCCCAGCTCCCGTAAACCCTCAGGATGGATAAGCCAGAGCAGTATGGCTGATGGACGCCACGCCTTTCCCGCCACATCACCTTGTATAGTCCAATCCAGTCCCAGGGGCTGCTGAGAAAGTCTGGGGTCAAGGAGTAGCTGATCAACATGTCGTTTTCCATGGTCCACAGGCCCTCAGGTATCAGGGTGATCAATGGGGCAGACACCAATGGCTTCAGCTACACGCAGGAGTGGGAAAGGGGTTGAAATCCCATAGCATCATTCCTTTCTCTGAGACGAATGTCCTTGCTGGGCCCTTCCAACACATCAGGGTCAGTAGGGGAAAAGAGGGCACGCAAGGGGGTGGGCATCGAACTCTGCTCGGCTGCCCCGAGAAAGTATCAGACCCTGGCTGGCCACCTGGAGGAAGGGGCCAAAGGCTTGTTGGGGGTGGCTGGCCCTGCCAGGGAAGATGGGGACGGGGGCCAGGTGGGTAACCACGCAGAGAGTCAAGTGTTGAGGGGTGATGGTGGAGGAGAATGGGGGAGTTGATGACAGGTTTAAGAAAGAAGGCAGAGAGCTGCTCTCAGGCCTCTAGGGTTTGTCAGGAACCCTCCCCAAGGCTCTGGGGAGAACAGCTATAGGCATGTGGAGGGACACAATGGTATACAGACAGACAAACCAGTATGAAAAAGTGAAGGCTGAGGGCAGCCAGCGGGTCACCAAGGGAAGTCAACATTGCCTTGGTCATTCGATGGCAAGATGCAAGGATGTAGGGAGCTCCCTTTGCAACCTGATCCAGGTAGGTTTAGGACAAAAAGAAGAAGTCCTACTTCACATAGTAGGTAATAAGCATAATGGAACTCATTAGCCCCAAGGGACGGTACCAAGAGGAAATGGAAACCTGTTCACAAAGGGTCTGGACACGTTTTTGACAGAGCCCTCCACAGCTTCTAAGAGCTGGGATACCTGACCTGGGAGGAGTGGCAGTGGTGTCCTCCTACAGGTCTCCCCTGGGACGTTTGCTGACATTAGAATCCAGGGCTGGAGGGTGTGGGAGGTGGCCCGGCACGGGTGCTCTGTTAAGTGCCAGGCAGCCCAGAAATTCACCTCCAAGTCAAAGGTGCTGGTGACAGGCTTATGGTCACTGATGCAGTACACCATGTGGCTGACGTAGCTCCTCAGGGTCAGGCAGAAGTGGGGGGCTGGCAGTCTCGGGGTGTGGGGGTTGGCCTGGGGCTGCCGCTTCAACCTCCACAGGATGCGGTCGGTCCATGCGGGCTTGCGTTTTTTCTCACTGCCGGTGGGGGGGGGGGGGTGGGTGGAGAAAAAGAAGGAGGAGAGACGGGTTGGCAGGAGAGCAAGAAGTTACCCCCCACAAGCTTGCTGGAGCCCCTAACACCAGGGGCTATCAGTGGCCCTGACAGCCCTGGGCCACAGCTGGAGTATGGCATGGCAGCAGACTGGAGGGGGCCCAAGGGAATCAAAAGTATGTTGGCTTTTGTCAGACTCCGCCAAGGACCTTCAGTCTGGTCTACGTTTGTATGAATCAAATTGTGATTCGGAACCGTTTCTTTTCAAAGCTTTTCTTCTTTCTTAAACGAAAGCAGCAGTAGCTCAAAAAAGCTGAGGTCTGGACTCGGGAGTCAGAGGTGAGCTTGACTTTGGCTTCCCCCTCACTAAAGGCACAGCCTCAGGAAAGGAAAGGGAAGCATTTGGAGAAGCTGTCTATGCCTGCCATCGATAATGTTTGTTCCACTCTCCACTCCACAGGTGGAGAAATTGAGATTTAGAGGGGAAGCAACTTTCCCAAAGTCACACAGCTACCGAGCATGGAGCCAGGATTCAAGGGCAGGCAGCATGACCACAGAGCACACGCTCTTCATCACACCAAACCCTCCTGGCCTCAGCCTCCTCATCTGTAAAATGAAGGTAATAAGGGTTGCTGACGTGATTAAATGAGATAAAGCACAAAAAATATTTAGCACGGCGGTAGGTACAAAATAAGCTCTCTGTAGTCACTGGCTATTATGACTCTTTGTTCTCAAGAGTCCTCCACTGAGGGACCTCTCACCTGTTTGCTTACAAGCTTCCTTGAAGGGCATGAGGGGCCGTACAGCCCCTGGAGACAAGAGTGCTCTCCTCCCCTAGGTAACTGTAGTTGCCCCAAGACAGGCAAATCTCTCACTCCTAACACAGCTATGCCCAGGCAGCTACTGGTGTTCTCGAAGACTGGCTGGCTAACCAGGCCCTGCCCTCCAAAGGGGGACCCCGAGTCCTGGAACGGGGTGGGGTGGGAACAGTGGCTGTTCTGGGTTCCTCCCCCCTTTATTTTATTTTTTTAATTTATTTATTTTGAGAGAGAGAGAGAGAGAGTGAGTGGGGGGGGGGGGGAGGGAGAGAGAGAGAGAGAGAGAGAGAGAATCCGAAGCAGGCTCCACAATGTCATCACAGAGCCCAATGGGGGGCTTGAACTCATGAACCGTGAGATCATGACCTGAGCCGAAATCAAGAGTTGGACACTTAACCGACTGAGCCACCCAGGTGCCTCCTCCCCCTTTATTTTACGTATTAAAAAAAATTTTTTTTAACATTTTATTTATTCTTGAGAGAGAGCGAGAGAGACAGAGCATGAGTGGGGGAGGGACGAGTGAGAGGGACACAGAATCGGAAGTAGTCTCCAGGCTCTGAGCTGTCAGCACAGAGCCTGACGTGAGGCTTGAACTCACAAACCGTGAGATCATAACCTGAGCCGAAGTCAGACGCTTTACCAACAGAGCCACCCAGGCGCCTCCCCCTCCCCCTTTATTTTATTTTATTTTATTTATTATTTTTTTAAAAAAATTTTTTAACGTTTATTTTATTTTATTTTTATTTATTTATTTATTTATTTATTTATTAAAAAAATTTTTTTTTAACGTTTATTTATTTTTGAGACAGAGAGAGACAGAGCATGAGCAGGGGAGGGTCAGAGAGAGAGGGAGACACAGAATCAGAAGCAGGCTCCAGGCTCTGAGCCATCAGCCCAGAGCCTGACGCGGGGCTCGAACTCATGGACCGTGAGATCGTGACCTGAGCCGAAGTCGGACGCTTAACCAACTGAGCCACCCAGGCGCCCCCCCCTCCCCCTTTATTTTAAATGAAGCCAGAGTGGTCAAGCCTGTTCAGATGGTTCCCTACTTTAAAAACTGCCCCCCCCCTTTTAAAACCTTTAAGGAGTCTTCATGCCTCCAAAATAAAGCTCAAGTCCCCAAATATGGCTTTCAAGGTGCTCAGGAATCTCACACCCCTGTCCTACCTTGTCTCCCACCACTGTCCCAGACCCGCCTACCACAGTGATTCTTAAGCCTCAGGACCTTTACTCTTGCAGTTTTTGCTGCCCGGAACATACTTCTTCACAGGGAGAGGCCCAATTCCAAAGCTGTCTTTGTCATAAAGCCAGCTTTGAGCTCTCCTTTTTGCTTCCAAAGCATTTTACACCGGTGCTTCCCTAATTATGTTATACAGCGCGGCCGTTTTGTTTCCCAGTCAGCACGTCGCTTAGCGTGAGCTCGGAAGGCAGGACTGGCTCTTGAGTCCCCTGTGTATTCTCAGCATTAGTACAGAGCCTGGCACATAGTAGGTACTTAATGGTGTATGGAACCCAAACTAACTAAAACCCCAAACTCAATCTCTCTCCTCAAAAATGATCATCTAATCCTAACGTATACGGTTTCAGATGTTGATAACCAGTTTGAAATGTTATTTTTGTCTTGTTTCATCCCGTTTTTAATTAATTAAAAATAAATAAATTAATTAATTAAGTTTTTTTTTTTTTGAGTGGAGGGTGAGAGAGAGAGAGAGAGAGGGGAGAGAGAGAGAGAGAGAGAGGGAGAGAGAATCTCAAGCAGGTTCTGCACAGTCAGCGCAGAGCCTCACGCTGGGCTTGATCTCACGAACCATGAGATCATGACCCGAGCTGAAATCAAGAGTCGGTCGCTCAACCAACTGAGCAACCCAGGCACCGCACCCCCCCCCCCGCCCCGCCCTCTTTCACTGTTTTAAATGAACATTTCCGACGTACTGTTGTCAATTCAACAGCAATAGTCTTCCAGCAACAGAGGCAGAATGGTGTCCTGCTGGTAAACTCTGACTCTGGAATCAGACAACAGGAGTTGGGGGAAGGTCCTGCTCTGTTATTTAAGAGCTACATGGTTCTGGTTGGTGAACATGTGATTTGAAGAGCGTGGCGGGCTCAGAGGGCAGGGAAGCTCCTCGCCCTCTCCCCATACCTTGCCCTACGCATCTCTTTCATCTGCCTGTTCCTGAATTACATCTTTTTATAATTAACTGGTAATTTAGTTTAAAAAAGAGAGAGAGAGAGAGAAAGCTATGTGCCCTTGGGCAAGTGACTTCACTACTCCAAGCCTCAGTTTCTTCAACTCTAAGATGGGGTGATAACAGTACCTACTTCAAAGACACATTGTGAGGACCAAATAAATTAATGTGCGTCAAGGGAGTGGCCAAAAAGTGCTAACTGGCTGAAGCACATCTGTTTGGGGCTCCTGGGGTTGTTTCAACTTTTCACTCTTCTGAGGACCGGTCAGAGCACATCAGAATGTGCTATTTCCATCCCAGAGACTATAAACAGAATCTCAGAACCTACTGAACCTACATTCAGTACCCAGCAATGCTTATACTTGGTGATGCACCACATAAATACACCACTCTTCCTTTCAAAGTGTTCCCCCTCCTCAACTTCCCTATCATGGTGACTTCAAGATCTTCCCCAAGACCTGACCACAGCCTGTCTCCCTTTCTTCCTTTTCCATGGCCTGGCCCAGGCTTATCACTGGGCACCTGTATTGTTCAGTCTTTCAACAAAGATTTACTGAGCCCTTATTATATGCCAGGCAACTGGGGACCTGAAAAATGGGATTGACAAGGTCCTCAAAGAGCTTGTTTGACAAACAAAAGACAGGAAGCAAGTTAAATGTGCACAAATTAAATTCCCCCAGTTCTCCATTTCTAAAAATAACAAGAGCAAAACATGGGGTCCTTCTGTGCATTAGACACTGTGACAGGTGTCTCACGGACTGTTCTAACCCTCTCAACACCGGAAGAATGTCACAGGGCGCATTTTCCTCCTTCTACAAACCCTGAAGTTCAGAGGTCACCCTGTCCAGGCAGAAGTCGGACGTTTGCCCAGGTCTACGAAGTCCACACTCCTTCCACAGCACTCCCCTGTGGCCAATTCCCAGCAGCCAGAACTGTCTCAGAGCATGCCGTATAGAACTGGACCTCGCTTTTGCTTTTTGGCTGAATGGTGTGACTGAGTATAAGAAATGCTTCTGGATATTACCGTGTCCTAATTTTTGAAAAATTAAAACCGAATATAACCCTGCAAATTTCTCTTTAGGAGCTAGAAAATTGAGCCAATTTACTGACCCTAAAGTAGGGAAGTGTTCCATTTCTAGGTCAGAAGTGGACTTTTCCCTTCCGCTCCCTATAGATGGCTTCTAAGTGTCTCACTGAACTCTGGACACGAGTTTTGACTAGATTGAGCATAATAACCTCTGCTCATCGCCTAGTGGAGAGGTTGACCAGGCTCGTGTTGACTGTAACAAAATCCTATCGCAATCCCTGACTTTAACAGGATTTCCCGCTCTGGGCCCTTTCACCCTCCCCTGTAATGGAGCTGACCTCGTTTCTCATTACATCTTGGCTCAGGGACGCTGCTGTGGCTGGGCAGAGCCGTGTGCGTACTATGCCCTGTATACAACTCACTCGCAGCCACTTTGTATGGCTGGTCAGCCTCTTCTCAAGGTGCCTCTCATCGGTGCTGCTGATTGACCGGAACGTCTGCCCTTCTTTCTGTCAAAGTCTGCTGCTTCCTTGACAGCAGCTCTGACTGACTCCTCCTGGCTTCAGCTGTCTGTCTCCTTACCATTCGCTCAACTTCCTTCGGCACTTACAGAGCTCTAGAGCCTTTTACTGGCCAACTCTTGGACTTGAGAGTGTTTATTTGGATCTCTTGCTATGGGTGGGTCTCTCTACTAGGCTGGCTGCTCCTTAAATAACTTATCTTTCTTCCTTTTGTCCTCTCAGGCTCCCGATTCAAACATACGCCAGGCACTATGCTACATACCAGAAACGGTCATAAATCAGCTCTCTTCAGGCATTCATAGTAGAGCAAGAAAAGCACACCGTGTCTTGAGAACAATACCAAAAGCATGATGTGTGCAGGGGTTTCAGGAGGCATGCCGGCAGGAGAGGACTCTCGGTGGGATGGGGGAGGGTCAAGGAAGGCCTTCTAACAGACGTGATGTCTGAACTGAGTTTTCAAGGATGAGTAACAGTCTGGTTACACAGACACACGGCAAGTGCTCAGTAATGGCGACCACAATGTGGATTGTATCTATCATGTGGAAGTACCTGCTTCCTTCTTAGCAAGGCTTTGCTATCCCAATCCCGCCCTTTCTGCGGCTGCTGGCAAGACCGGCTGTGATTGTGGAGGTACTGCGGGCTAGAGGGAAGCATCGTGGGCCACCAGAGTCCAGAGTCAGGTCTCAGCCCCAACTCTGCCACCAGTGGCTGAGCTTCCTGGGGAAGTCCTCTGAAGTCCTTTAACACCTCAGGGCCTCTCTAGCCAATCTCAGTCCCTGCTGACCGCAGCCTAGACTCAGCTGTAACAATTCCTAGTCTCCTGGTGGTTTCCCTACCATACCTCGGGGTGGGGACAGAGGGACACGTGGTCACATGGCCTGCCAGCAGCTCTCTTCCCGCTGCCAAGTGAGGATTTAAAGTCAATTGGCAGAGGGTCCCAGGCCCCAAGGCTTGGGCCTGTCCCACCGAGGCCTCCCAATTTCCATGATAGCTCTCATTTCCAATGGATGGCTGCGGAGACTGGCGTTCTCCGTGCCGCTGTGGCCCCGGGCCAGCTGGCCAGCCAGAACCTGCCCTCTTACCTCTTTTCCAGCCTGTTCTGTTGCCCAGGCTGGACTCTGTTTCCAGTGTTCATGGCCTCTTCTTGTGTACATTGCCCGGGCCATGACCCCACCCCGTCTTGCTCCACACTCCTGAAATGGCTCACCCTCTCCCCGTTCCGTGGAGGGGCCGCTGTGGCTCTGCCATACCCCTTCCGGCACAGGGCCGTCGGTTCTACCTGTCTTCCTGGCCTGGCTGGGGAGACACCTGTTCACTCCCTAAATTCCAGAGGCGCTGCCCTGGAGGCACTTCCCGCCTCCCTCATAAGGCAGCCCCGCTGTGAGGAATAGATGAAGCCGCTGCTCCAGGGGAAACGAAACCCCCAGAACACATGAGGGGTTCTTCTTTTTCTCTTCTTTTTTTAACATTTTATCTTTTTTTTTTTTTTTTTTTTTTAACATTTTATCTTTAAGTAGTCTCCCTGCTCAACATGGGGCTCGAACTCACAACCCTGGGATCAAGTGTCGTACGCTCCACCGACGGAGCCAGCCAGGTGCCCCTATTCTTTTTCTTCAAAGAGATGAGAATCCTTGCCAAACTGGGCCAGGGACTCCATGCTGGAGCTGTTTTCGACCCTCGGCCTGAGCTTAAAGTTTTGGTGGTTACCTGGCCCTTTCTTGGCTTCTTAGGAACGTTTCTGGTAAAACTACCACCTGAAGGCACGAATCTAACAACAGCAGTCGTCACCGTGCTTACCAGGTGCCAGGCACCGGGCTAAGCACATGCAAGGTCTCGTTCAATCCTCAACTCCATGAGGGGGGGGTACTGTTAGCACCCCCATTTTATAGATGACAAGACTGAGGCTTAAACACCTGTCCAAGGTCACGCAGCCGGCGAGGGGCAGAGCTGTACCTCTGACTGCCAGCTGCACCGTCTCTATACTGTTTCCCATAAACTCCTCCCCGCCCCGACAACTACTATTTCATCTTCCTAAATAGTACCTGATTCACCCACAGCTGGGGCAGGGACACTTCATACCAGTAACTGGCTGAGCTGACATTTCTGTCCCCCTGTCTGGGAGGGACCAGAAGGTCTGGGGAAGTGTGGACAAGGGTGCCCAGAATGCTGAAATACGGTCCCTCCCAAGGGAGGAATGAGCTGCTTCCCCCCTTCCTCCTGCCCTACCTGCCCTGCCCCCACCCCCACCCTGCAGCCTCGTCAGCACCTCCATGCTCTCCGAGGACAATCTGGGGCAGCTCCTGTGGTCAGCGCCTCATGAGGTGGGTGGGAGGTGCCATTCCCGAGGTGGTGGCTGGCCGGATCTGTTCCCGCTTTCTAACACTTCTCCTGTGAGGCAGCTCCCTCTGCCACTAGGGCCCGTACAACCCGACTTCCCGGGCCTCCTGGCCCCGCACTTCCTCCTCACAGGCTAATTCCAAATCTGCGGCAGGCTGACCCTCTCCTGGTGGAGCCCCCTCACCTGGTATCGTAGTTGTTGGAGTTCTTATCAAACTTGTAGGTGGGCGGGAAGAGCAGGGGGCCCTCCTGGAACTCCCGGAGCAGCGGGTCGTGTTTCTTGGCAATGCTGAGCTAGAGAGAAAGAACAGTCCCATCTCCTAGGAGTCCTGACCCAGTGGCCCAGCACACACTCCATTCAAGGGATGAGCACGTGCCGGCACGCTAGGCAAGAGTCCAGCAACACGTCTTCCCTTCCTCAGTGGCAACCTCAGCCGCCCGGTGGCAACCTCAGCACCCCATCCCCACTCCACCCCCAGGAAAGCAGCTGGATCCCTTTGTAAACATCACGCGAGATCCCTAGTCCCGCGAGAGGCAGATGCCTGCCATTTCCCAGTCCTTGGACTCTAGGGAGCGGGCTTTGAATTGCATCTGTCTGGGAGACACTAGCAGACATGTATCACAGTGTATTTGGGTAGCCAGGGTGCCCCCAAAGGGGTAGTATCTCATCCTCCAGAAGGCAAGCAAGCCTGGGGATGGGAAAGACAACAGGGTATAGGAGAGTCAGCGTCTGGTGCGGGGCCACGGCAGGCGGAAGCCCTTCTCATTCCCCAACTTATTTCACACCCGGCAGCTCCTCCAGGCGAAGACCAGGCCTCTGGGTGCAAAGGGAACAGGGACTTCAGAGGCTTGGGAATGGAGGACAGGTGCTCAGGAACCCGAGCAGTGCTCCCCACATTTGATGTTAGGCCTCCACAATGGGCTCAGATCACCCCTCTGGACCCTTCCTTCATTTGATACCTGATCCTTCTCCCACAGGTCCCTGTAGCACCGATTTTTTATGGATTCCCGAACAAAATGCAGCCCAAAGTCCTCGATCCGAAAGTTCATGTCTCCAAACCAGAGAATGAGGCTGCAGAGAGAAAAGAAGGCAGCTGAGGGCTATGATGAGGTAAGAGAAGACAGGAGCAATGGA
The DNA here is from genome assembly GCF_018350215.1 of Panthera leo. Taxonomy (NCBI): domain Eukaryota; kingdom Metazoa; phylum Chordata; class Mammalia; order Carnivora; family Felidae; genus Panthera; species Panthera leo. The sequence goes on along the minus strand of NC_056692.1, from coordinate 15,158,309 downwards.
CCCCGGGGCCGCTCACTCCTCTGGCACAGAGCTCGAGGGGCAGGTGAGGCGCCAGATGCTGGGAGAGGAGCCAGTAATGGTAACGACGTGGCATGGGTCCTACCGGGCTGTTCTGACGGCCACTTCCTTGTCCTCCAAAGAGGCCAGCCCCTGGGGGCAAGTAGCAAATACAGAGCAGGCTCTAGGCCTCCCACTCCCCCCCTCAACTGGCCACCAGGCAAGGCTGAGAACCAGCTCCCTGTGGGTGACCTCAAGGAACCATGGCCTTCTCAATCTGGGGTGTTCAGAAGTGTCTAGAGCTCCTAGGCAGGCCAGGGAGGCAAAGCTGGATGGGAGAGTAGATGGAGCGTTAGGGAAGAGGCTGGGAAAGGGGGGGAGGGGAGCAAAGCTGCCTGAGGAGGATGCTAGCCTGGGCTGACCGCAGGGGCAGCAGTTTACAAGCACATGCTCACTCATGGTCCAGGATGTTGGGGATGTTCTGTCCCTCAAAATTTTGCATCTCCAGGATCCGGTCAAAGTGCTGCAGCCGCTGGTCATTGTTGGCCATGTGGGGGGGGAGGTGGCAGTTGATGATGCTGACATAGTAGCCATAAAGCTTCAGGCAGATGTTGATGCCCCCTTTGTTCCCCTGGTGGAACAGATGGGCAGAAGGGTGGGAAGTCGCTCTGGGTGAGAATCACCTCCCCTTTCCCATTGCAGGGCCAGACACTCAGCTCCCTGGAGCGACGTCTCCATCTAAGAGCCCAGCTCACCCAGTCTGAGGTCTCAGGGGTGCTAAGCTCCCAGGGGCAGGAGAGCAGATATGTGGGGCACTGGCCTGGAAGAATGCTAAGATTCATTTCACCCCCTCTTTTATTTGCTCACCTCTAAAGAACCCAGCCCTCCCCGGCCCAGTGGCAGGAGGCCTCCCAGCTCACAACTCAGACCACAGCTCAGTCCTTACCCAGTACCCGAAGAGGCCAGTGGGGGTGGATTTAGTAGAGAGGATCTGGACAAAGGGCAAATGCTGATGCTTGGCAAAGAAGAGTAAGAGGAGCCCCTGCATGCGGACACTGGAGACCTACAGCACAGGGGGGGACAATGGTCATTCATTTCCCTGCACTGGCTGAGCACGACTCTGCCCAGCCCTGAGGTCAATGGTATCTCAGCTCCAGTCTCACTCCCCTTAGCTGCCAAATGATGCATTCTGGGAGCTGAGCAAGTTCCAGTTTCTGTTCCTGGCCTTGGGTGGAAGGCAGGGAAGACAAAGCCGCCAGGGTACCCTGCCATCAGGAGGGCACTGACTCTTCAGTCCCAGTCCCATGGAACCCAGGGGCTCCTCTCACCCATGCTCTGTGGGTCCTTTGGGCACTGTGGGCTGCTACCCCTGTGGGCCAGGGCCTCAGAGAGGAATGGCACAATGCAGGATAGTGGCTAAGGGCAGTGGCTTTGAAGTTAGCCAGATCTGGGTTCAAAGCCCAAGAGTATTTGATACTGGGCCAAGTCTCAGTCTATTTTATCATTGATAAAGCAGGAATCTATCTCATCTATCTCACAGATGCTGGAAGGATTAACTGGTAGCTGCTATTTTTTGGTTTAAGGATTTATTTTTTATTTTTAACATTTATTATTATTATTTTTTTTTTTTTCAACGTTTTTTATTTATTTTTGGGACAGAGAGAGACAGAGCATGAATGGGGGAGGGGCAGAGAGAGAGGGAGACACAGAATCGGAAGCAGGCTCCAGGCTCCGAGCCATCAGCCCAGAGCCTGACGCGGGGCTCGAACTCACAGACCGCGAGATCGTGACCTGGCTGAAGTCGGACGCTTAACCGACTGCGCCACCCAGGCGCCCCTTAACATTTATTATTGAGAGACAGAGCATGAGCAGGGGAAGGGCAGAGAGAGAGGGAGACACAGAATCTGAAGTAGGCTCCAGGCTCTGAGCTGTCAGCACAGAGCCTGACGCGGGGCTCAAACTCACAAACTGCAAGATCATGACCTGAGCCGAAGGCGGATGCTCAACCGACGGAGCCACCCAGGCATCCCATGGATTTTTTTTTTTTTAAAGTAATTTACACCCAAAATGGAGCTTGAACTCATGACCCTGAGATCAAGAGTCGCAGGCTCTTCTGATTGAACCAGCCATGCGCCCTTGATTTAAAGTTTTTAAAAGTAAATTGGGTGGCAGGGGGGTGGTGCCTGGGTGGCTTGGTCAGTTAAGCATCTGACCTCGGCTCACGTTATGATCTTATGGTTTGTAAGTTCGAGCCTCGCACTGGGATTGCTGCTGTCAGCACAGAGCCTCTTTTGGATCCTCTGTCCCCCTCTCTCTGCCCCTCCCCCGTGAGCATGCACATGCACATTCAAAAATAAACATTTAAAAATAAATAAATACATACATACATTAATACATAAATAAATAAAAGTAAATTTAGGGGACCGCTTCAGTCACTTAATCATATGACTCTTAATTTTGGCTCAGGTCATGATCTCACCAGTTGTGAGATCAAGCCCTGAGTCAGTCTCTACGCTGACAGCACGGAGCCTGCTTGATTCTTTCTCTCTGCCCCTTTGTCTCCCTCCCTCTTATAACCATTTTACGAAATTAAAAAATACATATAAGTAAATTCAGGGAGGGGTGCCTGGATGACTTCAGTCGGTAGAGCATGTGACCTTGATCTCAGGATTGTGAGTTCAAGCCTCACGTTGGGCGTGGAGCCTACTTAAAAAAAAAAAAGAAAGTAAATTCAGGTAAAGAACATGAGAGAGCCTTCTAGGGTGCTAAACGTATTCTGTATCTTGACTTGTTGACTTGACAGGTGATAATATTGGTGCATATACACATAAAAATCCATAAAAAATACGCTTAATTTTGCAAACAGTATAGGTCAATGGAAAATTAAGAAAATGCTCCACAAAATAATTATACCCTGTGGTTCGTTGCATTTCCACAAAGGCAATGAGAGCAAGCACAGTGGACATGTGTTTACGGGCTGGGGAGAACGGCCACCATCTACACAAACCCTTCATACCGCATTTAACCTCTGCACCAATGTCCCTGTTCTGCAGATGGAAGGCTGAGGCTCAAGGAGACTAAGGAACCAGTAGGACTACTTGGATAACAGTATTAGAGGTCTGGGGTCACCAAAATCCTTGCTCTCTTTGAGGTGGGGTGGGAAAGGGCCCTAGCCAGTGACCCGCTCACTCAGCTTCAGGCTGTCTACACCTACCACCCGAGTAGCTGTTTCCGGAGCATGAGGTGCAGAGGCCAAGGAGGAAATCCCCGGGTGGGGAGTGTGTACTGGGGCCTTCCAGGAATTATGAAACTTGATGCCGCAGGCCAGGAGCTTTGGCACAGTGGAGGAGTCAAAGCAGGGAGAACCCCAAACCCAGGAACGAGTGAGGGAGGCGTGGAAACCTAGGGCTGGGTAGAGGTTGCTACAGATGTGTCCTCAGCCCCACCCTCCAGCCCCAGTCTTGGTCTCTCCCATTCACAAGCACAGGATAATGGACCTGACTAAGGAACCGATAAAGATCCAGGAAGGGCTGTCAAGCTTAATCCTAATCCACAGAGCAGGTCTGGGCCACTGGGACCCAGCACAAAGGCACCAGTCCACTCTGTGAAGCAGCAGGGACTGGTGGGGAAGGGGGGGGGTGGCAGAGGCAGGAAAGCCTCAGACTGGGAGAAAGGGTGGGGCCACGGGGGGGGGGGGGGGGGGGAAGGCGGGAGAGGGGAAGTTCGGTTGGAGGAAGTGAAGTAGGAGGAGCTAAGGAAGGGCCTAAAGGGAGGCAGATAGGGGCTCTGGAGCAGGCAGAGGGCATCAGGCCCAGGCTTCTCAACCTATAATTGGCAAACTCCTGCCAAAGGAAGAGGCTGCAAGCAGGACTCACCCCTTCCCCTCAATTCTTGGCTAGGGGAAGGAGGGACATCTATCTGCTTTGGGTGCCAGTCCCTCAGGCAGTCCTCCCAAACGCGGGAGGCTGCATGGGTGGAATGGGTTGTGTCCCTGCCACAAACTGAGCTAATTTCCTTGGCTCCATTCCATTCTACCAATCCCTTGCCAGTTAGCTGGGGCGCAAGGAGGCCTCCAATCTTGGGAAGAGAGTGGGTGGTGAGAGTAGTGGTTCTGCCCTCACAGAGGCTCTAGCTCCTCGTCTGTAGAAAGAGGCCTGAGTTTCATCTGGAGAAGACCAAGGGCTTGGGGGTTGGCCTTTTCTAGCCTCAGCAGCAGGACAAAACTTGTATTCCCTCCTCCTGGCTCTGCCCTCAAGAGGACTCACATCTGTTGCCTTGGCATCTTTAGGCAAACTGGGGTAAGAGAATCAATTCTGAAGAAATCCAGTTGCCCAGGGAGAGGAATAGAGGAATTCTGGTATTTCCTAGAAGCACTGCATGAGGCGCTCTGAATGGGAGGATGCTTCATCCCTCAGCTGCGCAGGACATAAAGGTGAAGATGTAGCAATCTAGAGCCTTCCTGTGGAGTCTCCTATGGTCTAGTTTCCCCAAAGAATACTGGCCTTTCAGACTGAGAACTATTTTCCTCCCCATCTATCTCCCCTCTCCTAACCTCTGGGCCCCTAGAAGTTGAGGCACATGTCCTCTATGATCAGAGGACACCCTCGAATACCAGTAGGCTAGCCTTGGGATACCTGTCAGCCTCAGAGCTCACCAATATAGCACTAAAGTATAGTAATCAAAAACATGGGTTATGAAGTTTGAAAGATATGGATTTAAATCCCAGATAGCCTGTGTGACCTCTGAGTCTTGGTTTTATCTGTAAAATAGCCATATTTCAAGAGTTTTGGTTTCTAAGTAATGTATATGGAAAGCTTATTTACAATGCTTACTACCAAGTAAGCACTCGATACATGTTAGCAGTTATTATTATATTCGGGGACTTCAGGCTGGGCATGTGAGTAGAGATGGAGGCTGGCAGTAGGGTAGGCACTGAGGTGTTAATAAGCTCCCCCCTCCACCCCCCCGGATTCTCCCAATCTGAAAAATATCAAGGTGTTAAACTAACCCCCGGGGTCCCAGCTCAGCTCCAGCTACATTGGAAAGACACAAGGCAGACAGGAGCACCAGGAAGCCAGGTGCAACTGAAGTTCAGGCCTTTAAATAAATGGAAACAGCATGAAAGCCTGAGTGGGAGACCAAAGGACTGGGGGTTAGTGAGGAGAGGGGAGATACATTTCCCAACTGCCCATGAACTTGTAAGTTACCTTGACGAAGGTCAGAGGGGAAAGCACATCCATGAAGAAACTGCTCCATGGGTCTTCAAAGGCAGTGTCAGAAAGGAGGCTCATGATCCCACAGTTCATTTCCTGCAAACTGCCCATCCCAGGTCAGAGGATCTCCCCCTGGCCTAGAGGGTACTGCCTCTGCCACAGACATTTAATACTGCCCTCAGCACTTTCAAACCTTGGGTACTCATGACCGTGATCTCTCCCTCCCCTGGCTGTTGATCGCCAACCCTTCGCCATCACTAACTCAGGACAAGAGACACTGACTGGCTGAAAGCTCCTAGCCTTCAGACTCCAGAGCAAGGGAGGACAGGTCACAGTTCCCCATGGGGACGATTTGGGACTGGCTGGGCTTACCTATCTCAGATATGGGGAAGGGTGAGGGGGCATTGCAGACACCTACCCAATGACATACATGTCCACACTCAGGTTCTCTTTGTTGAGCTGAAGAAGATCACTGAGGTCTAGAGGAGGTGCTGCAGAGGCCACGTTCCACGTCACAACATGGATGCTGTGGAAGGGATGCAAAGGGAAGTCGTGGAGGAAGGAGGGTAAGACCTTATCCCGGTAACAAACGGGCCGAGGCCCGCTGATGGCCGCACCACGATCCCCTGCAATCGTAGTGGGAAATGTGTTTCTGCACCTGGGTGTGGGAAGAGGTGCACTGAACTGCAGGCTCTTCATCCTGACTTCCGTCCTGAAGCAGGACATTTCCATCCTGCTTTGGCTCCTCCATGCAGGCCCACAGCTGCCCACACCTGGCAGCATGGGTGCTGCTGACAACAGCAAAGCTGCTCAAAGGTTTCCGGGGCAGGCAAGGGAAGGGGTGGGGATGGGGTGGGTCGTCAGGAACTTAATAATTCCATCAGCCATTCGCACCTCAGGGCTCCTAAGACCACCAGAAAGATTCTGGAGGTTCAGTTTTTACCTTGTAAGAGGCCTCGGCACTACAAGACAGGAGAATTTCAAAAATAACAGAGATAACAATACCACATTCCCTTCCTTCCTTCTTCCTAGGAGGTCCCTGGAGCATAACCAAATTCTGCCAAACATTTCAGGGAGCCCAAAGAGAAGATCCTAAATAACAAGGTTCTCAACATCTCTCTCAAGAGTCTACCCTCTTTGGGGAAAAGTCATCAGTTGGATAACATCCTCAACCTTGGCTTCACGCTAGGGAAGCAACAGAACTTAGATCAGCAGCTTTCAATAACAATGGATCACATCAGAGGCTCCGGGGAAAAGACACTTGCAGATCTCTTTAATTGAATAGTTACAGCAATACTCCAAGAGAGCCCGACTCTGCTCAGTACAGAGCTACAAACCCTGCAGAGACCAAAGACAGCCACCAATCCCTAGGTGAGTCTTAGGGACACTATGAGGAGAGGATCTGCAGCAGCTGCAAACCGAGAATGGGAGCAGCTACAAGGGGGTTGAAAGAGGTGGGAGAGAAGGGCAGGACGTCTAAAAACATCTCTTCTTCACCAGATCCTGTTCTTAGAGGTCCGTGTTCTAAAAAGCACAATTTGAAATTCTCGGCCTTTTTAAAACAACTTCCTGCCCCTCCCTATGAACATCAACAAAACAATACACAAACCACCTTTCTAGGCATTCGGCCAGAGATTCTGGGCTACGTTAGTTTAAGATCTCCCCCTGCTGTCCAACAAAGGATTAAGAAAAGCAACCCTTTTAGTGCAAGGCTCTTTGTTTTCCCACGGACCAGCTCTAAATGGATGGAGAACAAAAGCCGGGATTTCTTGCCCTCACTCTCAGATCCGACGATTAGCAGCAAATCCCTGCATTGTGACTTGCACTAAGTTGGTGATTAGTGGTGTTCTTTGCTAAAGAGCAAGCATGGGACCAGGCTATACCCCTTCGCTAAAGATCTTACCTAAATCTGATTTCGGATTTCAGATCACAACGGGATCAGGTAGACCCCGTGATGTACGTGCTGATCAAAAGAACAAGATTTCTACTCTAGAGCTGACAGAAGAATGCCTTGTTATGTCTTTAACTTCAGACAGCCCGACAACGCTGCCTCCGCCAGTAGCAAACTGAGACACCTGCTTGGGGCACCCAAATAGGAACGAGCTCGGCGGCTTGAATTTGGAGGGGGCGCGGGGCTTGGGCCCAAAACAGCCCACTCGACATCGGCTTGGGAGAACTGGGGAGGGCCTCTGAACTAGAATCAGCCCTGTAGGCCTGGTCCTTTCTCTCCCAGTCTAGTTCTACCCCAGATCCGCAGCCCGGAATGGGTAGGAGGCAGTGATCCTGCCCGGAGCAGGCGGGCCTGCCCGCAGCCGCCTTCCTCACCTAAGCGTCTTGCCTCTCGGTTCGGTTAATTTCCGTGGGTTCACAGCCGCCATCGTCCCAAGCAGCGGCCCGGCCGCCTCGTGTGTCCCCGCCACAGCCGCTCCTGGCCCGATCCGCCTCCCTCCTGCAGGAGGTCCCGGCCAGCTTACTCTCACCAATTGTTTTCCTTCCGGATTCTGACTCTCCGCCTCAGCTTCCGTAAGAGGCGGGGCTTGATGGCACGAAGGGCTCTGAGTGGCTCGGCCCGGGGGAAGAGGCGGGCCTCTCCAACGAGCGCGAAACGGCGAAAGGCTGCGAGGAGAGAGGCTTAGGGGATCCGGGCCGTAAGACAGGCACGTCTCTGTGTCGTCAGAACCCGACGCAACGATGCCCCGCCCAGCGCGCCGAGCATCTGTCACCGCCCACCCCATGGCTCCCAGGGTGCCCCGCGCGAGGCCGGCCGGGAGGGGCTGTCTTCCGGCGGAAGCTGCTGCGAGGCCCGCACCGGCATCCTCGAGCCGGCGCGTCTCCCTATCGTTGGAAATGGGGTCTCTGACCTCTGCGCTGTGCCCCTCCACCTCCCCAATGCCCAGAGACCCAAAGGGCGAAGGTTGAGGGTGGGGTGGCAGCCCAGCCACTGTCGTGCCTGTAAACCAGTCTCTCTGCCCCTCATCTACAGGTAAACGCTTTCATGTTGGTCATTGAGCTCCTCCTTCGTTCCTCTCCACTCCCACTTTAAAGTGCTTCTCGCTTTTTAAACTCATTAGGTTATTTATTACATGTTAGACGCTGGAGGTTCCTGGACTCTTAAAAAAAAAAATTAGCCACCAAAGAATCAAAAACCACTCCCTATATTTGATGAATATCAGATGAAGATTATTTTGCCAAAGATTAACACAGATTTTCTTCAGATAACTGGCTCTTAATCTTGTTTGGCAGTGGGGAGGACGGTGCATGGGATTCCTTTGAGGATCCGATGAGAACCATGACTCCCCAGAAGAATGCACAATTTCACAAACAAGTTTTAGGAGGTTCACAGACCTGGAACTTTTTTTTTTTTTTTTTTTTAAATAAATGTTTTGATGGGTAGGATGGTTAAAAAGAGGGAGATATGAAGAGGAGAGACCAAAGCAAAAAGGAAATACTACCAATATAAAGTGGCAGAATTCCTTTCAAATACGTGATGTCTGTAAGTACAATGACGAGGGGATGTTTTAATTTACAGAAATTGGCCTGCAAAAAATTTTGGAGATATCTTGTATTTTTTTCTAATCCTGGTAAAATGGAGGACATCAGCAGAAGTTGGAGCATATCTAAGTTGTAAAATGGACATAAGGACATCACCAATAAGCTGGACTCCAGAAATCTCTGTCTAGGATTTTATTAGACTGCTTTTCTCCCCCCAGTATACCTGTTTCGGAAGATTGAGACAAAAAGGCACAAACTCACATTAAATAAACAAGGTAATCTAATCAGTTCTACAAAGTGTATTTTGTAAAAGAAGTAGCACTAGGAACCAACCGAAATAAGTCAGGGAGTCCCGGCAGGGACTATAAAGAGGACTTGGGAAGATATACACATGCCCACAATACTGACCCCGTCCCTGACCTCTCTCGACGAGAAGGCCAGAGCCCGGCATCCCCCCTTAACAGAGGCACTGCTGCTTCAAACTGGGACTATGACCCTGGAAATCTAATGGAAGCAGCTAGTCTGCAGGGGCACGGCACACCCTCAGGTACTATCCCTGGAGCTGAGCCTTGCATCAGAAGCCCCTCTCGGTGCTAGTCAGTTTGGGGGGTGGGTGAGAGGGTAAGGGGGATACTTAAAAGCCAACACTGTTGCCCAGCAGCAACACTATCCGTGGGGATAGAATAGACCAGGGACACCCCTCCTTATGTTTCTGTGGGTTGGAGCCCCAGATCCAGCTGACCTCAGGAAATTCTAGCTCAGCTCATGTGGATGCTTTCAAACTGGGGCAACAGGTGGAGGTGGGAGGAGCCAGAGAAGAGCCAGATAAAGAGCAAGCCCCCAACTCCACGGAGTTGGGAGTGGTATGTGTGGATCTTAAGAGAAGAGCTGAAGCAAGGAGACTAACATCTGCTGACCCTCAAACTACCTGTCTGCTGAGAACATCATGGTTCGTTTCTCCCAGGATGACCCACATCTGGACTTAGATGATGAATGAAGAAGGGAAAACGTTAAGCACAAATATAATTATAGCTAATACAGAGCTTGTAGGAAAACATTAACATTTTTCTCCAGTAGTAATGCTTCACTTTCCCAGTCAAAGGGAAGCTACCAGCAGTCGGGATCCTAATAACCAACTGAACTGCCCCAGATCCATTACTGTAGACCCCACAAGGTGAGGAGACTGAAAGGAAGGTGTAACAGGACATTTCCTGGTCCCAAAGAGGCCTCAATGAAGGTGGGAGACAACCACACTGAGGGGTCTGAGTCCATCCACTGTTGCCCCAACAGGGCCACAGGGAAGCATCCGTCAGGATGTCACAGGTGCAATCCTGTGAAACATTCCCTTATTGCACTTGGAAATGAGTAAGGCAAAACAAACTGACAAGAACATAAGGATAAATGATCCCATCCTACTTCTTGCTCCCCCAACACAGATTTGGTCTCTTAATCAGCCACCCCACCCAGGCTGGCATGGGCTTGGATCACAACACGCTTGGCTAACAACATACCTCACAAGGCTTGGGAGATGTCAGATGACACCACAGCTATCTCGGATTCTCCCACCGGGAAGGCATGCTTGGGTTCTGCCAAGTCGTACAAAACCATGAAGCACTCAGCAGCTTCTACCTCCCTTGGAGTCGACTTTTTCACTGGCCTACTATGGTAGAGTTCTATACCACGATCACTACTTGCTTTTGATTGTCCAGGACAGAACTCAGCATGGGGGTGGGATGAGCTGAGTCCTTGATCCCCAAATTCCTTTCCGGTAGCTGGAGACAAGAGGGAACATGTTCTTCTGGGGAAAAGCTTTTTGCATGCTCGTTTTGTGCAGCAAGAAAAGATCAGGACCCTTCTGTCCTGGCCAGCCTCAAAGACAGGGCAGGAATGTGAGAAAGCACAGAGAAAAGAGGATTATTGCTGAGTGGCAGCACCAGCCCAAAAGGGAAGAGGAGCATGGACATACAGAGCTCCTCAGGGGGGTGGGCACACTAATTAGTACATACAGGGCAGACTCAGTTCTAAGGGCCACACTGGACAGGTCCCTCCAGGTGGAGAGTTGACCCGGGCGTATCATGGGCTCTGTGAGGTTCAGACAGAGTGGGCAACAGGAGGGCCGAGAAGCCATAGGTGTTTCTAAGACTAGTGACCAGAGATGCGATGCCTGGGGCAGAGGTTATCTGAATTTGTTGAATTTTTAAAACAGACTGGCTGGGCCCTGGGTACTTCCTCCTCGGTGCTTACAGCACATGAACAATGGGTTACTGAGAGCAGAGATCACAGTTAGGAAGCCAGACTGCTGTTCGGTGGAAATGGAGGAAAAAACTGTATTTCCAACTCATCTCCTCTCCCCAGGTGAGCACTCAAATTTGCAAAGATCTGCCCAGGAAGCGAAATACCTCAGTTTATCCCAAGGTTGAAAACAAACAAACTTAAATCATTTAAATCACCACATCACAAAAGGCAGCTATTTTGAAAGACTAAAAATGTCACTTGGAAATAAAGGGAGGGGCACACAGAAATGGGCTGAGAACACAATGGCTGGAGAGGGAGGAGCTGTAAACACAGCAACCTACAGGCCATGTATCTCAGAGGAGCAGGCTCCCGTACACGCGGGCTTCATAATACCAGACGGTCTATTTGTTCACAATATTGAAGGGCATCTAGAATTAGCTACAGTAAGGGATCGAAAGTTGCCTGAAGAATGGGCACAGAAAGGCTGCGTCCGAAGATGGCCTGTCACTCGGGAGGGTGGAGCTGCTGGGCCTTCCTGTTGACCACTGTCTTGCAAAACTAGAAAAGAAATACGATTATTAAGGAAGCAACAGAGGAAAATAGAAGCACACTGTAAATCATCATTGATGGGGCAATTTCAAAAGGAGGAAAGATGCCGGTTGGGGGTTGGGGTCAGGGGAGGAAACTAAGGCCCAAGCAGCTGGCATTGCACCAATCTGCTTGATCTTACTGTTTTATCTCTCAGAAGTTCTCAAGCACATGAGGCAGGGAGAGCAAGCTGAGGTCCACGCTACTGCTAAGACCCCAGGCCTCCTCAGCTCCTTAGTGGTAGAGGACAACCAGATTTTATTTGATAAAATAATTTTCTCTCAGAGCCTGATGGGAAGCAGGGCCAGGTTTTCAATGCCATGACCAAGCTGGCTCTGAGCTGCTGGAATACCAGGAGTCTGTGGAGGTATGTAGGGCCCTGGGGGCTAAGAGAAGGACAGGGCTTGGGCAAGAGTGACAGCATGAAACAAGGAACATCTCATTCTGGTCCTATGACCTGGGCAGAAATACTCTCCAAGCATCTGAAAGATGCTGCCTCTTATGAGGACAGCTACTTAGTATGGGATCAGGAGGCCTAAAGAACAAGGAAACGATGCCCCAGACACAATGATGGACCCTAGGAAAAGCTGTCTGGCCCGCAGATTTTCCAAGGGTGGGGCAGGTAATGGCGGCCTGGGAGCTGGGAACGAGCTCAGGGGCATAGGGAGCACCCCGGAATGCCAGCTGCAACTTGACACGGCTCTAGTTATGACAGGGAGAGGAATTAGTTGCAGATAAGCTTCAAATGTGTATCTACCAACACAGCCCCACTCCTCACCCCCAGGTCCATGTGTCTGTCTGGGCCGTTCATTATAAAATCACATATCCCTGAAATGTCCTAATAGTCACAGGATCTTTCAGTGGAGGGCTGAGAGCTGTTTAGCATGGCAGCCATCGTTATCAGTGGAGGGCAGGATGATGAACGAAGCGTGCTTCCTGACGCCACAGCGAGCTGCTGAGGCCCCGAGGACCCAAACTGGCTTTCACGTCTATGACATGCAAAGGGAGGGTATTTGGTACATACAGTGCAGAAGGGGGAGGGGTGGCTTTAGTCATCTGCGGTCATTCCTTTCACTGGGTCCTTTTGTCTCATCTGGAACAGAAAAAAACAGGAAAAACTGAAGGCTCTTGCTGCTGATGGAACTCCAACACAAATACATTCCGCCTTCTCTTCAGTCCTGCCAATGAAGAGGGTGGAGCATTTTTTGTTCACAAAGCTAATCAGAAGAAGAGAATTCTGCATACCTACGGCCAAAGCCCTACCATGGATAGCTCCGTGTCACTGGTCCCACTGTCCAGGATTTCCGTTCCTCGCCCTGCATCCCACTGCTGGGGTATAGCTCTTAAGCTCCTCTCTTTCTTCATTCATTCATTCAACAAATATCTATGAAGCAACTCCTTTGTGCTAGAAACTGCACAAAACTGCTTCAGGCCTGAGGATTCAACAGTGAACCAGGGAGAGACCAAGTCTCTCCTCCCGGTGCTTACATCCTGGGGCAAAGTGAGGGAGAACAAACCAATATGTCACGTGGGGCCAAGGGCTGTTTGGATGGAGCATGACCCTGGAGAAGCGGGTTGTGGAAGGTCTCTGACAAGTGACATTAAGTAGAGACCGGCAGGAAGCGAGGTGGCAAGTCCTGTGGCTCCCTGGAGGGGGCAGGTGAAGGGAAGGGCAATTCCCTTTCCTGGGCTCTGCTGAGAGGCTCCGCGCCATCGGTCAGATGGGCAGAGCGTGGCACGAGAAGGCAGGGCTTGAAAGTGCAGGGGGGGTAGATCTCAGCAGAAGTGTGACGCTGCCGGAAAACAGGATGGGGTCTTCTCTGGAAGCCCTGAGTGGCCCCTGTCAGCTGCACCTTCCAAGCAGAAGTGGACACAACTTCTCGTGGGGAGACCGCGGAGGTGATCTCCCTCAAATCCTTTCCAACTTACAAGTTCCACCCTATTTGCAGCATGCCTACAACACACGCGTATTTTAACTTCCCATCAGGTATTTCTTCACTATCCATGAGTTTTCTGCTCAACTCTCATTCTTTATTCATTCAACAAATTGTGAGCACCTCAGAGAATGGGCCTCTGGAGTCAAACTGCCTGGATTGTATGCTGGCGCCATCACCACATGTGACCCTGAACAAGTTACCTCACGGCACTCTAAGCCTCAGTGTCTGTGATAATAAAATGAAGATAATAAAAGCGACTACGTCGTGGGGTTGTAGAAAATGAAGTAAAGGTATTCATGCAGAGTACTTAGCGCGGTAGAGTGCTGGCCCCGAGTATGCGCTCAGTCCACCCCACCTGGGATCTCTGCAGCACCCTGCAGCAAAGCGGGGGTGGGGGGTGCCCACAAGCTCCGAGGAAACTGGACTTCTACGCTTCCTCCTCAGAGTTCTGTTTCGTTCGCTAAAACTTTAACACTGCCACGTCTGCAGAGACTCTACCTCAGAAGCAGCAGTTCTCCACTAGGACATATTTTCAAAATACTCTTCCCGCCACATTTGGAACTCGTGTCCATTTTTCACACTCCCTGCTTTCCCCCAATTATTACACTCAGTGAATCCATGTGGAACCTGGACATAGTTAAAAAAAAAAAAAAAAAAAAATTCTCCTGGAGGTTCCGATATTCATTCCCTGTTGACAACTTTTACTGGAATTACATCAAATGTCTCAGCTTGGTCTTTCGGGCCAGAGTTTCCTACTTGAGCAAAAGAATTGCCCAGACTGCTTGTTGTAGATTCTTGGACCCAAGACCTGATAAGTCAGAACCTACAGGAGACAGACAGTAAGTGAGTCATCAAATCAGTCAGTCTTACATGCCTCACTTACCATCCCTAGCAAAGATCCTCTGTGCCAAACAGGAAGATCCGTTTTCTGACACGAAGCCAGTATGTGCTTATTCCTACCTCCACCTGAGTGCCTAGCCCCTGTCGATTTGCTCTAAACTCACTTTCACAAATGATGACTTTTGATTTTTATTGCTTCTGTAACTTCAGTTATCTCTATCAATTAATGCCTGTTAATATATTACTTTATTGGAGTTTAACAAATTCAAGATTTTCCAACATGATAGAAATCTGTTAAGGATAAAGGCACTGTTTTAAAAATTTTTTTAATGTTTATTTATTTTTGAGACAATGCAAGAGACAGAGTGCAAGCAGCGGAGGGGCAGACAGAGGGAGACACAGAATCTGAAGCGGGCTCCAGGCTCCGAGCTGTCAGCCCAGAGCCCAATGCGGGGCTCGAACTCACGAACCGTGAGATCATGACCTGAGCCGAAGTCAGATGCTTAACCGACTGAGCCACTCAGACGCCCCACTGTTATGTTTTTAAAAAGAGAAAAAGTTTACCTTGTAGTATTAGGCTGGAATTGGAAGTATTTGTGTGAACATACACATAAGACAGATATGGAAATAACTAAAGATGTGAAAGTTCCTCAGCTCTGTCCTATGAGAAGGCCTGGGGGCAGCAACAGCCCAGCAGTAATGAGCACACACAGGACCCTTCACTAAAAGGAACCAGGGCTCCTTAGAGACATGGTCCCAGGGCTGTGTCACGGAAAGAAAAAGACAAACCCCTGATGCCTTGTGCTTTGAGTGGACAGAGGTAACCTGAGCAGTAAGTGGACAGAAAGACAGCTACAATGCAATGAAAGGACACCAAATCTGTGACATTCTGGCCTAAAATATATAAACTGGATCTAATCCTGCAGAATCATTGCATAAACCCAAACTGAAAGACATTTTACATGATGATTTCCCTATGCCTATAACCTTCAAAAATGTCAGGGTCACGGAAGTCCAGGAAAACTGAGGAATTGCATCAGAGTGACAGAGACTAGAAGGGTACAGTGTGTGACACTGGGCTGTATCCGCTCAAGAGGACAGAAGTCTCTGGGGAGCCTGGGTGGCTCAGTCAGTTAAGCATCCAACTCTTCATTTTGGCTCAGGTCATGATCTCACAGTGTGTGAGATTGAGCACTGTGTTGGGATTCTCTCCCTCTCTCTCTGCCCCTCCACTGCTCTCTCTCTCTCTCTCTCTCTCTCTCTCTCTCTCTAAGATAAATAAATAGGGGTGCCTGGGTAGCTCAGTCAGTTAAATGTCCAACTTTTCATCTCAGCTGGGATCATGATCTTGCAGTTCCTGGGGCTGAGCCCTCTGTCGATGCAGAGCTGCTTGGGATTCTCTCTCTCCCCCTCTCTCTGCCCCTCCCCAGCACTTTCTCTCTCTCAAAGAAAGAAATAAACTTAAAAAAAAAAAAAAAAAAAAAACTTAAAAGGAATGAGGTCTCTGTGTAAGGGGGCATACAAGAGTTCTTTGTGTTTTTCTTGTCATTTTCTCTCAGTTTGAAACTCCTTCAAACTAATTTTTAACTTTATTTTTTTTTAATTTTAGAGAGAGAGATCACATGCATGCAGGGAAGATGGGCAGGGGGAGAGAGAGAATCTTAAGCAGGCTCCACACTCAGTGTGGACAGGGCTCTATCCCATGACCCTGGGATCATGACCTGAGCCAAAATCAAGAGTTGGCCACTCAACCAACTGAGCCACCCAGGTGCCCGTCAAAATAAATTAAAAAAAAAAAAAAAATTAAAGTATAGCTGATGTACAATATTATGTTAGTTTCTGTGTACAACACAGTGATTCGACAATTAGATACATTAGGAAATGTTCACCATGTGAGTGTAGTCGCCATTGGTCACATACAAAATTATTCCACTACTATTGACTGTATTACCTGTGCTGTATTTTTCATCCTGTGACTTATTTTTTTTTTTTTTAAGTTCGTTTAAGTGTGAGCAGGGGAGGGGCACAGAGAGAGAGAGAGAGAGAGAGAGAGAGAGGGGGGGGGGGGGGGGGGGGGGGGAGAATCCCAAGCAGGCTCTGCATTGTCAGCACAGAGCCCAACGTGAAGCTCAAACTCACAAATTATGAGATCATGACCTGAGCTGAAATCAAGAGTCAGACGCTTAACTGAATGAGCCACCCAGGCTCCCCGTGACCTTATTTTATAACTGTTTCACCCACCTCCCAATCCACCCTCCCCTCTGGGAACCACTAGTTTGTTCTCTATATTTGAGGCTCTGTTTCTCTTGTTTGTTCATTTGTTTTGTTCTTTAGATTCCAGCCATCAGTGAGATTATATGGTATTTGTCTTTTTCTGTCTGACTTATTTCACTTAGTGTAATACCCTTTAGGGTCCATCCATGTTGTCACAATGCAAGATTTCATTCCCTTTTATGGCTGAGTCGTATGCCATCCATTTTATTTACACACACACACACACCCCACATCTTCTTTAGCCATTCATCTATTGATGGACACTTAGGTTGTTTCCATATCTCAGCTCAAAATAAATTTTTTTAAAAACACAAAAAAGAATTCATTAACTGTTTGCTCACTAATGACCATTCACATAAATTTTCGATTTGAGAGAGGCTAAGATTTAGTACCAGGGGAGCAAAGCTCCTTGGGCCCCAACTAGATCCATGTATACCCTCAGAGTTTATTGCCTTGCTTTAATTTACTAAAGCCAGGTCCTGTTTCCTATGGCTTAGGATGCAACTTCCTATCAGAGACCATGATAGCTTCCCTTACTCTCAGAGACAAGGTCACCTCAGGGGGTGCCACTGAAATAAAAATGCATTATTTCATTCTTCTAATGAAATGCTCTAAGAATGCTTATTTCCTGTTTCTTGGGGCCTGTATAACACTGAGAGGTTTTATCTGATGTTTGTTCTTCCGATCAAGCTACCAAAGGCTGGCTATTTAGATGCATATAGTCCAGGAATATGAAAATACAAACTCCAATCCTGGTTTGTTTTGTTTTGTTTGAGAAAAAGAGAGAACGTGTGTGCATGCACATGTGCGCAAGCAAGGGAGAGGGGCGGAAGGAGAGAAAGAATCTTAAGCAGGTTCCACGCTGAGTGCAGAGCCTGATACAGGGCTCAGTCCCAAGACCCTGGGGTCGATCATGACCTGAACAGAAATCAGGAGTCGGATGCTCATCCGACTGAGCCATGTCAGTTGGACTAGGCATCCCCTGGTTTGTTTGTTTTTTAATTTTTATTTTAATGTTTATTTTTGACAGAGAGAGAGAGAGAGAGAGAGAGACAGAGCATGAGCGGGGGAGGGACAGAGAGGGAGACAGAATCTGAAGCAGACTCCAGGCTCTGAGCTGTCAGCACAGATCCCGACGTGGGGCTCAAACTCACGGAGTGCAAGATCATGACCTGAGCTGACCCCTCCCCTATTTGTTTTTTTATTATTTTTATTTATTTTTGAGAAAGAGAGAGAGACAGAGCATGAGCAGGGGAGGGGCAGAGAGAGAAGAAGACACAGAATCTGAAGCAGGCTCCAGGCTCTGAGCTGTCAGCACAGAGCCCGACATGGGGTCTAATTCACAGACTGTGAGATCATGACCTGAGCTGAAGTCGGACGCCCAAACGACTGAGCCACCCAGGCACCCCCCTTGGTTTGTTTTTAACAGTGATTTTCTCTAGGGAATAAGGCCAGGGATTGGAAGAAAGGAACTTTTATTCATCTATTTATTTTATTTATTTATTTGGACTTCAATTTTGTATTTTTCCATATTCATATATTTTTAAGATTTTATTTTTGGGGCCCCTGGGTGGCTCAGTCGGTTAAGCCTCTGACTTCAGCTCAGGTCATGATCTCACAGTTCGTGGGTTCAAGCCCTGCGTTGGGCTCTGTGCTGACAGCTCAGAGCCTGGAGCCTGCTTCAGATTCTGTGTCTCCCTCTCTCTCTGCCCTTCTCCCACTCATGTTCTGTCTCTCTGTCTCTCAAAAATAAACAAACATTAAAAAAAAAAAGATTTTATTTTTAATCTCTACACTTAACATGGGGCTTAAACTTACAACCATGAAATCAAGAGTCACATGCTCTACCAAATAAGCCAGGCAGGTGTCCCTATTTTGTATATCTTTTGAAAATTTTTACTATTAAGTATGAAATACTCCTTTGATTAAAAAAAAACTAGTGAAAGTATCAATGTCAATATCCTGGTTGTGATACTCTACTATAGTTTTGCAACACATTGCCGTTGGGAGAAATGGATCTCTTTGCATTCTTTTTTTTTTTTAAGTTTATTTATTTTAGAGAGAGGGAGAGAGAGCATGCATGAACGTGGCAGAGAGAGAAGGAGACAGAATCCCGAGCAGGCTCCACTCTGTCAGCATACAGCCAGAGGTGGGGATTGAACTCATAAACTGTGAGGTCACGATGTGAGCCAAAATTGAGTTGTACGCCTAACTGACTAAGCCACCCAGGCACCCCACTCTGTATTATTTCTTATAACTGCATGTGAATCTTTTTTTATTTAATTTTTTTTAATGTTTATTTATTTTTGAGAGGCAGAGAGAGACAGAGTGTGAGCAGGGGAGGGGCAGAGAGAGAGAGAAAGACACAGAATCTGAAGAGGCTCCAGGCTCCAAGCTGTCAGCACAGAGCCCGATGCAGGGCTCGAACTCACAAGCTGTGAGATCATGACCTGAGCCGAAGCTGGACGCTTAACCGACTGAGCCATCCAGGCGCCCCTACATGTGAATCTTATAATCATTTCAAAATAAAAAGTTCAATAAGAAATAAAGCTAGTAAAAAAAAAAAAATCAGTTTAAGACCCTGAAAAGCAACCAGAGACCAAGCATTCCTGAAGGAACACAAACATGAGGCACATGCAAATTGTTTCTAGAACCTCTTTAGAAAGCCCTTTGCAGGGGTTCCTGGCTGACTCAATCAGAGGGGCGCGTGATCTCCAGGTCATGAGCTCAAGCTCCATGGTGGGTGCAGAGATTACTTAAATAAATAAAACTGAAAAGAAAATTAAATTAAAAAAAAAAAAGAAAGCCCTTCAGAAAAGAAATTTGGTAATAAATAACAAGAGTCTTAAATTCTCTAATTCCATTGGTAGGAATTTATTCTAAGGAAATAATCATAATCCAAATCCAAATAATCCAAAACACTGCATGCACAGAGATTTTCATCCCAGCATTATTGATAACAGTGAGAACCTGAGAACATGAAGGAAAACCCAATGCAGGGCAATGACCGATCACAGAGCAATGTGTATGCTGCCGTCAGAACCCTGTATGTGAAGAAACTCTTGGTGGAAAATGTTAACATTTGTTATAATGTTACATATTTGTTATAATGTTCAGAGAAAAAAGTAGGCTATCCATTTGGCCTATGTCCTATGATCATAACTAAGTAAAAGTGTGTAGAAAGGGGCACCTGGGTGGCTCAGTCAGTTAAGCATCCAACTTTGGCCTAGGTCATGATCTCACGGTTCTCGTGAGTTCAAGCCCTGCATCGGGCTCTGTGCTGACAGCTTGGAGCCTGGGGCCTGCTTCAGATTCTGTGTCTCCCTCTCTCTCTGCCCTTCCTCTTGTTCATGCTCTGTGTCTCTCTCTCAAAAATAAACATTAAAATTTTTTTTAAAAAAAGTGTGTAGAAAGACTTCACATGTTTTGGAGGTTATCTTTAAGTAGAGTACAAGTCATTTTTTTTCTTTCTACTTTTCACTATTTTCCAAAAAAATGTTTAATGTTTATATGTTACCCTAATACTGAAAAATGAGACTGTATTTGAAAAGAAAAGAAAGAGGCGCCTGCCTGGGTAGCTCAGTTGGTTAAGCCTCCGACCTTGGCTCAGGTCACATGATCCCACAGTTTGTGAGTTCGAGCCCCGCGTCAGGGTCTGTGCTGACAGCTTGGAGCCTGGAGCCTGCTTGGGATTCCGTGTCTCCCTCTCTCTCTGCCCCACCCCTGCTCGCACTCTGCCTCTTGCTCTCTCTCAAAAATAAACAAACATTAATAAGTGAATGACTGATGAACAAATAAATAAATAAAAAGAACGTAAATAAATCTACTTCCATATTTCAAGATGTTCCAAAGTTCCAGGCGGTCTGCCCTGGGGTCACTCACTGTTGGGCAGATGAGAGGGAATTAAGAGTCCACGGGCCAACATGGTTCTCCACCTGCAGGGATCCCGCAGCCTCAAGAGCCGGAGCTAGCGCTGCCCTGTGCCAATGCTACTGGAATCTCACGCCCCTCTGTCCCGTGGCCCAGCGGGTAAGCCAGGCTCTGAATGGTTTCTGTTGATCAGCTTAACCCTCTAAACTTCTGTCTACCATAATCACAAACTGGAAACTTTGGGGTATAGTAGGCATTTCACTGCACAGGGACACTTATATAGTCTCAGGGGAACCAGTTCAGAGTTTAAGACTTAAAAATCTAAAAATGATGGTGAACCAGCAATCATCTGCCAGAAAGCCAAAGGATGGAGCAAGGGACCTTTGCATCAAGAGTCAGGAGACGAGAAAGGGAAAGGCACATTCACAGGTAAGCACAGGGACAGGGGGAATGACTGCAAGGAGGTTCAGAGACAGCCCCCAAAGTGGACCTGCGGAGCAAGAGGGTCATGCGGCCTCTTGGCTCCATCACAAAGGGATGAGCTATGGAGGGACCAGAGGAATCATGGAGCCCACAGGGACTTAGAAGGAACCCCCACAAAGGAAGGCTGGGAAAGAAAATGCTACAGAATCTTACTCATGCACTCTGACACAACAGTATCTTTGCTGTTTTTCAGCAAATGTTCTAGAGTCCAGCACATCAGGAAACAAGTTTTCTTAAAAGTTTTAAAATGAGTTCCCTTCTCCCAGGTGCATTATCTACAGAGTCATTGGCCAAAGGCCCAGGCGGCACTTGTATACTGAACTAGAAGGTATCCTCAACTTCTTTGAGCCTCAGTTGTTCTACCTATAAGATGAAAATACTATGGCACAGGATGACATGAGGATTTGATAACGCAATTCACGGAAAATGCTGACCACACACGCCAGGCGTACAGTAAGACCTCAACAAAATATTAGCTATTAGTAATGAAAATATTTTTTATTACCACCACGTTCAAGAGATAGTGAGTTCCCCATTATAGGAAGCAATCAAGCACAGGCTGGTGGGGAAGCTGCAGAGAGGACTCAAGCGTTGGACATGCAATTGGACTAAGTGAGCTTTAAGGAGCTTTCTTTCAGTTTCAAGATTATGAGTCTCTTTTAAAAAAAATTTTTTTTTTTTCTTAGTGTTTTTATTTATTTTTGAGACAGAGAGAGACAGAGCATGAGCAGGGAAGGGGCAGAGAGAGAGGGAGACACAGAATCGGAAGCAGGCTCCAGGCTCTGAGCCATCAGCACAGAGCCCGATGCGGGGCTCGAACTCACAGACTGTGAGATCATGACCTGAGCCGAAGTCGGACGCTCAACCGACTGAGCCACCCAGGTGCCCCTCAAGACTATGAGTCTCTTAAGAGAGCAAGAGCAAGGGAGAGGGAGAAAAAGAGAGGGAAGAAGGGAGGGAAAGAGGAAAGGAGGGAGGAAGACAGACAGACACTGCTCTCCTACAGGCACACATATCCTGACATGTTTCTTTTTAGGGCAAAGGACTGATCTCTTGATCCCTTGTTTCTCAAACCCTTGAACCTCACCCAAGAATGGTAAGTCCACCCTCCCATTGGGACCAGAGTTACAGTAGTGGTGACTGTGGCCTTACAGTGACCCCTCATAATTCACCGAGAAAATCCACCCACGTTAGACTGCTATGCATTATTCAGAGAGCAAGGGTCATAATTCCTCTTGCAAATTTACAGTTAACCATGGCAGGTTGTAAACATGCATCTATCGCTATTCCTCCCCCAAACCCCACTACGATGACAGTAAAAGAATAAGCAAAAGATATAAAACCATGAAGACAACAAAAACACAGGTGCCAACAGCAGAGAAGAGATGGCAACACCATTCTGGAAGATGAAACATGGATGGACGAGTAGTGACTAATTCGCAGAGCAGCAGGACTGGCACTAAGTACCTGTGAGGAGGGGAGCTGAGGAGGAACAGACCCACTTGTGCTGCAAGTTCTCCAGAGGCTCAGGAACCGGAAGCACCAGGTACCTTAGAGGGTGGGTGTGCAGCCAGGGTTGAAAATGGGTGACTTGTTTGAAAGTGAGAATAAAAAAAACCCAGGTTGGCCCTGGTATTCCCTCCCTGAGTTCTCATATCCAAGCAATCACCCCCCTTCCTGTCACATCATAGCATCAGTGAAGGGCTCAGCAAGTGCGGGGGGGTGGGGGGGAACCCTTAACCAGGGGGTTAAGTTCAATCAATCCCATGGCAGGCTCACTCTTAGATGTGAATGAATGGCCAAGGACTGCTAGTCATTTAAGGAAAGCCACTAAGGCGAATCACGGAGTCCAACAGGAGAAGGGTGCTCAGGGGAAACAAAGAACACACGAGGGGCAGAGAAACCTCAAAAACCAAACACAAAAACAAAAAGCCAAAGCCTCAGAAAAGGAAGATAACGCACAGAGAAAAACAGAAAAAGTACTGAAGAAAAAGAACACGGCGCAAGAAATGCTTGAAAATGTTTTTAAAATCAATAGATGAGAGAGAAGCAAACATTGGAAAATATCTTCAGAAGGCAGATAAAAAAGGAGAGAAAACATAAGAAAATGAGGTCACTTCATTAAGTCTGATTTCTGACTCCTAATAAAAATTCCAGAAAAAAGAATAAAGGAAACAGAGGGGAAAAAATTATGAAATAGATATACAAACACATTTTCCAGAACTGAGGAGATCTTGAGATCAGAGTGTCTGTTGAGGGGGGAGCAAAATCGGTGAGGATGAACTGACATTACCTACGTTATCACACGGCACACGCCACACGACCAGACAGGATCACCCATGTAAAGATTCAAAAACAAAACTTAATGACACAGATACATAAAACTAAGCTAACTAAAGGAAGGGAGGCAATTACTAACTTCTTATCTTTTTTTTCCCCAGGTGTTTATTTAAATTCCAGTTCGTTAACATACTAGTTTCAAACTGTATTATTAAAAAACAAAAAATTTTCCAAGAAAGGAACGGAAATCAGCAGAAGACTAAAGTGCTCAGATGGGAAAATGAACAAAAAAGTTGTATAATAATATAAACAGAATGAATTAACCCAAAATTCTGATAATGGAGGAGGGAGAAGAGAGTGAGTGATGGGTGGAGTACAGGAACTAAATCATAGGAAAAGTCGACCATTAATATCTAAAGTTGAAAAATTGAGAATTAAGCACCTAAGCATATTATTTGGAAATACTGGAGGTCATTAACAAAAGAAACACCCCGAAGAACTGCAAGGGGCTGCTTCTTGGGGGCAGGACTCCAGGGGCAGGGCAGAGGAGGACAGCTTCTTCCTCATAAGCCGGGGACGCCATCTGAGTTTGAAAACCGTAAAAATGCTTTTGGAGGTGATGTTTTTGTTCACGCAAAAACTGTGATGATGGTTTCACAGATGTATACTTATCTGAAACTCATCAAGATATATAGATTAAATATGTGCAGCTTTCTGTGTGCCAATCATACCCCAATAAGTTTTTTTTTTAATAAATATAACTATAAAAATAAAACCTTGATAAAAATATTTTTAGAAGGAGGGAAAAAAAGAGAAAAAAGACAAGTATGCCAGAGGTACAGTTGCTGATGAGGTCAAAAGAAAAAAGATGTCCCACAACGACACAGACTTGGTTTTCCTTTTTTCTTCTACTACAAACTATTTAAAATTCCAGTTCTAAAATGGGTTTCCTGATTTTGCAGTTAGCCTGGAGGATAGCGGTCTTCTAAGGTTTTGGCACAATTCTCCACAGAATGGAGAAACACACAGAGAGGTGGGGATTAAAAAAAAGAACTCCCTAAAGGTGAGGACTCTCAAACTTTGAATCTCAGAGTCAGATCCAGGAGCTCCTCTGGAGAGTTCCTCCAGCTCCAAGAACTCAAATTCTGCCCAAAGAGTGAAAGGCTGTCCGCAAATGCCTCCATGAGCCCCGGTATACCTTGTCAGGCAGTGGGTGACGGAAGCTCCAGGCTGAACCCTGAAGTCACCACGCTCCTTTGTTTGGTAATTTCTTCCCTTCTTTTGTCAGGACTAGGGTGACCAAAACACTCCGGCCTCTCTCTCATATAGTCCCGGAGGTTAAAAATCTACCACTTCCTTGAAGATCCTTAGCAGAAGAATCAGGAATTGTGTCAAAAATCCTGCCACTTCCCTGCCAAATGCAGCTGGATGAATAACCAGAACATCTGCCTTCAACAGGAACTAGGGAAGGAAGAACGCCTGGGCCCAGTCTGCACCCAAGACCAGCTCAGTGGAGCGGGAGCACCATGGACACCCAGGCCTGGGTCTCGCCGGAGGCACTACCGGGGAGCTGGGCGAAGCTGGGCAAAGCAATGTCTGCCCGACATCTGGCTCCACGCCAACCCACCCAGGGCAAGGAGGGAGAAATGGACGGCAGTTATGAAACAGAGCTTCCTGCCTTATTTTTAGCCCCGAGAGGGCAGGACGGCCCCAAATGGCATCTAAGGGAGGAAAAGCAGCCAAGTGATCCGGAGCTATGGCTCTCACCCTGCTCGTATCACCCTGCCCGTATCACGAGCTGGACTCTAGGAGCCTCGTCTGAGGGTGGCAACAACAGTGGCGTCTCCTCACCGGTATCATGAGGATCTCAGGAGATGGCGTATTTAAGAGCCCTTGGAATGGTGCCTCACACACAGTCAGTGCTTGAATGTTGTTTACTGACCATCTCCTCAGAGCGAGCCTCGCAGAGAAGCATCCCCAAATGAGGCGGCACGAGTGGTAGGCCTCCGGCTCCTTGGATCCACGCCAAGCCCCCACTTCCCCCAAAAGAGCCAAGGCTCCAAACTCTAAATATAGCTCAAGACCACCCTCTTCAGTAGTTAGCTGCGTGTGTGCGCTGCTGCCGTCCTCCGTGGGGGATGTGCGTGGTACTCACGGATCCGACCAGCCTGCCTTCTCCCAGGGGCCCCTCGAGGTTGCAGCCCAGCACGGCTCCCCCCACCCCTCCAGTTCCAAAGAACCACGGCAGCAAGCGCTCACTTGGCATGCAGCACACGCTGCCATATTCGTCTCTCCGAGTACGCCAAGGCCTCAGCTCGCTGTCTCTCCTTCCATGCCACCTGGCACCAGACCTTACTCACGTGGACACTGACGCGTTCCTAGAGCCGCAGGCGGCGCCCTCGTGAACTGCGCCGCATGACGGTCTCCTTCGGGGATCGACCGGGTGGAGAGCCCAGTCTCTTCCAGGCACCCACTTACCTCATCCAGCTGTCTCTTCGTCTCTTCTTCCATCCTTCGGATGTCGTCCATGGTCAGGTCAACCCACTTATCGAGCCAACAGAACAGCTGCCTGTGGAAGTTTGTAAACAGACGCCTTTCTTGCTACAGAGAGGAGGGAACCTAGTTAGAAGTTAGAACCAGAAGGCAGAGGCCACTGCTGCAGCTCCCCTCCCACGATCTCCGTGTCAACAACTCCACTTTCCGGGGGTGGGCGGGGAAGAGTGGTACCCGGCTGGCTTACACGGGTGAGTCCTTGGGTCCCAAAAGTCAGTGATTTTTGCCCTCACATGACAACAGGTAACGTCTCAAGTAGGAGGGAGCTCCCCCACAGCCTAGGCCCTGTGTCCAAAATGCTGGCAAGACAGGCAGCGCATGTGTTCACAGTTCGGCCAAGGCCCCCAAAAAACTGTGCCAAGTTTCCCTTCTTGTTTCTGGAGCCTAAGGCCAGGTTAAAACCGGCCAGCAGCTATGAAATGTGGCCCAGGAGCGAGGCTCTAACACATCAGAGAAAAAGCTATAAAAACGCCTTAGGTCTGTCCAGTTCAGGAATTGAGGGTGCTGGAGAATTTAGCTCATGGGCCTCTTGCCTTTCGGCTTCAAGCAAAGAGAAAGACTGAGTTTTATTTGAAGCTCAGTCATAGAAAACCCCTTCCTGTTTCCTTTTTGTTGCTTCAGTTTCCTTCCCTGTAACATGTGGTGCTCCTGGACAGACAGCATTCAACTGTAAGTTAAGTGAAAGGGG
The DNA here is from genome assembly GCF_018350215.1 of Panthera leo. Lineage (NCBI taxonomy): Eukaryota > Metazoa > Chordata > Mammalia > Carnivora > Felidae > Panthera > Panthera leo. The sequence continues at coordinate 15,131,859 of NC_056692.1, read as the reverse complement.
AAGTGGGGTCTGGGAAATCAAACCGAAATATTCTGATGTCACCCACCTGAGGATAAAAGTCACTTATCTTGTTGGGCAACCACCCCCCCCCCCCCCCACGGGAAAGGCCTTACCCTGGTCACTTACCTTATGTATAAAGTTTTCCACTTTGTTCTGCAGGCCCCACCACTTAAACTTGACAGTGACCAGTTTGTATGCACACATGTATGGGCAGTCTTTCTGATTTACAAGTTCTTGCTGTATTAGAAACACACATATAGGCAGGTAGGTAACTAAGAGGGCAGACCTCTGGCTCTCCCTCGGTCCACCCTAGCCATTCCCCTCCTCAATGGCAGAGGTCTGCCCATGCTGTGCCCTGCCCCCTGGTGGTGAGGATGTGAACTGCACCTTCCAATTGGGTCCCAAGGGTCCTCGGCCTGTTTTGATAGACTTAAATTTTGCTGGGTCTTCCTCCGCCTTGTAATCCTGAGAGAAGTGGTAGAATTGGAGTTGGGGTCGGAAGGGAGAGAAGGAGGGAAGGCGGGAGGGGGAGAGACACAGAGATTAGGTTTTTCCATCAGAATACACTTCATACCAGTTGAAGCTGCTGGTGTATAGAAAACATGGGAAAATTTTATAAACAAGATATAGAACCGTTTACATTTGCCTCTGAGGAGAGCTCTGTGTGATTTTCTCTGCCACAGTTTGTTTTCAGTTTTATGCGTATGAAAGTGTCAAGTCAAGTACTATCTGAGCAGGCACATATTTCCAGCTTAAGACAGAGATGTTCAACCTGGGATAAGCATCCGAATGGAAAGCTTTTTCAAAATACAGATTTTTGGGCTGCTGCACCTAAACCCCAGCAAATAAGAATATTTGCAGGTAAGGGCAGATTTTCTTTTTTTTTGTTTTAAGCCTCCGCAGGTGATTCTAAAACCTGGCCATAGATGAGAACTGCTTGTCGAACCTGAAATCTCATCCAATCTCCTGCTGGTTCTGTTGTTTTTAACTGACTTGTTTTAATAAAATCATTACTGGAAACGTTCATTGTATGGAACCTATCCTCTTGTATACCATTGTTAGTCTCACTTCACTTATTTATAACGCGGTCAATGCTGTGTGTGAATTAACCATAACAGAAGTTTAATCTGTGGCTATTCTTCTGCACTGACTAATATGGGCTTAAGAAAAGCAACCTCACTCTAAGAGCTACTTAACGAAAATACCGAAGAAAACAAATCACACGCATACACACGAGTCATAAAGTATTTCCCAAAATGAAAATTATGTGTGTTTTTAAAAAAAAAAAGATCAACCTTTTGTGTCAACTATACTTAAATAAAAACAAATTAATTATTCATATCTTCCCCACCTCTGCTTATCTCCATGCACACAAAACCACCAGAGTTGACAAAATCCTCAGAGAGCCATAGTCTTTGTTAGCATTTCTGTTGGAGAAATATCTGGGTATGTTCAGTTTGAGAAAATCCATTAAGCTATACACTTAGGATATATAAACTTTGCTGTATGCTATACTTCAATAAAAAGCTTTTTGAAAAAGCCACTAACTTTTGAGGGTGGAAGTGAGGCTATTACGCAAGGAAGCATAGGATGGTTTTCCTGTCTTTTTGGAGACATACAGATCAAAATATCGAAGCACAGAGAGCGACTGGTCCAAGAAAGAGGTGTCATACCCCTGGGATATGGAGAGCAAACACTTACTTCCCACCAATGGGCAGAGAGCCAAATTCCTCTGCCCTGATCCCAATATCCCCCGTCAGATAGGAAGAGTAGTGAATGAGGAAGAAACTAAACTTTCCTTCCCTAAACAAATACTTCCTGGGAGCACAGCACTGAGCAGGACACACCTGGTCCCGGCTCTCTCCAAGTTCATGGTCTAGTAGTGACCGTCCTTTTCTGGGCATGTGCTGCCATGTGTGTTACTCTGATAAGCCACCACCAACTTCTTGGGAGGAGGGCATCTGTCTTTTCATTTTTCTGCTGGAATCCACAGAACACAGTCTTCCAAACATAACAGGCAGGCAATAAATGTTTTTTTAATTACTGGGTTGGAAACATTAATTTGAAAACTAGTTTCACGCTAAGTGTCATTTCAGCTGAGCAAATTATCCTCGGCACCTACACTGTCCGGTGATAATTCCCAGAGGCTAAACAGGACACATACATCCGGGCCACTATCTTCCTGGTGGAATCCCCCAGTCAAGACAGGAGAATTCTTAACACTACTTTACAAAAATAAACAATAGCTGAGACAGAACTTCCCTTTGAGCCAAGTTGGGTATGGTTCCCTGCTTTCTCTGACACTTGGAAGTCATTTCTGCACCTCAAAGGCCGCCCACATCGCTAACCAGTTCCTACCTTGCTAAGTACTTGGCTTCGATCTGCAATGTCTATATATATGGCTTCCACGTGTTTCCAGGCCTCAGGCTCCAGTTTGTGCACCTGTAGGAACAAGGACCACTGTGTAGGTTTTGTCAACTACAAAGCACCCTTTAGTCAGAATGAACACCTAGGGGGCGCCTGGGTGGCTCAGTTGGTTAAGCATCCATCCGACTTCGGCTCAGGCTGTGATCTCCTAGTTCATGGGTTCAAGCCCTGCATCGGGCTCTGTGCTGACAGCTCAGAGCCTGGAGCTTGCTTCGGATTCTGTGTCTCCTTCTCTCTCTGTTCCTCCCCTGCTCATGCTCTGTCTCTCTCTCTCTCTCTCAAAAATAAATAAATACTACAACAGAATGAACACCTAGGAACAGCTATTCCTGTAGTCATCGATGTGCAATTCCTACAGTAAGGAATTATAGACAAAATTATCCAAAGGAACAAGAGAAGGATTTTAAGTAGATATACAAGAGAGAAGTAACACTCTGATTTCAGCAGGCCAGAACACTCAGGGCTACTTACAGCACTAACATTATTTCTGTATGTTCCCCTTTATAAAGACTACAAACACTTGTGGACATGTTCCCTGTTTAGCCATATACTATCTTTTTTTTTAATGCTTATTTATTTTTGAGAGAGAGAGAGAGAGAATGAGAAGGAGAGGGGCAGAAAGAGAGGGAGAGGGAGAGGGAGAGGGAGAGGGAGAGAGAGAGGGAGGGAATCCCAAGCAGGCTCCACGCTACCAGCACAGAGCCTGATGTAGGGCTCAAACTCAAAACTTACAAATCATGAGATCATGACCTGAGCCAAAATCAAGAGTCGGACGCTTAACTAACTGAGTCACCCAAGTGCCCCTATACTGCTTACTTTGATGCTTTTAAAAAACTTTCTCTTGCTTATCTTCCAGTCCCCTCCTGAGTTAACACCACCACCACCAGGTTCTATGCACAAACATCCATGTAGAGAGATTTTTCTTTTAACAAAAAATGGTAACACAAATACACAGTTTTGCATCATGCTTTTTTTCACTGAACAGTCTACGTTGAAGACTGTTCTCTATTGTTTTTTTTTAAGTTTTTGTGTGAACATGTTTTATTTTTTAAAAATATTTATTTTATTTTGAGAGAGAGAAAGAGCACGTACAAGCAGGGGGGAGGGGGGAAGGAGAGGGAGAGGGAGAGGGAGAGAGAGAGAGAGAAAGAGAGAGAGAAGAGACAGAGAATTCCAAGCAGACTCCACACTGTCAGCACAGAGCACGATGCGGGGCTTGAATTCACAAACTGTGAGACATGACCTGAGCCGAAATCAAGAGTCAGATGCTTAACCGACTGAGCCACCCAGATGCCACCCCACCTTTTTAAAAAATGTTTATTTACTTATTTTGTGAGAGAGAGAACAAGCAAGGGAGGGAGGGAGAGGGAGAGAGGGAGAGGGAGAGGGAGAGGGAGAGGGAGAGGGAGAGGGAGGGAGAGGGAGAGGGAGGGAGGGAGAAAGAGAGAGAGAGAGAGGAGAGAGAATATTCTTTTATCTTTTAAATATTTATTTGGAGAGAGAGGGAGAGGGACAACATATGAGCAGGGGAGGGGCAGAGAAAGAACTCCAAGCAGGCTCCAAGCTGTCAGCGCAGAGCCCGATGCAGGGCTCGATCTCACAAACCGAAAGATCACAACCTGAGCCCAAATCAAGAGTCGGCTGCTTAATTAACCAAATTAGCCACCCAGGCACCCCTATAATCTTTGTGGTTTAAAAATACAATTCTTCTGTGCCAAGCGTTGCATTTTAGACCAATCTCAGCTGTACGAGAAGGCCCTATAAGGAGTCTTGGAGGGGCGCCTGGGTGGCTCAGTCAGTTAAGCGTCTGACTTCGGCTCAGGTCATGACCTTATGGTTCGTGAGTTTGAGCCCTGCATCAGGCTCTGTGCTGACAATTCGGAGCCTGGAGCCTGCTTTGGATTCTGTGTCTCCCTCTCTCTCTGCCCTTCCCCCACTTGTGCTCTCTCTTTCCCTCTCTCTGACTCAAAAAATAAAAGAAAAACATTTAAAAAATTAAAAAAAAAAGAAAAAAGGAGTCTTGGAGATCATGTTTGGCAAATTAGAGCAATCCCATGCTGGTAGAAAGGGTCTAGGTACAGGCTGTTGCCTTCATGGCCAGGGAAGATGGGACCACGGGGAAGGCAGCGAAGGAGAAGCTCTGGGCAGAACCTCAAACGCCACTCTGCAGCCTGCAAGTCCTTGGGCTCTTGGGAAGTGCTACTTACATTCTCCTGGGTGCCAAGATCTGGTTTGTGCCAGGTTTCAATTTTAATCAGAAAGTCTTCTTTCATGTATTCATTCTGGAAGGGGGAAAACACCTTACGGTCACCAGCCTCAAAGGTGGAGAGTAACTATCTCCCATTACTGCTCACAGGCGGTTGAGAGACTCCAGCTTGTCTTACAGTAACAGCCAACTTGACGAGGCGCCCACAACATGCTAGGGGCGTGTTATCTTGTTCACTCCTTATCCCAGTCCGCAAGGGCTGTAGTACTATCACCCTCGTTTTACAGACGAGGAAAGTGAAGTTCAAAGCGGGGAGGTGACTTGCCCAAGGCCATGGGGACACTGACAGAGCTGGGCCTTAAAACCACATTGGTCTGACTTCAAAATCCACGTAATTAACAACTCGGTCATCCTGCTTTAAGCACAGAGTGCCAACGGTTAATGTGAGAAGGAATATTCCTAACCAACCAAATGTTCACCGGCGCCCCATCCGCCAGCCAGACTTTTGCCGAGGCCTGAAGTTCTCTTCTCAGCAAATGAACCCTTGGTGCTTCCTCCCTTGATGCTGTTTAAAACATGGCGCTACTTGGAGGAGGCACGCATTAACCCCGAACTCCTCAGCGGGCATGAGGTGGGCAGAAGCCGCCTCCACTGAGCAGCAGGGACGGACACCCGGATGTGGTGTCCAAGGGTGAAGAGAAGGGGTGATGACGGGGGGGTGGACGTGGAAAAGACACCCCGTTGCCTTCACAATTTTGCCAACAGGCAGTGCCGCCTGGGGTCCACAGGTGCGCACGTGGGAAAGCCACGCTCAGTCAGCTGAACCGAGGTTTCGTAAACCCTGAGAAGGCATGACGTGGGGAGGGCGGGAGAGAGCCTCGGGTCATCCTGTACACGTGAGACCCGTGGTCCTAACTGCCGGACCTACAAAGCCACATGCCAATGCAGCTTACGGCAAGAGGCCACTTTGCCAATTAACAAATTCCTCATTAGGAGCGAAAGGATTAAGCCTCAACAGCACCATGTCTCCTGACAGAGAGGAACACCCAGGAACCGCCAGTGTAGTGATATTTTAATTTCCTCTTTTCTTATAAATCATCTGCAATTCCACTCCCCCCTCGGAAATTCTTACCGTAATAACTGCTCCAAGGCAAGGACATGGAAAGAAGAGAGAAAAAGATTAATGAGGATCAATAAATATCTGCCCCTCACCCCCAGGGACCACGGTAGTAAAAAGTTCTCCACTCCCTGGGGCTTATGCCATGGTCACCCTTCAAGCCCCGTGAGTGCATCTGGCGCTTCAAATGTACCAACCCTCAAGGTTCACTCATACAAAAGTCCCAAAAGACCAAATCTGGAATGGATTCTTCCCAGCTGCGCAAGGAAAGGGGCCGGCTCTGAGGAGCTGAAGCCCCCGGAGACCCAGCACTCTGCCATCAGAGCGTCACCTCCCACCGCCTCCCGGGGCACAGAGGGCGCTTGCGGCCAGACACTGTCTGTCGGCCTTCTGCACGCTTCCTGTCACTGTAACCAAATCTCGCGCCCTCTATACTCCTGCTCATTGTAATGAGACCCCTTCGGAGAGCACGGATCAATTATTTACCAGAGAAAATGGCTGCAGCTCTAATGTCACTGGGGAACAAACTAGCTCTCCTCCTGACAACAGCCCAGGTCACTGTGTACCCTCTGAATTTAGGAGCTATCTCAGGTTCTGATGGAGGTCACACGGCCATATTGGACAGCTTATGGGGCTAACAGTCAAACTCCATAACTCCAAAACTGAAACTGAGGTTACCCCTGAGATTAAAATGAGGAAACGCTGAAATATAACAGAGAAGGCCCACCTTGTATAGAAACAATCCAAGAGACTACTGGTAATTTCCCGGAGTCCGACGAAAGATACTTGCAAGAAAGCACCCGGTTAAGATTATTAACTACATGGCCTGTCCTGTTATCAGCTTGAAGGAAATCAGTTCACAAAAAAGGAAATGATAGGTATGATATCCACTGAGCGGGAGGCCAAAGAGGCCCGTTTGGCAGAAATTCTCCTGTGTTATACCGGAGGCAGTAATTCCAGGGCACATCTAGTCAGCCCGTCTCTACAGTGGAGACAGCGGTGTCAGCCGGGACTGGTTTGACGACACGAGCCACTAAGGTTCTCCAACTAACCACCTGATCCTGAATCCGTGTACTCCAAGCAATGTTCCAGTAGCCAAGCCTCCGTGGGGACAGAATATGCTCATCAATGGACACGAGAGTCCAATCACTTAAGCAAATGGACATTTCTACCGCGTGTTGGCGTACTGGGTAAGCGCTGGTTTCCCAAGTAGAGGGGTCCCCAAGGAAAGAACACTCTAGTCAGCAAACAGGAATACCAGGTGTCATTAGTTAATTCTGTATTTCAATACAACTTAATATATCAGCATTTGGGGTTCTCATGCGTTAGTCTTTCTGAGACCCTGAGAAAAGGATCCACTCAGTTCTGACAAACTAGGTTACTGAACCTATGAGGGTGATGACCCTCCCTGGCCTTTAATGTCAACTCAGGTGACCAAACAAGCTCCCCCAATCTTCTCTAGTCCTCCCTGTCCCTCCAAACACCTCTGCATTCAGAACAGACCCTTTTCTTCAAACCGCAACGCTAGCTACACTGGAAGAGTCTCGGGAAGCCCTTTGCAGTTGGGAAATGCGGCTCTCCAAATAAGACTTATCAGGTACTTTAAAACCATGGCTTACCGAGACCGCGTTCAGGCCCGGGTTAAGGTTAGAGGGAGAGGCAAGAGGAGAAACATTTATTTCCCTCTTCCTACTTTCAATCACAGGCCAAGCCCCCTCTTACCCCCTCCTTATCAGCAACAGGAGGAAAGAAACAGAGAGAAACAAGGTCAGAGGACGGAAAGAGCGGACAGTGAAGAGAGCATCACAAATCCGTTTTCATTCCACTCAGAGCAGGGGTAGAGCCTTCTAAAAGACACCCTATGCTCCTTTATCCATTCTCACCTCAAACTTTACTTCAGCCAGGCTAAGGGGTTTGAACTATTGATCTTTCTCCCACCAGAGGGAACTGGCCAGTATTTCTGGCTCCTTATTTCTATCTCTGAATTTCAAAAAACAATGTCTAACTAAGCAGATCTAAGATTCAACATATTCGTTCCGTATGATGGAGAGTTCTGGCTATGAGACCAGCACCCACTGAGGAAACCAACCTTACTCCCCTAACTCCCTGCTTCTCCTCTTCATGGAATATTTAGAAATTACATTCTTCTTCTTCTTCTTCTTTTTTTTTTTGCTAAGGATCAGGACAATATGTGAACGGACACTTGGCATCTAGAAAAATGCCCGTGTCAGCTGTAGCACACTCTCCCCAGAATTACTCAGAGGACAGAGGCGTCTCTGAGTCAACACAAGCTCTGTACGCAGAGCACTGACCCAGGCATGAAAGAGTCCACATTATCTGTTTATCACTTTTATGCCATGTTGGTTAAGGTTTTTATGATGCATGCTCCATGCAATTCTCTTGGACATAAAGAAAATTCACCTTTGACCCTAGGCCAGACACACCCAGCCACAGTGGGCAGTGTCTTTTAAGAAAGTGTGTGCATGCCTCTTTTCCAAGAATTTAACGATTTTATACCCTGCACTGTTTAGGGAGTTGTGGTATTTGCACTGTCAGCTACTGCAATAAAACTCTAAGTGTTACACATCCCGGGTTCTACCGAAGATTGTCCATCGCCTGAAACAAAGTTCTTGAACCTCCGTAGGGCCACTGAGGGTTGGAGAGAGCAATGACTCTGTGCTCTAGCCTTTAGTCACTCCCAAAGTCCACAGGATAAGGACTCCATGGGTGGAACATCCTCATCAGATACAATCTTTAGGGTGTGCCGGGTTCCAACAAATGAGACAGGTGTTAACTCTACACGTAAGTAGAGGCTGGCAGGAGGGCCCCACAGCCAGACTGTCTATGCCAACAAATGCAGGTTGGCCAGGGGAAAGGCCACTCAACTAACTCACAGTCAAATTCCAGGGGACCTCTAAGGACACCCCCACCCCCTGCCAAGATTTGGATCAGTACTGGCTTCGGTCCTCCAAGAGTTCTACTCTTAAAGAGCCTTCAAGACCTAAGAATCCTAAAATGCTAAGAGTCTGAATTACTCAAAAGGAATCCCAGAATGTCTAGAAGAGAAAGTTCTCTGTGGAGGTTCAAGTCTTTCCTTTCCAGAAACTCCAGATAGCCAAGATTAAGACAATAATTCCACCCCTACTCATACCTTGAATACAGAATATGCTGATTTTGTGTAAGCCTTCAATTCAGGGCTCTTAGCAGTAACCACCTTCCCTCCTTGTCTCCTTACTCCCCAGATCTGGCATGTATATTCTATGTGATATATATATATATATAGTACATATCTATATAATACACACATACACACACACACACAGGCTTGACCCTCCCCCAGGGCAAGAAGGTCACCTTATAGGTCCTTTCCTACGACTGCTGCCCTCAAGAGTTCCTCAGACTCAAAGCTGCTTTTCAAGCCAAACCCAAATATGTTATATTTAACTGGAAATTTCAGTGTCTAACAATAAGGGAGTGGTTTAAAAAGATCACAGTACCCTCACAGAATAAAATACTATTCAGACATTACGAATTTAAAAAACAGTAGACTGCATAGTGATAGGGAAAATGTTCTGAGTAAAAAATGAACAATTTAACAATTAGTACGATTTGATCTAAAATTTGTCTTTAAAATGTGTCTGGAGATGTGCATGTAAGCATTAAAAAGAGGATTAGATACAAAGACACTACACTGTTAACATGACTATCTAGAAATGGAAGAATCGTGGGTGATTATTTTCCTCTGTTTGGATGTATGTTCCACGATTTAAACAGAGAGCATTAACTCTGCAATCAGTAAAAACCATCATAATTATTATACCATCCCAACCAAGGCGGGCTGGTTCTATGCCATCCAGGCCGTGACTCCTTGGTGGTTCCCACCCAGCTGGCTGCCAAACTGTACTAGACAGCACAGACGCTCACCACCGGCCCGGAGGGAGTCCCCAGACTCATCTTTTCACTGGCTTAATCTGGCAAATGAAGGTATGACCCCAAACCCTAATTCACTGCCACCCCTGGGCCTACCTGACCACACCCTCGGTCCACCTTGGGGCTCAAACTCCAGCTTCTGGCCAGGTCTGCACTTACCAGTTCTGCAGTAAGGGTAGGCATTCCATGCCTTTTCATGTATATTCAGGGCTCCCTCTGGGGCTAGCATTCGAACAAACGTGGGCACTTTGCTGTGGTAAGAAAAAGGGATTGTGAAGAAAAACGGAGAGGAGAAAAGACAGTGGGCTTTTACATCACATTCTTCAGGCCACAGCTTCTTCAGTGGGGTTGACAAGCAAATTTCCACGAGACAAGCAGGTTACTCTTGTGTGTGAGAGGCCACCTGTCAGAGCCTGATGCCCAGGCTTGGCTGGCTACTAACATCTACCCACTACTCGCCCCAGTACCTCACCACCCATCAGAACAGGACAGCAGGTGGGACCCTGGGCTACCTGCCATGGCTTGGCAGTCCTTACATTATCATTACCCATATTTTTTAGCTCACCAGGCCCAGAGCATTATACTACACCCTGCAAGGATGTGATAACTCCAAGAGTTCACCCGTCTAGGCTTATGGGCCAGCGTGACTGACAGGCTGATGAACTTGGAATATGGGATCCAAGATAATCTGATCTGCTTCGTCAGTTCTGGGAGGCCAGAAGGGCCTCAGGGCCATCTGACTCCCAGGACAAAATATTTCATCAATTCATTTTATCTCAGGTTACAGAACAGCAGGTACAGTATGAGCCCATTTTTGTTTGTTTGCCTGTTTGTTTTTAAAGGTGCATACGTTCCTCTGCCTTCGTTTTTAGCTGGTAATCCATGTAGTCTTTAGAGGCCCCAACGATCTCATCAGCTTTAGAGCCTGGGCCTAAGACAAAAGAGCTAAGTCCAGCAGAGAGCTGATTCAGGCACCCAGCAACCCTCTGAGATTCATTCACTCACCGACACACTCATTCAGGGAAATACTCCTGTGTGCCAGGCACCAGGACACATACAGAAATCACACAGACATGGCTCCTGACTTCATGGAGCTTACGTGCGAGCAGGGAGTCCAGCAAACCAGGCAGAGGACGGCACTGTACGTGTATATGCCATAACGGGTGAGCCCAGGGCTCTGGGGGGACAGAGCGTGGGGAGAACACAGTGTGGGAGGGACCGTGGGACATGGGGAGGCTCCCCATGGGGAGCCTCCCCATGTCCACATGGGGTGGGACATGGGGAGGCTCCTCAGAGAAAATAAGAATTACACGAACACAGAATAGAGTGAGTAGGACTGAGCTAGAAAGGTCAGAAGTGAGGTTAGAAAAGGTAGGAGAAAGAGAAGATTGGAGTAGCTGGTATAAGGTATGAGGCAGGAAATATAAGAAAACATGATGGGGTGCCTGGGTGGCTCAGTCAGTTGAGCGGCCGACTTTGGCTCAGGTCATGATCCCACGGTTCATGAGTTCGAGCCCCACGTCAGGCCCTGTGCTGACAGCTCAGAGTCTGGAGCCTGCTTGGGATTCTCTGTCTCCCTCTCTCTCTGCCCCTCCCCAACTCATGCTCTGTCTCTGTCTCTTCAAAAATAAATAAACATGAAAAAGAAAAGAAAAGAAAAGATGCAAAATCTGATCATAAAAGATCTTGTAAGTTACATCAAGGAGTATGGACTTTATCCATACTTTTGGGCATAGGGAAGCCATCCAGAACTTTTTTTTTTTTTTTAAATATTTATTTATTTATTTATTTTTCGGAGAGCACAAGCAGGGGAGGGACAGAGAGAGGGGGACAGAGGATCCAAAGTGGGCTCTGTGCTGACAGGTTAACAACAGTGAGCCCAATATGGGGCTCGAACTCACAATCTGTGAGATCATGACCTGAGCCAAAGTTGGACGCTCAACCAACTGAGCCACCTAGGTGTCCCCATCCAGAGCTTTTAAGCTGGGGAGCAACAGATCTATCTTTGGACAGAACACTGGAAGCAGAGAAATGGAAAGCAGGGAGAACAGTTAGGAGGCGCTGTAGTAAGAGATGATGATGGCTGGCAAGAGATGATGGAAGGCAATGGAAATGCTGGAGGTACTAAGGAGATGGAGTCAAAAGGACATGATGTGATATGAGGGACGAGGAAGAAGGTAGTGGGCAGCCCATATTTCTGACCAGGGCAACCAGACGGCTGACAGGAAGGCTTTGATCCTCATGAGGGAAGGTGGTCACGGGATTCAGCACTGTTGGTTTCCATCTGGTTTTTGCAGTTGAAGTTAAGTCAAGAGTGGTGGTGGCAGCCCAAAGTTTACCCCCTCTCTTTTAAGGAAGAGAGTAAGACGTGTCCCACCCTCCACATGTGCAGATCTCCCCTCTGACACTTTGGTTGGACCAACTGAGTCGTAAGAAACCAGCTGGTCTCTTCTCCCAACCTCACTCTCTCTGCAAAGTCCTCTTTAGGAAAACACAGAGACGCTATGGGGAAGGCATATCCTGAGTCTTATCCTAACCAACGGCGAATGTCTCAGTAAGGACTGGTTGGCAGTCAACTGAGTAGGGATGGAAGACGACGAAGAGGAGACATGGAGGAGAAAGAAGACAACGGCAAGGAAATGGGACCATGGCGAGATTTCCCCACTTTACAGTGTTGCTCTCTTCCTGGTTCCAGCACTCACAAAATCCTGGACCGCTCTGGGCTAGCACTTTTACATCTCCAGAGCATCAGACTACATTAAGTCAGGGATTTCACCAGACGAAAATGAAATTGATTTCATGTCTGGTCAGTTCAGCGACTGGAAATGAAGATTCCGGTTTACGTTACATGGCAATGTAAATGTACTTATTGCCACTGAACTTAAAAATGGTGAATTTTGTGTTTTGTGTATTTTACCACAGTTAAAAACCATAGATTTGGGGGGAAAAAAGGCATAGATAAGATTTATTTTTTCCAGTACTGGATAGTTTCTAAAACTAGCTTTGTTCAACTTCCATTCAAGCTGGTGTATGTTTACCATGGCTTTCAGTGCCCTTTGGGTCAGCTTAGAGTTTACTGAAATATGACTGTTTACTGAAATATATGATTCAGCAAATCTATGTGATTTGCTATGGATTTTGGTATACAAATAAGACTCACTTTTATTTTTATTTATTTTTTTAATGTTTATTTAGTTTTGAGAGAGAGACAGACAGCATGTAAGCTGGGGAGGGGCAGACAGAGGGAGACCCAGAATCAGAAGCAGGCTCCAAGCTCTGAGCTGTCAGCACAAATTTGGACGTGGGGCTCAAACCCATGCACTGTGAGATCATGACCTGAGCTAAGTCTGGCGCTTAACCCACTGAGCCACCCAGGCACCCCTCAGACTCACGTTTACTTATGCCTTTGGGGCACCTGGGTGGCTCAGTCGGTTAAGCGTCCGACTTCGGCTCAGGTCATGATCTCACAGTGCGTGGGTTCGAGCCCTGCTTCGGGCTCTGTGCTGACAGCTCAGAGCCTGGAGCCTGTTTCGTATTCTGGGTTTCCCTCTCTCTGCCCCTCCCCAGCTCACACTCTGTCTCTCTCTCTCTCTCTCTCTCAAGAATAAGTAAACATTAAAAAAAATTTCTTTTAGGGGCGCCTGGGTGGCTCAGTCGGTTGAGCATCCGACTTCGGCTCAGGTCACGATCTCGCAGTCTGTGAGTTCGAGCCCCGCGTCAGGCTCTGGGCTGATGGCTCAGAGCCTGGAGCCTGCTTCCGATTCTGTGTCTCCCTCTCTCTCTGCCCCTCCCCTGTTCACGCTCTGTCTCTCTCTGTCTCAAAAATAAATAAATGTTAAAAAAAGAAACAAAAATTTCTTTTAATTAAATACGTATGCCTTTGATCCAAAAAGAGGTGCTTCAAGTTCTCTAGTAACCAATTCCCCAATATCAGAATTTAAAATACTACCTGCCCCCAATTTCACTTTTAGGAGCATGTACTATAGATTTATACACATAAGTGCAGCAAAAGATCTGTGTAACATCTGGGAAGGATGACTGTCCGTCCAGCAGGGGAGGACTGGTGAAGCAGACTATAGCACATCTGTATGACCTAACACTGTGCTCTCTAAAAGAACAGGGTTGAATATGCTGACAGCCAAAGACAGCTATGATATGACAAGTAACAAAAGCTCCGAGTCCATATCTGTACGTATAGTTCGATCCCATGGATGAGAGAACAATAAAGGAAATGGAACACCCATACACACACACACACACACACACACACACACACACACCCCTATACTCACAGACCATGGAACAGCCTCCAAGAAACTAAACACTACCACCTCTAGGGACGAGGAACCTGGCGGGGAAAGTATTAAAAAAAAAAAAAAATCTAAAAAATAAATTTAAAATAAACTAAAAAAACCTTTAAATGAGCAAAGAAGTGTCCTTTACACCCACTCCCACAGGTGAAGCAACCCGCGTAACCAGCCGAGAACCCGGAACAAAACCCCAGTGATCCACTATCTCTGTTTCGATCCCTGCCTGCCTCCCGGCCCTGCTGCTCGGCCACATACCTCTGTAGGTGGTAGATCTTGTGTGTGTACTGGCCTTTCTCGCCATCCTTCTCGTAGGGCTCGTTCACCAGCACCTCCACGCCTTCACCACCACCCGTTTCGTTTTTACTGGCCTCGGCCACAGAATACAGCTGCCCTACTTGGTACTAGAGCAACAGAGAGACAGGCGTCATTGTCAGTGCAGAGTCTTCTCGACAGGCGCACAGAGTCCAGTTGCCAGGAACTGTCCAGTGAGATCACTCTGGGATTCCCCTGCATCCAGGACCTCATTCTGCAGTTCCACTGGGACCTTGCCCAAATCCACCCACAGCGACTAAGAACGCTGCTCCGTGGCCTCTCTTTAGCTATCAGATGTGTTTCGTTTCATCCTTCCATTTTCCCATCTTCCAGCAAGGCTGAAGGAGCCAGGTAAATATACTTAACTTCACACCACTATCCAGGAACCAGATTACAGAGTCCAAGGCAGCTTCTTCCCTGAACCTGCCTCTGGTATTAAGACCCTAAAACCAGATCTGGGTCGGCCACTAGAATCTCTTCACCCCATTCATTCAAACAGATCCTAACACAGGACTTCTTGTCAAAGAAAGTTGCCCCAGTGCTCTGAGAAGTCCACAACCTCCGCTGTAAACTGACTCATCTACCTGTTTTTTCTCCAGTGTCGGGCAGCTCGTCACCCTGCCAGCACCTCAGAGAACAGTTTTACAGGCGACCAAACCTCCTGATGCTTTCCAGATTCCTGGTAGCGCTGGGGCAAGTGGCCTGCTTCCCATACTGGATGACAGAGATTCCGACCCCACGGTGTGTGCCTTTACTAGATGGCAAGAACCTGGTTTTCCTTTATTTGGGCATCTGCCACCCTATCAAGTCACCAGTCAAGGTTACCGGCCTCCTCTGACCCCCTCAGGACAACCCAGTGTTATGGCCAGTGACCTGGGCATTGCCCAGACCTGGCCCTTCTGCAACCTTCTGAGTGAAGCTGTTTGGAGGGAAAAATAAGGCAAAAAGAATGAATGGCAGTAGTTAATGCAGGAAGTTATGTCTCTACCGGAGGATGCATTTTCCCTCTTACTGCCAGTGCCACCAGGAACAACTATTCAGGGAGGATGAGAAAAAAAGGTACGTAATCACACTGCAGGTATAAAGGTTTTCCTCACCCTCTACGTTGCTCCCCAGACTCCTTTTACACCCAGGAGAGATAGACAAGGGGTTCCCTCCCTTCGAGATTAAAAGAGAGAGGCTGCGTCTCTGAGCAGCTGCCACTTAACCCACTCCCTGCAACAGCAAGGAGCAGAGGCAGCTTCCAGGGCTACTTCCCCTCAAACTTGGAAGCCCGCTCTACCAAGCAGCTTCAGAATGAAGCACTGCAGGGAAATTTCTGGGCAGAGTCTGGGGGAGGCAGCACACTAGGACAAACGACTAGAGGCCTAACTTCCAAAGTAAAAACCCAGTATAAAATGCCAAAGAAAGGCCCAAGCAAGTGATCAAGGCTCAGTTAATCCCATAGAGAGAAACATCTGGGACAGAGCCAGTCACCTTGACCTTGCTAATCCTGAACAACATCAGTGCTGCCTCAGTGCCCCCGTGGAACACCAAGCTGTCTCTGTACCTTTCCAAGTCCACCCCCTCAAGTGGGTCCGGGTTGGGCTAAAACAGGGGTTCCTAAGAAGGAGCATTAATTGTTTCAGAGAAGAGTCATAATAACATCTAACCACTGACTCAGCAATCCTGAAGGACAGGCTGAAGAAAGGGCCTGGTGGAGGGGACAGGGCTGGTGGCTGGTGGCGCTGCTTGGGGAGGGGCCCCCACGCAGACACTAATCCCCTTCATTTGGTTCCTCATCAGATACAGGAACCAGAGGGCAGGCTCTAAGAGGATCAGTCTGTTGGGCCAGCATCTTCCCCCTTTAATCTCTCTTGATATTCTGATCCTTTAATCCCAATGAGACAAGTGAAGGCCGTTCTGTTAATCCAAAGGGGTTAAGTAAGACTGGCCTTCAGAAGCTACAAGTGAGGGACACTTTTCATGCCAGAGGGTTCCCTTTGGCAAAGTGGCGCCACACCTTCGGAAAGCGGAAAGCAGCCACACTCAGATGGGGGTGGGGGTGGCGGGCAGACCATTAAATCAGATAAAAAACCCTTATCCATCTGAGGAGTCCAGCCTCCTCAGGCCTAGGACAATGAGGCCTGCCCTTGTCCCAAAGAACTAAGACACTCAGCTAAGAAAAACAGACTCTACCACTTAGGCAACCTGGGAGTGGGAGCCCAGGAACATGCAGTGGGTGGGCCTGAAACACTGACAGGCAATATTATCATGAAAAACAGCACAGCTGTTGGCCCCATCCACGTGACTGTGTCAGGCCAGGTACCACAGGCGGATGGTAACATGCATTTCTGGAAATGGGAAGTAAAACAGCCCTGCCCACAGGGAAGAGGGTGGGCCTATCTAAGCCAGGAACCACCGGTGGACACACCCTTGTCAAACATCCAGGGCTTTCTCCGCAGAAGGCCTAGAAACCCTGTGCAGTGTTAACCCAAAGGCTCTGGCCAGATAGAAACTAATTCCGCCCCAAAATATTGATTCACACCATCAGGATCGTTATAAAGACATGGCCTTCTCTTTTCTCCTTCTTCTCTTCCCCTACCTACAACAGAAAGCCCTGAGGAAGGGTGCCTGGCTGGCTCAGTCACAAGAGCATGCAATTCTTGATCCTGAGGCCTTGAGTTAAGCTCCACGTTGGCTATACAGATCACTTACATAAATAAATAAACTTTAAAAAAAAAAAAGGAAAGAAAGCCACGAGGGCCTCAAATCAAGGCCTCCAATTAGGAAGTAAATCCAACAGTCATATGATGCTGGGCTGTTCCCATGGGAACCAAGAGTCATGATGGGTCTATTGATAAAGACTGAAAAGGTTGATCATTACTTGTTTCTTCTTTGGCTTCCCCATTCAAGATTTTCTGATCTCTGGAACTAAGGTTTAAGCCATCAGAAAAGCAGCTCCAGGGTGCCTGCTGGCTCAGATGGTGGAGCAAGGGATTCTTGATCTTGGGGTTATAAGTTCAAGACCCACACTAGGGCCACAGAGGTTACTTAAAAACAAAAAATCTTAGAGAAGCAGCACCTGCTTCACCCTACCCAAGCCATGTACTTGCTTTCTCATCAGTGGTTTCTAGCTAAGAAAAGGCTGACCATTCCCAGGCGGACAGATGAATCCTTAGCAGAGCTTACTTCCCAAGCTTCTGCTTAGACTTTAGGCTCTGTTCAACCTGCCCCATCATTTCCTCAATGCTGAAAAAAAAAAAAAAAAAAAAAAAAAAAAATCACAAGCTAAAAACTGCCAATTGCAGATGATCTCCAGGTGAGTTCCTCTTTCCCTCCACTCTTGGCCCCATCCTAAGTCACCTCCAGCCTTGCTGCAGAGTAGCCAATAGGTGCTCCTGAACAGTGCTGGCTCTCCCGGGTTGGCCACACTTCTCACAGATATTCCCATCCTTGTTCTATCAAGATACTCCCTGTGAAAAGACCCATTTTGCCCCTAAATGCTACACTGAGGTACTCCGGAGTTCCTGGGGGACATCTTCCTGACGGGGGTGGGGGGGGGGGTGGGATCATCCTGTACAGCAAAGAGAGGGTTACTGGACTCCCAAGAGCTGAGTTTCAGGGTAAGGGACAGGCCGAGCCTTCCTGCTTGGCCTCCTGATTTGGAAAATCATCACTTTTATTTTTCACAAAGACGGCAAAGCCCCCAAGGAGGTGGGTTAACAGGAGCCCCCCAAGCCCAACACCTGTCAGCCTAAGCACAGGGTTCCCAGGCCCCAAGTACACGTCAGGTGCTTCCAGGGATAGGAGCATCTATCCTTTCCATGCCCTTTGCCCTGCATCCCCAGTCTGGTTTCTCTCAAGCTCCTTTCCTAGAGCTCCCAGAGCATGTTCGAGGACCACCTCTGGCTCCCACCCCCAGGTCTCCACAGCTCTTATCAGATTACAGCCCACCACTGGAGACGATCCTCTAGGGGGCCGATGGCTACCCACCCCCTTTGGGTCCAAGAAGCTTGGATATCTGTCTCATCTAAAGTGTGCTGCAGGCTCTGTTGGCCTGATTTCATTTTTCAAAGGTCCATTTCATATTTGGAACAGAGTGTAAGTTATCACAGGAGCTTCATGCTGACACCACAGGAAAGACAGTGACTGAGGGCACTGCGCTGGCTGACACACTTCACCCAAACTGGAGCCTGGCTAGAAGCTGGGGGGTGCAAAGACCAGGCTGCAACAGGAGAAGACAGTGGAGGAGATTCAAAGAAAGGATGGAACAAGGGAGGCTCTATGACAGTTTTCTGCTGTCCAAGACACGATTCTGAGTCAGCATGGCCTATGAACCTTCTTGGGGCAAGTCCTGCCAGATCCCCATACACAGGGACGTTGGGCCTAAAACCATAAAAGGACAGAGGGCAAGCCAAGCCCATTTGTTATTCCTTGCCCTCCGTAAAAGGGTTCGGGGCCTTGGTCTTCCCAGCGGTCACCTAGAGCATGGCTAGGGAGGGCCTCGGAGATTTCCTGCCCTACTGGTTTGTTGCACAACCAGACAGAGGGCCGTGCACGCTTCCCAGTCAAGTGCTGGAGGGCCCAGAAATCCCCTCACACACTCAGTCCCCTCAATAAAATGTCTCCCAACAGGCACAGTCTTAGCAGGTAAACGGGGCTGGTTTAGTCTCTATCCAAAGTCTCCGTTCAAAGTTACCTAGCATGCCGACAGCTTGAGGCAGGTTGCAGATATACAAAATAGGTGCCCTCCTTCGACTAAAGGTGCCACTAGGAAAATTCTCATCAGATACTGAGTATCTCTAAGTTAGAACAACCATGAAAACCACACCAAGAGTGTGGGCCACTTGTAGCCCAACGTAGCTAATGGTCGCAGGCAATTATATGAATAAAAAGAAACTATGAATAAAAAGGAAAAAAAAAAAAACTTACCTCATCTACAGACACAGGCAGGATGACTCGGCTACAAGAGAGGGAAAACAGTATCAACTTCAGGCCTGAATGCTACCCAAGGCCATTACAGCACCACTGTAGAACAGTCTTAAATGTTCTGTTGCACATGGCATATGCTCACTGCCGAAAACCCAGCAGAGAATGGCCCCCTGAGTGCTATGAGGCAGGATCGTCTGTGCCCTTCAGCCCCAACTTAGAACCTGTGATTCAGTGAAAGCCTGTCCCCCTACGGGCTACTTCGCAGGCCTCTGACTCACATTTGGAGCTGTCTTCTTCTCCCTTTCCCCCACTGATATCTTTCCCAGCCAAACGAGGACCCCCCCCTCCCCCCTCCCCACCCCCGCAAACTCTGAAGCCAAGATGAGGAGTCAGACCTGAAGACTCGGGCCCTGGGGATTTCATCTCTACGGGCCCAACGTCCTGACGATGGCCCTCAAGGTAGAAAGCTAGGAAGGGACCAAGCTCCTTCAAAGCTTAATCACCCCAAGAGCACACACCAACCATCTCTGCTCTGAGGCAGGATATTGCAATACAAGCTACTATCACAAAGTCACCAAGAGAGGACACTCGACTTGTGTCTTAAACTCCAGAAGCTGTCCAAAGGCACCCCAATTGACAGTTTCCTTTTACTTCTTCTCCATCTTAACGACCACTGATTGTTGGAGGTGCCAACAAGCCATGCCCAACAAGTCATGCCCAGCCAGGTCGCACACCCGTCAGCATTCCACAGAGGTGCGAGGGCTAGTGGCAGAGCAACAGCCAAGCCCCAGCTGAAAGCCGCGAGGTCGGAGAGGTGAGACCAAAACACTTGGTTGTATTCATACAAACGAGGCCCGCTCCCGAGCTCAGGTTCTCAGTGCCCAGACCCCAGTTGGAACGCCCTGGAGCCTCCTGCACCTCGCACGCTTGGCGAAGCGTGAGCTGCTATGTTCTCCTTCCTAAGCAGTGCTTCCGACAACTGGGATCTGTGCTCCAGGCTGCTAAACAGTCCGCTCACTATTTTCCAAATCCACAAAGGTCCCCCAGGTAGCAAGAAGCACACAGGGGTCTGAGAAAAACATCACACTGAAGGCAAGGTGCGGGGCAGAAAAGGAGCAGGAAAAACAAAAGGGGCTTCAAGTGCTTACTGCCTGCTAACCCCCTCCTCCAGAATGACTCAAATAACACAAGTCCTGCAGGTTACTGGATGCTGCCGCGAATGCCCTCCTCCCATTAGAGAAAGCCGACAGCGCAGAAAAATACTTTCAACGTGGAGGCCACAATTTCTGCACCCTCAGAAGAAACTTCCTAGAAAACAATACGCCTTTTATCTGCAAGAACAGCAGTAAGAGTCACATCCAAGAATTTGCAGAAATCAAATCCAGGAGAATCCTGTTAGAGGAAGTGTCAGAAAAATCACCAGGGAAACCGCCAGACCCTGGGTAGGCACCAAGTCTCCCCCAGCTCCTGACGGGATGCTCTGAGGCTGCCTTACGTGACAGCCGCACACCCGGACGTCTCTCCCTGGCTCCTCAGGAGCAAACCACTTTAGCAGCAATTGGGTGCAATTCCAAAGGATAGGGCCACAGGGGCAGTGCTGGGCTGAGACTGGAGCTGTGCTCACTTCAGTGTGACCTTCACTTCCACCCTTCCCAGAGCTGCAGCACTGCAGCCACGGCCAAGTGTCTCGGATGCCCCCCTCCTCGGCCCCTGCCCCAGGACGCACACACTCGCCGGAGCACACGCGGGGCACAAGTCAGGCCGGAAGGAAACGCAGATGCCAGGCAGGCTCTGCAGCCCCGGCACCTTGGACCTTTCCCTGGTAGGCTTCAAGGGTAGAAGAACAAAGACTGGGGAGGAAGGCCCTTTCTTCAAAACTCACTCAGATCTCTTCTGAAGGTCCCTTCCCTGCCTGACCTTCTTCACAAAACTACAGGTTTCTACAGACTCTGGAATTCACTTGGGAAGAGATAAAAAGACCAGGAGAATGGGATGGGATGGGAAAAGCCTGTTTTCTGGACGGTCGAAGTTAAAAGCCAAAGTGCACCATGCTCTCCTCCCATTGGTATCCCAAGGTTCTTCCTCCTCACCATACCAAGCTCCAAGCTCTGGCTGGATCAACATCAGACTGGAGGTCAAGAACTAGAGGTGGAGGGGCTCCAAAAAATGCTGTTCAGATGAGGTGTCCAGCCGGGACGACAGCTTGGGTCTCTGCTCCCTTTGTTAACCAAAGCGCCACACTATGTCCTAAATGTCCTAAACACCTCCAAGGAGCAAGCCATATGGGATGGGGCAAAGTGCTTTCAATGACAGAGTGGAAATAGCCCTCTGCACACCTGCCTGGCTACCAACTGAGTTCCACCAGTTGCTCTCTATGGGGACATCTCCCCCTTCTGGATTTCCTGGGCTTCTGACCCAATGCTGCCCACCCACCCTCTTCTCCAGGGAATCACAGTTTCACCGTAAATTCTGCACACACACATTCAATCTCTCCTCTTTGGGGGCAGGGAGGAAGTCCTCAAATGTTTACTTGGAACCATGAGCTTCAGTGATGGGTCATCTAGTGTTTGAAAGATTTAGCCATCTACACATCCCCACCTGTCATCCAATCCCCTGGATTTCAGGAGCAAGCCTTCTGCCTACAACACCTACCAGAAGTCACTAGTTTTCCACCCCAGTCACTAGTCGAGAACTCCCTCACCCTTCACTGTCTTTCCTCAAGTAATGGCTTTATGGGAACCTCCTTAATTTCTCAAAGCAATTTCCCTCTTTGCACCAAGACTGAGACTGCCCTAGAGACAGGCTGCCCCTGCCCCCTAACCCCTACTCCAATACGTTTATTTATTACATACATTCACAAACCTACTCCCTCTCCAAACTGTCCTCTACCGCGGTAACATCCCAGCCCTCTCCAGCACTCTAACTCCCACAAACCAGCTCCTCCCCAATATTTTCTGGATGCCTTCCCCAAGTGTCCCCCAAGTCCCAAGCAAACATCCTAAGCTTCTTTCCAAGTACCTCCTCCCCTGCACCTACCACTTAGGCACCATGTCACGCCACCAGTCCCCTCTGCAATCTTCTTAGACCCTTCCTCTGTCACCCAAGCCTGGCCCTAACTCCTTGCACCTTTCCCTGTGTGCACTTCCTTACAATCCTCCCCATGCCTAAGGCGGCCACTCCTCATACTCCAGGTCCCCCTCACGCTCCTCTCCACCATCTCGGCTCCATTCCTGAAGCTGTCTTAACTGTTCCTCAGCCCCTGAAGCCTACTCCTCCTTCTCCCGCCAGTCCCCGCGGCCACTCCTGTAGTTCTGGCGGGCCCCTTCGTCCCTCTGCCCCCACTGTAGGGCCACCACGCATCTCCATCCCCTCAAGCCCCTCCTCATGCCCTGCTGGCTCTCGCTGTCCCCTTGACCCCATCTCTGGCCCTGTCCAGCCCTCATTGTCCCTTTGGCCTCTTCTCTCAGGCCTATTCGGCCCTCACTGTCCCTCAGGCCCCACCTCAGGAGCTGTCCGTATCTCTCTATCCCCGTTGGCCCCACCTCAGGCCCTTTCCGGCCCTCACGGTCCCCTCAGCCCCTGCTGGGCCGCCCAACAGCCCATCCATTGCTCCCCATCCCCGTCCGGTCGCTGCATCCACTCCGCCAAGCCATCAGGCTCCCTGGTCGTCATCCCCGACTTTCCCTTCCTCCCCGCTTCCGCACGGCGCGCCGGACACTCACTACTCCTTGAGCAGCACCATGTCGCTCCGCAGCTCGGCGGCTGCCCGCTGCCCGCCCGGCCTCCCGCCCGCTTCCCGGCGGCCGCTCTCCCCGTGGCCCGGCCCGGCCCTGCTGCCTGCGCGCCTTCGTCGTGGTCTGCTCCGTCCCCGCCGCTCTCGCTGCGGTCGCCGCGCCGCCTTCTGCCGCCCCGGCCTTGCCGCCTCCCGCGCCGCTGCCGACGCCGCCCGGAGCTCCGGTTCCGCAGCGCCGCGCGGGGGCGGGGCGTCTCTGCGGCAACCAGAGCGTCACACGCAGCGGTGCGCGCTGACCTCAGCGCGAAGGCGGAGCCTTCTCGGGCCCGCCCCCTCCATCCTTAAGTGGGCCTCGGCGTCTGCGTCCTCTTCCGAGGTGGGCCCCCAGCGGGGGTCAAGAGCTCCCCGCCGCCCGCCCAGGGCAGTAGGCGAAGCGGACATCAAGGTGTCGCGTGGGGACCTAGGTGTGACTGTTTTGCACCTGTACGTTTGGCCCCCCTCAGCGGGGTGGGTTGAGATCAAGGAAACAGTTGTGCCAAGAAAATATTAAAAATAGCCAAATTTACATGCAACTGCTGTTCCAAGTGCTTGACTCCTCACAACAACTCTACCGGAAAAAGTTACCATTACTGTCCGCATTTACAGGTGAGGAGGAGGACGAGGCAGAGGCTAAAGGAATTGCTCAAAAGTGAATGAATGACTTGTTCAAGTGCGTAGAGAGCATGTGATGGAGATTTTCACCTAACAGTCTTAGTGTGATGTCATTCATCCAATAAGTGTTTGCAGAGTACCTGCTGTGTGCCAAAACCTGTGCTTTTTTTTGAGAGAATGAACCGAGCAGAAATGAGAAAAGGCCCGTGAATAGTGAAACACAAGCTTGATGGGATTACACTGGAGGTATAGTCCTCAAAATTTTCCTGGAAGAAGAGGGTTTGTTTGGTTTTTTTTCACTTTGTTTTTAAGATTTTTTTTTTTTTTTTTTTTTTTTTGTATCTATATAAAGGAATCTCCACACCCAACGTGGGGCTCAAACTCACGACCCTGAGATCAAGAGGCACATGCTCTATGGAATGAGCCAGGTCCCCCTCACGCTCCTCTCCACCATCTCGGTGGAAGAGGCACTCCCTGGAAGAGGAAGTTCTAAGCTGAGGTCTGCAGAGAGCTTGGAAAGGGAGAGTTTACCAGGCAGAGTGCGGAGAGGGTTGGGGGCAGATAATGCAGTTCCTGACAGGTGATAATAAGTTGTTTGGAGTCCATCCTAAGGGGGCTGGGGCCTTTTAGGGGTTTTAAGCAGGTTTGGTGTTCGGAGGCTCACTCTGAGCAGTGGGTGGAGAGGGGATGGCGGGGGCCAGAGCAGAGGCAGGGTGACCAGTAAGGAGGCCTCTGCAGAAGTCCAGGTGAAGATGACAGCGATGGGAAAGGGCAGTGGAGGGAAGCAGCTCAAGAGGTAATATCAGCAAGGCTTGTTGACTAATTGGCTGAGGGAGAAAGGAAGAAAACCACCCAGGTTTCTGGCCTGGGAGCCTGGGTGGGCAGTACTGTCTTTAGAAGAATACCAGAAAGGTAGATTTGCACAGCAGAAGATAATGACTCCACGGTTGGACTTGAGGGACAGCCAGGTGATGGTGGGTGGGCCGCCACTGTACGGATTTGGGAAGGGAGGGTGGAGTAGGTGGCATATTGCTGTCAAGCCGTGACTCGTACCCCAGGACAGCTCTGAGTATTGCCCATGTTGACCACTCGTTCATCAAATCCTAAAGTAGGTGCGTGGATTGCCCCAGAAATCCAAGCCCCTTGAAGGAAGGCCAAGAGAAGAGATATTACCACCCAAAGTCCAAGTTGAACTGGACCCGGATCCCCTGACCCTTCAGTAGAGGGCTTTTTCTCCTACATAATAGCAGTGAATAGTTGTTTAACAATCGCCATGTGCTAGTTCTCTCCAGAAAGTAACCGAACCATGCCCTCTGGGAGCCTGAAGTCTAGTTGGGACAACTAGTGAATTCACTCAGTAAATACTGATTGAGCTCCTGGCCCTGTCCTGGGCCTTTCTCTCAGCACTTGGGACACGGGGGGTGACCTAGAAAAACCAGGTCCTTCCCTTGTTCAGAGTGAGGGAGTGGAGTATAAACAAACACAGAAATAACTTCAAGTAGTGATAAACGTTCCGGAGAGGCTGAACACGGTGACTGTGGGCAGTGGCGGGTGACATTAATGGGGTGGTCAGGGAAGGCGCTTAGAGGAGGCGAGGTTTACACTGAGCCCTCCATGATGAGAGGAATTATTGCTAAGCAGACTCTTAGTTAACAAGAGCTGAGACAAAGGGGCTTGGAGGGCTGTGCTGGGCTCTGGGGAAAGTAAGAAGCAAAACAATAATCGAAATGCCTGAGAAACAGCCCCTGCTCTTGAGTCGCTCACAGGGAGGAGGACTTGCAGTTTTGGAGAACTGCAACTCGTGACACAAGGTAGCTTGTGACAAAGGGGAACATGTGTGACACAAAGAACAGGTCCAAGGAGAGGCCTCTCTGGGCTGCAGAGGCGTGGGAAGCATCCCGGGACAACAGGCACTTGAGCCACATTGGAAGAGGAAATGGCATCTCCAGAGGGAAACTATGACATGCAAAGGTGCAGAGGCAGGATGCTACGAGGGCCTCTGGTTAGCATTCGAGCGTGGTCTGCGTGGGCACACGGGTGGGACTGAGTGCCAAGCTAGAGAACTGTATCTCTGTTCCGGGGACAGGGGGCAGCCACCCAGGGCCTTAAGGAACCCCCAGTCCTTGTCACCCAGATCCAACGGTTAGAGAGATTTTGCCACTCATGCTTTATCTCTTTTCTGGAACATTTTATTTTAAACGTTTAAGTATTTTTTAGAGAGATCGCGCACGCGCGTGAGCGGGGGAGGAGCAGAGGGGAAGGAGGGGACAGAGGATCCGAAGCCGGCTCTGCACTGTCAGCACAGAGCCTGATGCGGGGCTCGAACTAAACTCACAAACCGTGAGATCACGACCTGAGCTGAAGTCAGACGCTTAACCAACTAAGCCACCCAGTCGCCCCTTTTCTGAAATATTTTAAAGCAGATCTCAGACATCATACCACCTCACCCCTCTATGTTTTGGTATGCATTCTAGGAATAGGAATATTTTCTCGAAAACCCATGCCATTATCATACTTAAAAAATTAATAATTTCTTTTTTTTAATGTTTATTTATTTTTGAGAGAGAGACAGACAGACCATGAGCAGGGGAGGGGCAGAGAGAGACGGAGACACAGAATCTGAAGCAGGCATCAGGCTCTGAGCTGTGGGCACAGAGCCCTATGTGGGGCTGGAACTTATGAACCTTGAGATCATGACCTGAGCCAAGGTGGATGCCTAACTGACTGAACCACCAAGATGCCCCAACAATTTCTTTTTTTTAATGTTTCTTTATTTCCTTTGAGAGAGAGAAAAAGAGATAGCATGAGTGGGAGAGAGAGCCAGAGAGAAAGAGAGAGAGAATCTTTAAGCAGGCTCCATGTTCAGCCTGGAGCCTGTCACGGGGCTTGATCCCATGACCCTGGGATCATGACCTGAGCCAAAGTCAAGAGTCAGATGCTCAACCAACTGAGCCTCCTAGATGCTCCTTTTTTTTTTTTTTTTTTTTTTTTTTTTAAGTAATATCGACCCCCAACGTGGGGCTTGAGCTCATGACCCTGAGATCAAGAGTCACAGGCTCTACCAACTGAGCCAGCCAGGCACCCCAAATTAATCATTTCTTGATATTATCTCCTACCCAGTTCATATTCAGATTTCTCTTATTATCTAAAAAATATTTTGCAGTTTCTTTTAGATAAGTTCAGTGTCTGAACAAGGTCTACATTTCCCCCACATTTTAGCTTTGCGATGTTTCTTACATCTTCCACTCTAGCAAGCTCTGCTTCGGGTGTGTTTAAGAGTTAGCCCTCACATGCGGGTGCCACAGCACTTTCTAGCTTGGCCCCCTGGGAGTCCTCAGCCCTGCTGTGGGAGCAGACCCCCCGGTGCCCCATGCCTTCCAGTCCTTCCGCCTGTATGAACTTGGGCAAGGTACTTCACCTCTCTGTGCCTCAGCTTCCTCGGTTGTAAAACTGGGCAATGATTGTGCCTGCCTGCTAGGAATCAGGAGACGAGGCGGTGTCCTTGAGGCAATCTTGTGCAGTGCATGGCACATTTCCATATCATCATTATTGGGGAACGGGTGTTGTGAGGAAAGAGGGATGGACGCCACCGCCCCTTAAATCTACCTCTCCGATGGCATCTGGGTGGCTCAGTGGGTTGAGCGTCCCACTCTTGGTTTCGGCTCAGGTTACAATCTTACAGTTCAGGAGTTCGAGCCCCGCGTCAGACTCCACGATGAGTGTGGAGCCTGCTGGGGATTCTCTTTCTCTCTCCCTCTGCATCCCTCCCCCCCCCATCTCTCTCTCAAATAAGAAAATGAAAAATAATTTAAAAAACTACTTCTCCAGGCTCCAGGCTTAAAATCTCAAGTGTCACAGTGACCTCCTATCATGTCTCCTTCTTTGTTTCTCTCCCTCTTTCCATCTCTATCTGCACCAGAATTTCTGTCTTCTCTCCCTCCCATACTCCCTCACCAATTCTGTCTCTCCTGTCTCTTTGTATCTCTGTCTCTGTATCTCTCCGTACCTTTGTCTCCCTCTCTGTTCTGTCTCTCTCTGCCTTCTGTTTCTCTGTATCTTTCTGTCTCGGTCTTTCCTCTCTCTGTCTCTCTTCACTTCTCCTCCTGCCTGTCCTCTTTAGACCTCTCTCTGCCTCTCCCCAGCCCTCTGGTTTCAGTCTTTATCACACTGCTCTGTCTGGGTGATGATCTTCAGCCAGTGTTTTTGCCATCTTCTCTTCCCAGCGGTCTCCTGCCCCTGCCTGTGTGCTGTTCGCTCCACCTTGGACTTCCTCCTGCCTTCGTCCTCACGTCTGTGTATCTCAAAGTTCCGACCCCCGCCCAGGTCCTCCTGGCTGGCCGGCCCTGTGACTGCTTGGGCCACAGCCACACCTGGAACCCACCTCTGGGTATCTCGAGGAGACTGTGTTTCACTGTTTCCGTCTTCTGCTGTGTCCCTTCCTGGCTGGACAGGGCATGCTCTTCCCCTTTCTCAGTGTGTTTCAGCCCCTTTTCAGTTCATTTCTGTCTGTCTTTCTCCATTTTTAAATTTCATCTTCCAAATATTTATTGAGCAGCTGTTCCTTGCCGGGCACCATTCTGGGCCCTGGAGGTATTGCAGTGACCAGGACAGAGCATGGGGCAGCTTTCAAGAGGCATTCATTCTAGTGGAGAGACAGACACCGGACAAGAAAACAGACAAAGGCGTGACCCTGGCTGCTGGGCTGGACCCACTGGGAGGAGGAGGGTGTCGGCCAGTCCAGGCCACGGGCAGGCACTCAGCCAGTAAGGGCGGGCTGCTTCTGCCCTGCACTTTGCCTGACAATTCCCTGTCCCTAAATGGAGACTCGGCCCCTCTAGAAGCCAGACTAGAGTGTTTAACCCACTTGCTCCCTCCACAGCATTCACTATGCACCAGGCTTGGGGGAGACAAAGGGAAAAATGAAAAGGTCCCAGGCCAGATAGGGCCACAGTCTGATGCAAGACAAACGTGCCACCTGCTGGAGCCAAGGAAATAGACAAGCAGTTGTTTTTGGGCCCCCGAAAGAGGCAAGGAGGCCCTGCACATTCTCCTCTCTCCTTGCCTCTGGCGTGTTTGGTCTGCATACAGTGGAAAGCTATTTGAGCAGCCGTGAGAGTTTTTAAAAAATTGTTTTGAGCCGACAATTGAAAATGGGAATTAAAAAAAAATTTTTTTAATTTTTATTTGAGAGACAGAGAGAGAGAGAGAGCACAAGTGGGGGAGAGGGGCAGAGGAAGAGAGAATCCCAAGCAGGCTCCACACTCAGGGCAGAGCCTGACGCTGGGCTCGATCCCACGACCCCGGGATCGCGACGTGGCCAAAATCAAGAGTCGGACGCTCACCTCACTGAGCCACCCAGGTGCCCCGAGAAAGAGAATTTTTAAAAAAATAATAGAATTTAGGATTTTCAGCTTCTCCTGAAAAAACTCAGAAGATCTGACAGACAACACTAGGCTCATTCCCACGTGGCCACGATAGAGTGGGGTCAAGGCTGCCCTTTAGATGGAGGCTGTGGCCTCCAGGTCCCCCCAGTCCCCCCTCCCCAAGTCCTCCTGTGTCCCTGGCATGGAGGTCAAGGTCTAACAACGCCTGCATTACCAGAGACCTTATGCTGGCTCTACTTAACGTTAGAGAAATATTTCTCTGTGCTTTCTCAGTCAAACATGGGAAAAGGAAAGGTAGCAAAGGGATGTGTCAGAGCCTTATTTTGAATTTGCAATCCTGACAGGTAGGAGCTCCCACACATACCCAGGTAATATTCCCTCTCATCTTTTCCCCAGCTGGCCCCTGAGGCCATGCACATCCCTCCCCTGGGCCTCAAGCCCCCTGCACACAATTAGGGTGAGGGGCCAGGCCATCCCTTCCCTCCCTGGGGTGGGGATCTCCTTGTGGCTTCTCCGGAGAGGCCCAGTGGCGCTCTCTCTCTCTCTCTCTCTCTCTCTCTCTCTGCCACTGCCCAGGGCCCTGGCAGGAGGGCAGCCAGCATGGTGGGAAATCTTAGAAGGAGCACTCATGCCCATGACCACCACCTTAGTACGAAAGAAAAGAGACGAGGATGAGCTCCCTTTAGAACCAGAATTCACCAGAAGCCTTGGTCTTCCCACCCAAGAGGCCCCTCACTCTGTCCCTCCCCCACCTCTTGAAATGGCCACGCAGAAGGCCAAGCCAGCAAAGCTGGGCCATGGCAAGGGCACCATAGGGGAGGGGTGGGGGTCAGGGAGCACACTTCAGACAAGTGACACAGAATCTGAGCAAAAGGTAAGGGGCAGAAAGACGGGGGACTTAGGAAGAGACACAGGAGCAGAGGAGGAAGTAGTTGTTAGTCATTCTCAGCATACATTTATTGAGTGCTTACTGTGTGCCAGGAAGTGAGCCAGGTGCCAGAAACAGCAATAGGGCCGGGAGTCAGGGTCAGTTACTGAGGAGCGGTGTCACTATTGACCCTGGTTGACACAGGGAACCAATGAACCCTTCAGGCACCACTCAGGACCTAGGCCTTCCCAGCCATGGAAAGGGATTCAACGAGGCAAGACCCTCTCCCTCTTCTCCAGCACACAAGCTCCTACACACTCCTCAAAACGCATTCACACCTGACGTGCCCGGAGCACATCTCAACTCACACGTGCACACACGCACACACTGAGGCACAGCCAAGCAGTTGTGCAGGAGGTGGTACAGAGGTGCCACCTACATGCAGTGACCCGAGTCACCCCGCTTAGCATGAACTGTCGGGGCGCCTGAACACCCACCACTTAGAAATTATCTTGAGACGCTTTGGGGCCAAGTCACTTACTAAAATGTGAGAAATAAACGAAAAATAACAATAAACAAGATGAACAAAGGGACAACTTCTTAAGGCTTTTGCTTCGAGAGGGGTTCTGAGAGGGATACGGGTCAGCGGAAACGGACCT
The DNA here is from genome assembly GCF_018350215.1 of Panthera leo. Classification (NCBI taxonomy): domain Eukaryota; kingdom Metazoa; phylum Chordata; class Mammalia; order Carnivora; family Felidae; genus Panthera; species Panthera leo. The sequence continues at coordinate 15,101,348 of NC_056692.1, read as the reverse complement.
CACTTCCTTTAGTTGGCCACAAGTCTGTTCCGGTCAGAGTTGCCTAAGGTAGATGTCACGTTGTATGGATGGGGTTAGGGTGGGGACGGTCTTTGTTCCCTGTGCTATCCGCAGTATGCCACCGTACATGTGCTTTATGCCCATGTCCCCCTACCTCCCAGTGAGGGGATCACCTCCATTTTACAGGTAAGGAAACTGAGGCTCAAGACTTGCCTAAGGCCACGGAGACAGTATATGCCGTGGGGCCTCTAACCTCTGCTCCTCCTCTCACTGCCTCCTTGGCACGGGAAGATGGAGCCTTATCTGGGATGGGTCAAGAGGCTGGGAGCTGCCAGGGGCCCGGGTTCAGTCTCGGATCCACCCAGGAGGCTGAGAATGACTGACTTCAAAGGTGAACGTGCTGTGTGCAGAGACCCAGGGGCACAGGTGGTGGCCCCCTGCTGGCAGGGAGAGGCTGGTGCTGTGGCAGGCTACCCACGTGGAGGATGCCACACCTCCTTCTTGACACTGTGTCCTCACCCCAGGGCTTGGGTGAGTTAGGAAATGGGTGGAAACAGCCTCACAGAGCCTACCTGTTCACCCTGACCTTGCCCCCAACCCTGGGGGACCGGGGTGGGGGCTGCAGCCTATGGAAAACCAACTCTTTCACTTTGGGGGTCCTGGGCTCCTAATCCTCACAACCCCACGACCTATACCGTTTTGGGAAAAATGGGCTATCACCCTTGAGTTGGTCCCCTGGCAATTGGAACAGGTAAGGCGCCCCACCACCCCAAGAGCCTGTGAGGAGCCATCATATTCTCCTTCAGAGAAGAGGGGAGCTGGTGTTTAAACAGCCTCTGAAGCCCGATCCTGGCGAGAAGACTTCTCAGAGCTCTCTGACAGGAGCCCCTGACCACAGAGTGCCAACCACTCGTCCCCACACCCCCACCTTACGTGTCTGCTCAGACTCACGCAGGCTGATGCAAGTGCATCAACAACTCCACGGAGCTGAATGTGCTGCTGCCTGGGGGCAGTCCTGCACATATACCCCCAATACCAGGCGTGTCCCCATTTTCAGTGTCCTTGGGGCCCAGGGCAGAGTGATGCCCCCCTCAGACCGCATAGCCCCGGGGCCATGACGATGGGGGCTTGAGCAGAAGTTCCTTTGACCACGCCGATTCTGGATACAAGAGGGAAAGGAGATGGAGCAAAACCAAAAGGAACCCACAGGGGCCTGCGACCACAACTGTGGGATTTAGAAGGGTTGGGACTTTCCCCAGCAGCGTTTGCAGGAAGCCAACCACAAAGGAATGACTAGACTCCCAGACAGGAGTCCAGGAAGACTAGACAGGAGGAGACCCCTGGCAACGTTCCTGAGGACGGCCCAGCCCCCTTCCTCTCTCCGACCCAAAGCGCAGGACCAGGCATCGCTTCCTGCTCCTTCCCACCAGGAGCCTGGAGGCTGGGGGAGTGGGACGAGACCAGAGGGCTGTGGCCACTTGGTGTCCACTGCCTTTGACCAGCTCGTGGTCCCTTTCCCACCCCAGGGCACTCTTCTCAGGGTGGGGGTGACCAGAGATTTGCTCCCCCTTGTACCCATCAGTCTCCAGGGCCAAGATGACTCTACTAAGTAGAGCTCAATCCAGGCTCTGAGGAAGCTCTTGGCTCCAGGAAATGGAGACCATGCCTGGCTTTTTGCTTCCCTTCCCTGGGCTGTTGCTGCCCTGCTCCCAAGGCCCAGTGGGCCCTGGGGCTGATGCTCCAAATGGAATGTCCTGGTCTAGAGGGCCTTGGATGCTCTAATGACTTCAGGAGTCCTGGCTCTAACCTTAAGCATGTTACTCCACCCCCTGGGCCTCGAGTTTTCCAGCTATAAAATAGGGATAGTATCTAACTCCTGGGTTATTATGATTCAAGGATGATAACAGGAAAATCTGTAACCCATCAACTCCGTACTGTCAGAGGAGAATGGCCCCCGACAAGGGGGTGCGGGTGCAGTTACCTGACCCGTCTGGTACTGCTCCATGCACTGTTGGCCTTGGACTCTTTTCCACCCTGCCCTCTAGTTTCTCAATGCCTGCTTCTTCTCACAAAGTGCCCATGTCCTGCAGGTGGGTTGGGAGAGATAGGCAGCAGCTCCCTTTGGCCGGGCCTGGGTGCTGCTGGGGACGACACGGGCCCTGTCTGTACAACCTCAATACGGAAGGGCCCTTGCTAATTAGCCATCTCCCCAAATTGTACTCCTCTGTGTCCCTAGGTCTCGAAATTTGGGTGCCCCAGAATCACCAGGTGGGGCTTAGCAAAATGTAGATTGTCAATTCTCCGGGCCAGAGGCGACACCTGGCGTCGACCTTTGTAACAAGCACCCGAGGAGTTCCTGCTGCCGGTGGTCATTGGACCATCTGTGGAGGACGTCTCTGACTGCTAACACCATACCCCACCTGGCCTTGGAAGCCACAGGTCCACGAACATGACAAAAGGACAACACCTGCCTGACTTTAACTCTGCATTTCCCAAATTTGACCATTTATTTATTTATTTTTAAAAGAAAGCTCTGTGCCCAACATGGGGCTTGAACTCACAACCCCAACATCAAGAGTCACATGCTCTACTGACTGAGCCAGCCACGTGCCCCTGACCAGGAAAGTTTTTTTTTTTTTTTTAATTTGAATAATTAACATCTCACAGAACTAGTGTTCTGAAGAACGGTTTGGAAAATGTTGATCTGGTTCTCTCTCCTTTTTAAAACTATTTGTTTTAGGGGCGTCTGGGTGGCTCAGTCAGTTAAGCGTCCGACTCTGGGTTTTGTCTCAGGTCACGATCTTACGGTTTGTAGGATGCAGCGCTGAGTTGGGCTCTGCGCCCACAACACACAGCCTGCTTGGGATCCTCTCTCCCTCTGCCCCTCCCGGCTTGCTCGCTTGCTCTCTTCCAAAAATAAACTTTAAGAACAGTAAAAATAATTGTTTCAAACAAATATCTTGTTTTTTAATGTTTGAGTGGACTGGAATCTAGGAAAATTAGGTGTGTTCAAGGTGCTCGACCGTTAATGCAGGACTCGAATTTGGGCCTGGGTCTGTCCTTTACTGTTCCCCACCAGTTTCCCTCACCACTTTCTGCTTCTGTCTCTTTGAGCCTGAGGTTCTCCTGGGTCACCTTGTGTCCTGAGCTCAGGAGGAACCCTCAGGGCAGCGGATCCAGGAATAAGAAATCTGAGTCGGGGATGGAAGGGATCAGGACTCGCTGTTTGGCTGGGATAAACAGCAGAGGCAGTCTGGCCCACACTTCTAAGATGTCTGTACAAGCGCAGTTTGGGGGTGGGGTGGGGAGTAAGGTCTCTTCCTGGCCCCACTGTAGCTTCTAAGATGGCAATCACCCAGAGAGATGGGGAGCGGCTGGCTGGGTAGGACTGGGGCTGCTCAGTGGCAAGAAATCTTGTCTTGCCTTTTCTCCTCAAGCTCAAAACAGGCACGTGTAGCCATTAACCGAAATGCTTAGCAGGGGCGTCCCTTACCAGGAGGAAAATGGATTTATTGCTTTATAAAAAGGAGTCTGATAAAACTTGAAAGAAAAAACCCAAAAGTAGAAACCTAAAAATCAACCCACCCTGCTGAGCACTCCCAGGAAGTCTCAGACACATTTCTGGAGGCAGTCAGGTGGGGGGCTGGAAAGCCAGGCCCGCCTGGCAGAGGAAGGGCGGCCTCTTCCCGTAAACAGCTCCAGGGCCCTGGAGGAGTCTGCCGGCAGGGGGCGCTGTGGCCCCACGGCCTCAGACCAGCTCCAGGCCCAGAGTGAGGCTGCCTCCCGGACCCTGGGCCTGTGGCAGGCCTGGCTGGCTCCTGGGTGGCCCCGGGAAGATGAGGGCAGACACCCAGAGCCCACACCTTACCATCACCCCACCACACACATCCCTCACACATATCACATGGTCACACATCCCACTTACACGTGTACACACACACACACACACACACACACACAAACACACACACTTAGGCCCCTCACCGTCCATCTCCCTGGCCAGGCCTGGACCTCCTCATCTGTCAGCAGCAGCCTGGCTTCCACCCCCATAAAAACAGCTGTGTGTGTAGGGGGTGCCCTGTTGGTGCTGTTTTAATTCCCTTCGGGTCACAGACTGGATGAAGGGTGGCAGTGGAAACTTGCTCCCTGCCCCGAGGGAGGAGGTGAGGGACTGCTAAGTAGCCTTGTCCTTGGCTCCTAGCCGTGCATGACTATCCAGCCCTCCGACCCCTCCCCAGGCTTTAAGCCAGGGGGGGCTTCTCCACAGGCCTATAACAGGAGGACAGGTCACGGACAGGCCACAGGGGGCTGGAATTACAAAGGAGTTAGCACCAACAACAGGAAGCGGGTCCTTCCTTCCTCAGGCAGCCTCAGACTGGCCAGGGGAGGAGGTTGAGGGGCCAGGCGAGGGCGCGCAGACAGTGCAAGCCTTTGTCCTTGGGCAGGTGTGGCCAGTGGGCATGCAGCTGAGGGGCAGGTGGCAGGCAGTAGGTGGCAGACCCCTCTGCTTTGGCAAGAGGCAGAATCCAGACACTTAAGGGAGAGAGAGCCTGCCTGCTGGAGGTCCTCCTTGCTCCTCCTGCAGGCACCATTGTGCCTCAAGGCCCCGGGGCCCCTCGACAGTGGCAGAGCAAAGCCCAGGCCAGCCCTTGCTTCCAGCAGTAGGAACATCGCACATCCGGGCCCTCTCCCGTCCGTCCTTCCGCTGCAGAGCTCCAAGGCAGGACCAGGGCCCTGGGAGGGAGCGTGGACTCCAAAATGGTGAAGGAGAGGATCCTGAGGGTGCACGGAGGTCCTCTGGGATGGGGAGAAGGACACCGGTGAGTCACTGAAGCAAGGGCAGGAGGCCACAGTTCCGAGGCGGCGAGCGCTACACGAAAGCCTCTGGGTTGGAGGAGCCGTTCAGCTTGAGGAAAAGCTTGTCATCCTC